>NC_137022.1:24521914-24834414 GCF_032717465.1 Coenobita brevimanus | reverse complement strand
TTACTATTAATTTTAAGAGGAAATAAATGATAAATAAAATAAATAAGGTGTTTTCTTCCGCTTCCGCATCATTACATGTTGAATAATCTTGTTACTGAGGTAGTGTGTGTGTGTGTGTGTGTGTGTGTGTGTGTGTGTGTGTGTGTGTGTGTGTGTGTGTTAAATGTCATGGTCGAGCCTCACTCTCCGGTCTCGTGTTCCATAGTGGCTAGTAGACAAGTAGACAGAATAGGTAGATAGGCAATAAATAGTGTATGTAATAGCTAGATTGATGTAGGTAATAGATATAATGGCAGATACAATACACTAGTACAGGAGTAGATATAGTAATAGGTATATTGTAAGACTGTCCACCACTATCAGCTCAACTACCGCTATACCACAGCTACCACTATCTACCATAACTACCACCACAACTACCACAGCTACCACAACTACCACCACAGATACCATCACAAATATCACAACTGCCATCATTCACTATAACTACCAACATCTACCACAACTACCACCATCCGCCACAACTACCGTCATCCACCAAAACTACCACCACAACTACCACAGTTATTAATATCTAACCCTAACCTTGTCTAGCATTACGAGAGAGAGAGAGAGAGAGAGAGAGAGAGAGAGAGAGAGAGAGAGAGAGAGAGAGAGAGAGAGATTGGAGGTGATGAAGGGCGGAAGGGAGGGGGGGACGAGAGCGAATAACACACACACACACACACACACACACACACACACACACACACACACACACACACACACACACACACACACCGCTCGCTGGTGCAGTGGTAACGTTCTCGCCTGCCAACTGGTGGACGGGAGTTCGCGCCTCGCTCAGGTTGCGAAAAGTTTCACTGACGAAGTGGGTGGTTACTGTCCCCCTTGAGCAAGGGGACGGGTGTGTGCGTGTGTGAAGGTCACAGCCTTGCTCTTAGATCGGACTATATGAGCTCTCAGCTCCCTTCCGGGAGGGTAAAAGCTGACGATCACGACCATCAAATGATCCTGACCGACCCGGTGAATTACACACACACAGAGGCTCCTTAGCACCCTTTCCTTGGCGATTTATTTTTGCAGTGTACACCTTAACCGTCTCATGATCGGAACAACTTTGGTTTTCTGTTCAGTTAACGCCAGATGTTCCAAGGCAGCTGAGTGAGTCAAAGGAAGCTGAGATGTAGTAGTAGTAGTAGTAATAGTAGTAGTAGTAGCAGCAGCAATCCCAGGCTAATCAGAAACGCGAACCCGATGGACTGCACGCTGAAGTTGTCATCCTGCAGTCCACCATCTTCCTTTCTGGGGATAGGGGGAGGGGAGTTGAGAGACACCTGCATAACCTGGCAGGGGATTCACCCACACATATATCGGTGCCACCACGTGAAGGAGGCCCCTGAGTGTACTGTATTGTATCGGTCGGCTTGTACAGTCACTCCCCTCAAAATATCGTCCCTCTTACCACACGTTACATTCTGAAACATGAACGAAGTATTGTGATATATGGGCCGCCCTGTCATTATAAAGGCTAATATTATCCTTGGTATTTATCAGTACCAAAATTGTCGTATTGGATGCTGCTTTTTTCTTTTCTTTTCGATTTTCTTCAGCATTTATTTATTTATTTATTTATTTTTTTTTGGGGGGGGAACAAAGGTTAAAAGATTCATATGTGTCTGTAGAATTCCATCATTTTCGTATCCATCAAAACCTAGGGGGTCTGTCCTCTCTCTCTCTCTCTCTCTCTCTCTCTACTATACATGATCAGGTCGTGTTTTATGGAATCGAAGGGTAACTGGTTCATTGAGTCGAGGGTCCTTTTTATCTCTGGGGAAGTGACGCCCCCCCACCCAGTACCTCACGCACGGGTATAGCATTAGCGTGAAGGGTTTTGGAGTGTAAGGCTAAGAGGTACGTGTAAAAAAATCGATTGAATGGTTTTGTGAAGATATATTTCAGACTCCCGCCACGAGTAAGGAATAGGTGACAGGGAGAGACTGGGCTTGATATTACGATAAACAGGACACCGGTAGTACATTTATTGGTGCTTTGAGATAGCGTTCGGTGTGTCTACAGTATACTCACTACGGTAATTACATACTCTTAATGCCGGGGCCACCACAACGTCAATTGCAGCAAAATTAACATCTTCAGCAAAACATCAACTATGAGGATGATAACAGCATCAAGAAAAATAGCACCAGTGTCAGTGTCCATAGGAACAATGACAGCAGTAGCTAACATTATCATGATCTCACTATTCATTACAGCATCATCAGATATACTGTTTGTTCTCCTTCCTATCAACTAACAATATACTAATGACACTTAGTCTCTCTCTCTCTCTCTCTCTCTCTCTCTCTATATATATATATATATATATATATATATATATATATATATATATATATATATATATATATACATATATTTCTCCACCATGCCACCTGCCCTGCATTAAGCCCCTTTTTCTGTTTTCCATTTCCTATTTCCAAACATTTTAATTTACCTTAGGAAGGTTATGCAGTAGTAAAGGGGTTTATTAAGGCAACATCTAACCCTTCCTGTCCACAATGCCTCTCCTGACCTCCATAAAATAGCCTGGAGGAAAAAAATATAGTAGTCTGGAAGGGATAAAAAATGGAATGTAAACAAATATAAGGTGAAGGTTAGCCCAAGGACACAGGCCAGCATGGGTATCGAAAGTGAGGCGGGGCAGGGGGAGAGGGAAGGGGGGAAAGGGGAGGGGAGGGGAGGCGAGGGGGGAGAGGGATAGTGGGGTGAGGGGAGGGAGAGCTGGGGAAGAGGGGAGGGGGAGAGTAGGGGGGAGGAGGGGGAATATGGATGGAGTGGAAGAAGAGAGATGGTGGACGGGAGGGGGGGAGGAGACGGAGGGTGGGGGGAGGGGAAGAGGGAAGTAAAGGAGAGTGGAGATACAGGGTGGGGGGATGGGTAGGAGGGAAGAAAGAAGAGAAGAGAGAGAAAGAGAAGAGGAGGAAGTTAGAGGGAGGGAGAGGAGAGGGGAAAAGAGTGGAAGGGGAGGGAGGGGAAGAGGGGAGAGCTATGAGGTAATTGTCAAGGCCGAATATGCAGGCGACCTTGCTTCTAGTCTCATTCTTCTCTAGTCAGCCCCCAGCCCTGTCCTATCAGTCCTTCTCCAGCCCTTCCCTAGCTCTCTTTCTAGCCCTCCCCAGCCCTCTAGCCCTCCACAGCCCTTCCCTTGCTCTCTTTCCAGACCTCCCCAGCCCTTCCCTAGCTCTCTTTCCAGCCCTCCTCAGCCATTCCCTAGCCCTCTTTCTGGTTTTTCTCAGTCAGTACTTAGAGCTCTCCCAGCCCTCATGCCTGCTTTTCCCCTCTCCCCACCTCGGTCTTACCCAGTTTCTCAATTCCCAGTCCTCGCCTCTGCTCTCCCCAGCCCTCAGCAGTCCTCCCCAGCCCTCGGCAGCCCTCCGCAGCCCTCAGCAGTCCTCCCCAGCTCTTCCACAGCCCTCCTTCCCATCCTTCAGCTCCCCATTCTTGTTTTCTTCCCCTCTTTTTTGTGCTTTCCTCCTACACGTTGTGTGAGTCTTCAGTGTATTTAATTTAAGTAGGTGGAGATTTTCGTCCATTTGCAGCTTATATCTCGTAGCTCAGTGACAGAATGAGATAATATTACGGCTTAGCATCCTTTCCGTAGCACTTCTTCGTTACTAGCACCATATTCTAGTGTTAATCTCGTGTTCTCAGTATTGAAGATGGAGGCATGACAATTTTACGCCTAGTTAAAGTGAGTAACGTATAGCATTACCCAGCATCTGTACTTCCTCTTTATTCCCCAGCCTTCCTCAGTTTACTCCCAGCCCTTCCTAGCCTCCCCAGCCCTCTCTAACATCCCCCTGCCTTCCCTCTCCTCCTCCAACCCTGCTTCTCCTCCCCAACCCTCTCAGACTTCTTGTCCTCCACAACCCCTTCCCCTGCCTCCCCAACCCTTCACCCTGCCCTCCAAACCCCCTCACCCTGCCCTCCCCAACCCCTCACCCTGCCCTCCAAACTCCCTCCTCAGCCCTTTTCTCTCTGGCCCTGTGTTCCTGCCCTTATCACCCTTCTCCCCTGTCCTTCTCCACCCCTGCTCAACCACTTAACCCCTCCCCACTGCCCCAGCCCCCACCCCGATGCCCCTCCCCCTGCCCCAGCCCCACCCCGATGCCCCACCCCCTGCCCCAGCCCCACCCCGATGCCCCACCCCCTGCCCCAGCCCCACCCCGATGCCCCAGGTGTCGCCGCTGCCCTGAAACTGGATAAAAACTGGGCCAGCCTTGTTTGGGCGTGGCCGGGCGTGGCAGGGGTAGGGGGAAGGGTGGAGGGTAGGGGGATGAGGGGAAAGAAATAAGGGAGTGGAGGAGAGGGGAAAGGCAAGGGAAAGGAAGGGGTAGGAAGTAGGGTGGGGAAAGATGAGGGAGGAGGTATAATAGTGGGTAGGAGAGGGTAAGATGAGGGGGGAAGGTACAAGAGAGGGGAGAAGATGAAGGGTAAGAAGAGGGTGGGGGAGCTCGTAGGGGAAGAAGGAGGTGAGGGTAGGAGAGGGGGAAGAGAGGGTAAGGGGTAGGAAGGAGGGTGGGGGAAGATGAGGGGGAGAAATAAGAGAGGGGAGGAGTAAGAGTGAGAGGGGAGAGCAGGAGGAGAGGCAGGAGAAGTGAAAGAATAGAGGAGGAAGAGGGGAGACAAGGGGGTATGGGAAGGGATGAAAGGGAGAGAGAGAAGAGGAAGAAGAGGGAGAGAAGAGGAACAAGGAAGAGAGTTAGAGTGGAAGGGGGGGAGTAAAGGAGAGAGAAGAGGAGGACATGAAGGGGAGGAGTGTGGCGGGGGAGAGAGGGGACGAAAAGAGAAGGAGGTAGGGAGGGGAAAAAAGTAAAGAAGGGGAAGTGGAGAAGGGGAGAAGGAAAGGAAGAGGGGAGGAAGAATGGGAAGGAGAGAGAGAGAAAAACAATAAGAGTGGAGGGAAGGAGAGGAGGAAGAGAGGCGGAAAAAGAGTTTGAGAGGGAAGAAGGGGGTGAAGAAGAAGAGAGGAGGAAGAGAAGGGGGAGGGAGAGAGGAGGGGAAGTGGAGAGGAGGGGGAGGGAGAGAGGAGGGGGAGACAACAGGTGGATGTGAGGAGGAAGGATTAACAAGAACCAGGGACGTATGAAGAGAGGGGAGGAGGATGAGAGGAGGGGAGGGGAGAGGGGAGAGGAGGAAGATGTAGATAAGAGGAGGAGGAGGAGGGGGGGAAAGAGGTTACCAGGAAGATGAAAAAAAGAGAGGAAGACGAGAAGGAGAGTAGAGGGAAGAGGAGGAAGATGAAGATAAGAAGGGGGGGAGGAGGAGGAGGAGGAGGAGCAGGAAGATGGAGAGAAGAAGAGGAGGACGAGAGGGAGAAGAAAACACAGACATTTTACCAGCGACTTTATTATGGTACTTGAAAAGGCTTGAAGAAAAATGCTGTTGTTATTATTATTATTATTATTATTATTATTATTATTATGAATATTGTTGTTGTTGTTGTTGTTTTTGTTGTTGTTGTTATTATTATCTCCAGATTGTTTAATTCTACTTACGAAGAAGTGTCGGGAATATTGGATTATTGAAGGCTCTAATCTAACCCCTACAGCTGGGAAAATCACCCCGGACACATCCCCCCACCCCCCCCAAAAAAAAAAAACTCCAGAGCACAGCAAGAATAGATAAAAAAATGCACAATCAGACTGAAAGAGTTAACAGTATAGTGCTGAAGTGGTTGAGTGGACAGTGATAGGCTGGGGGCTGTGTGGTCGTGGGTTGGATTCTGACTGTGGCGAGGGAGTCTGTGGATCTGAATTCGTCACTCCCACTGAACACTTTACCTTACCACTATCTTCTTTTCCAGGGAGTGTTGGTGGCGGTGGGGATGGCAGGGGCGGCGGCAGGGGGCGAGGTGACACGGACGACGGCAGGGGTGGCAGCAGCAGGGGGCGGCAGGGGAGGAGGAGGCAAGATCCTGGGGTACAGCGACACACAGCACTCGAGGACGGAGGAGGGCAGGCCTGGGGAGAACGTGTCCGGCAAATGGAGGTGATACTTGTTGTAGGTGGCGGTGGTGATGTGGCCTTAGTTTGTTGATGTTATTTTTGTTGTTTTAGTTTGTTATTGTTATTCTCCTCCTCCTCCTCCTCCTCCTCCTCCTCCTCCTCCTCCATTCATCTGAAAATGTGAACCTGGTGGACTGCAGGCTGAAAATTCCATTCTCCCGTGGTCCACCATCCTCCTTTTGGGAGGAGAGGGGGGAAGTGAGGCACGTATGTATAACCAGGCACTTCCACCGGCCAGTTATATCAGTGCCACCACGTGAAGGCATCCCTCTTCAACGCCACCTTTGCTTTTAAAACGGCTAAGTAATCTATGGGAGTGTATTAACCTCTTGACTATTGTTACTGTTAGACAATTTGTTCAACTTAGAAAATGCCTCTCGTATGGAAAGCATTTATTATATTCAGCCCCTCCAGTTGGTGGTGCAGAGGGACGCCTTCCCGTGGTGGCACCGATATAACAGGGGTGACTCACTGCCCCGTTAGAAAAGCGTCCCTCATCTCCCTCCCTATCCCGTGAAGGATGAGCATGAACTACTGGAGAGAGGAACCGTCAACCTGTAGTCCACTGGGTTCACTTTACAGATAAAATCCACCACCACCACCATTACTACCACCACCACCACCACCACTACTACTACTACTACTACTGCTACTACTACTACCACCAGTACTATTACTACTACTACTACTGCTACCACTACTACAACTACTACTACTACTACTACTACTTCTAATAATAATAATAATAATACTGTAATAATAATAATAGTAGTAGTAGTAGTAGTAGTAGTAGTAGAAGTAGTAGTAGTAATTATTATTATTATTATTTATTATTATTAATATTATTATTATTATTATTATTACTATTTTGTTTTCAGAAGGGGTTAGGAAAGTCTCATGCTATTTTGATCCCTTACTGAGGCTACTTGCCAGGACAGAGGCAGTAACTGTTCCATCACTACATAAGCATTTATATTTGTACACTTAAAGACAGTGCAAAAAATCACAAACATGAACACGTACAAAAGCTTGAGGAGTTGTTTTGAATATAAACTCCATCCACTTTTACTAGGCGTAAAATTGCCATATCTCCAGCTTGAATACTGAGTTGTAGAGAGAGGTTAACGCTAGGCTGTGGTGCTCGTCACGAAGAAGTGCCATGAATAGGATGTGGAGCTACTTTTTTTTTGTGCCATATTCAGAAAAATAATATTTTACCCAGCGTCCTCAGAAGTACAGTGTAGTGCAGTATAGTTATGTAGTACAGCAGTGTTTAGTGTTGTGTGCTGTCTTTCTTTCCTTCATTCATTCCTCCTCCTTCTGCCTCTGGGTGACTCTACACTGAGTGACAAGCCAAATGGTTTCCTGTACACCAGGAAATCATTTACCACGCTGGATGGTAACCATATAACCAGATTTTGGCACCTGGTGGTTTAGTGAGTAATTACGGCACTCCAATCGGATTGAGCAGATGAAGGTTTATATCCAAGGGGTGGTTGGGGTTTATTGCTCACGTAATGCCACTCAGGGATTAGTGACGCTAGTCACTCTCATCTTAAATGTCAGGACCAGCGTGCCTAGCCCCGGGCTCCTACTCTTCTCATGGGCCAATGTTGGATTGGATGATGAATGAATGAATGAATCAAATGGCCCTTATACACGTAAAAAGCATAAATCCAAGCGTTCTTCGTCTTTTTTTCTTCTTTGTTAGTCATGTGTTGTGTGTTGCGTTTCAGTTGGGTGGACCCGCATGGTCAGCGTCACAGTGTGTGGTATGTGGCGGACACTGGTGGGTTCAGGGCGTCTGGTGACGTGTTACCCAGCCCACCACGACCCCCTGCCCTGCCACCGCTTGCTGTGGGGGTGCCCGTTGTTATAGCACTGCCCCTCCTCCCCCCGACCCCCACCCCTGCTGGGTCAAAGGGGCGGGGGCAGGGGCAAAGGGGGGCAACAGGGCACCTAGCTAAGAGTGTGGTGAAGGCCCCGCCATCAGCCAGCCAGAACCAGCAGTCGTCACAACTGCCCGCCGGGGGGAACTTTGTGGCAGCCGTGTTTGGGAAGTTGGCAGTGCCTCAGGATGCCGCCCCGTCCTCTGGCCCTGCTGCAGCCCCACCACCACCAACACCTCCCACTCCCATTGCCAACAAAGCCCCACCCACCCTGGCCTCCGGTCTGACTACGGGTGGACTGATGGATGTGATGGAGGGTGCGCCGAATGAGATGATGGCCGCCAACGGTGAGACCTTTGACGATGACTCGGATTTCGTACTGCTTCAGCGCACGCGAATACCCTCCATGCCCAAGCCTCGCGTGGGGTCGCAGCGCCTGGTGCCACAGCCGGTGCCTCAGGTCAAGCCGGTGAGGGTGGTGATGGGCCTACACAGCTCAGGCAAGACACCCACAGCACAGCCACTCACCGCACCAAAGCCAGCCAGTCCTCTCACGCCACTAGGGATACACCTGCTGAATCTGCCGCCGCCAAGGGAGCGTGGCAGTGATGGCGATGGTAGGGTGGACTCAGTGGCTAGGAACAGGACCAGGGGCAGGGCTAGAACCAGGACAGGAGCTGTACGGCCCACCAAAGCCCCGGGTCCTGTACCACGACCCTCGAGGGTGGTGGGTGAGCCCAGTCTGGACAACTTCTGGCGCCCGGCCCGGCTGGCCACCACCACCACCACCATTGCACCCATACAGCGTGAAGAGGACTACGACTACCATTACTACGACTACTACGACTACCCCACAGACTATGACGTGGACACAGCAGGACCTGGTGGTCCTCAACCTGCACACCAGACCAAACAGATGGGGACCATGACTGCTTCCACGGGGGAGAACAGTGAGGACAAGGAAGGGGAAGAGACAGAGCGGACAGAAAGGGCAGGGGAAGGGGAGCGGGAAGAGGAAGGGGAGAGGGAAGGAGAGGGGCAAGAGGAGGGAGAGAGGGAAGGAGATGGGGAAGAGGAGGGGGAGAGGAAAGGAGAGGGGGAGGGAGAGATACAGAGTGCGAGTGAGGAACTGTCTGAGGAAGGGGACGAGGATGGTGTGAGTGAAGACAGTGAAGAAACATGACGGTCCTCAGCGACAGTAACTTAATATCCGAGTGGCAGTCACCTACTGTAGACCGAGCCTGTGTGTGTGCGTTTAAGTGCGTGTGTGATGATGTGTATGTGTGTGCGTGGGAGCCATGTAGGGACCCATATATGGTAGTCTGACGTGTATTGATACACATATTGTACATTCAAAAAAAAAACACACACAAAGGGAGAGAGAAAACTTAGAAAGATTTACATAACTGTCTTGAAGGAATTATGTTTATAGAGAATGTTTATAGAGTAAAATTTTTCTACGTCCTGTAATTGCAACATATTAGGTCCACTACGGGATCGAACTTTCTTGGAAGGAGAGTGGCAGCAAAAATTAATCCTCCTCCATGCTTACCAAGTACGAGTAGGGAAATGGGTGTCAGTCGGGTGCGGTATACGTGAGAACTGAGGTGTTGCAATGAGAGTGTTTGTGTATCAGTGAGCATATTCCATCGTTAGAACAGAGAGATGGCGAACATAAGTAAACATCCACTTCAAATGTCTGCCACGGATTGGGTTTTGAAATCTGGACTCGGGAAACACACAGCATGAGAAAAACACGCTACCACCCAGCCTCCACACCTCCACATCCGTCCATCCATCCCAGTCCGCCGTTCACTGCATAATTTTACCCTCTCTCCTGGATCAGTTGCCCGCCTTCACTCCATCGTAACTCTTCTTGTATCCATCCATCCATCTATCAGTCTGCCTGTTTGTCTGTCTGTCAATCTTCCAGCCCTTCTTTGCACCGTAAGGAGCATAGGGGCCTGGGGCTAGGCTACCCACCTTTAATCACACATCCTAATACCTTGAAGTCCAGTTTTTATTTACACTTCATTCTTATTCAGTATCCTATGGCGGCAGTACTATGAGGCGCTAGACAAGGTGCTCATCTTTGTAACTTAGGCCTTTGGAACTGTGGCGGGTTTTCACTCAGTACTGCATCATCCAGGTTACCATAGTTACCTCTCCCTCTCTCTCTCTCTCTGTTTCATGTATACTTTTATTTTTACCTTCAATCGATAAAACACTACACAGATGCCGCCAGTGTGTGTGTGTGTGTGCGTGTGTGTGTGTGTGTGTGTGTGTGTGTGTGTCGACCTGTACATAATATCGTGTAGAATTAAAGATACCCTCAGTTATCATGTGCGTTTCATTGTCACCCTGGTTCTCTCTCTCTCTCTTTCTGTTTGTGTATCTAGAATTTGGTTACCAAGAAAAAGAATCATCACTATCATCATCTTTATCACCACCACCACCACCATATCACCACCACCTCCACCATCACCCTTCATATCACCACCATCATCATTTTGCTCCTCCTTCTCCTCCTCCTCATCATCATCACCATCACCACCACCACCAACTCAAGCTGTTTTCTCATTTACAGATAGGGCGAGGCAAACAAAAATCCAAAATCTTCTTCTTTATTAACATTAAAGCACGTAGTAAGTAATTCATTATCCCATTAACCCCTTCAGCCTGAGTTCTTCGTTTTTCCTTTCATTTCAGACGATTTTATTCAGCACAGGAAACCCGGCTGGCAGTGAAGGGGTTATTGAAGGCCGTCTCTAACCCCTCCAGTTCCAAAAGTCTCCCCTAAGCCGAAGAAAACGGTGTGATGGTTGCAAGATCAGTAAATTATGTTGTTGGATTTAATGTGGTACTGTTTACTACTACTATTACTACTACTAGGAGATTTTTCGAATTGGAGGGGTTAGATACAGCCTACATTAATCCCTTTAATAATAATAAATTTCTTCCTCCTTGACCTGGTCCTGATTTTCGTCCTTTTGCAGCTTATTTCACGTAGCTTAGTGGCAGGAAAAATTACAATGCTACTGCTCTGCATCCTTTCTTTTCATAGCGCTTCTTCGTGACTAGTATCATATTCTAGCGTTAATGCTGTGTGTGTGTGTGTGTGTGTGTGTGTGTGTGTGTGTGTGTAAAAAAAATAGCCTAATAGCAGCAAAAATAAAAAAACAGAAAATGCCGCACTATATTCTCTTCACTTTACCTTGGCCTAAAACTGCCATCCCTCCATCTTCAGTGCCGAGTTATAACAATAGATTAACACTAGAATATGATGGTAGTCACGAAGAAGTGCTAAGGAGAGGATGTAGAGTCACAGTATTGTCTTTTTCTGCCACTGAACTACGTGAAATAAGCTGCAAAAGGATAAAACTCTTGCCCAACTTAAAATAAATGAACTACAGTAGCAGCTGCATCCCCATGTTCAACTGAAATGTGAACCCAGTGGACTGCAGGCTGAAGTTACCTCTCCTGCAGCCCACCATCCTCCTTTTGGGGGATAGGGACGTAGGTGAAGGGCGTTCGTAGACCCAGGCTGTGATCGTATACCCAGGCTGCGTTCGTGTACCCAGGCTGTGATCATATACCCAGGCAGTTGGGCCGCCCGGTTATATCAGTGCCACTACATGAAGGCGCCCCTCTCCAGCACATCACCGTACTGAAGGGGTTAAATACTAACTAAAAATCCTATAGTCCGTTTGTTCTAACCTGACAGGAGATTCGTACCCCCTTATCAGCTCAGTCGATGGCCAGGTGTAGTCAGATTGGAGGGTAAGTTTGACTAGTAACCAAGGAGACTCATTGCAGCCCCATAACTAAGGCTATTTGAATTTTACACAACCACTACTTAGTATTTGAGTCATGGGAGTGGCCCAGTTCCGTCAGATAAAAGCAAACGGGCTAGAGTTAATTTGGCCTAACCTACCTTAATCTACACACAGCCAGTATCAATAGGAAAAATACGTGAAAATACATGAAAAATGATAATACAGAAAATACTTTAAAATACATAAAAATTCATGAAAAATACTTAATAAAAACTATACAGAATTAATGAAAAATACTTAATACATGAAATACGTGCAAAATGCTTGATGCATAATAAACTTAAATAAAATATATAAAAATACAAAATATCTAAAAATATAAAAAAATATAATACAAAAATATATAAATATATTACCGGTATTTACTAAGATATAAAAAATACAAAAAATGCATACAAGATCCAAAAAATTCATAAAATACAAAATACATAAAAATACACGAAAAGACATCATAATTACGATACATAAAAATACATAGAATAAGGAATACTTCAAATATATAAAAATACATAAAATACATAGGATACATAAACTACATAAAAATACACAAATTACATAAAATACATAAAAATACAGAAATATACCTTGAGATTTCCCCGCTATTTGTTAGTGTTGTATCACTGAACTCTCAGAATACAAGGGGGTACATATTATATAACGCTGCTGTTCCACGCTAGGCTGTATCTTGTGTGTGTGTGTGTGTGTGTGTGTGTGTATGTGTGTGTATGTATGCATGTATGTATGTGTGTGTGTGTGTGTATGCATGTATGTATGTGTGTATGTGTGTATGTATATATGTATGTGTGAATGTTTGTATGTATAATAATAATAATAATAATAATACTGTAGCTACAACCAAGATCACTCACTATAATAAGCTAGGTAATTAAACTGTTGTGTGTTCGTGCATTCATGTCACAAACAGCAACTTCGAACAGCGCTACACAGTAAAAAATATGAGACTCGAATGCAGCATCGTTTTCTCTCCCTGCATCGCTTAAATATCTAAAAATACAAATATTACCAAATTTCTTCAAGTTACCGTATGCAAATTAAGTACCGCCATTAAAGAGATTGTTATGGATTATATTCTTTGGATTTCTATCAGTAAAATATAGTAAATGCATTTTATGAGGTCCAGAGTAGAATTCAGAAATCGTGTATTGAAATCATGTATTGGAGATATGAAAGGAAAAGTAGGGAATGTGAAGGTGGATGGAGTAGTTGGCGAGTGGGGAGTACCTGCAGAAGTGGATGAGAGTGGCAGTGCTCTAGCGGACATCTATGTGGGAGGGTGGTGGTGATAGCCAATACCCTCTTTAGGCACAAAATGAACCACAGGTATACGTGGCTATGATGAGAAGGGTGGGTGGTGAACTGAGTGAACGGAAGGCAGTGACTGATTATGTGTGTGTGGATGACAGAATAAGGTATGTATGGATGCAAGAGCGTACAGAGGTTGGGGGGGTTGAGTTTTTACCACTTCTGGAGGGTTACGCTTTCTCTCTCTCTCTCATTGCTCCACCTCATAACCTGCCCCTCAAGAAAGCATAACGTATCCGTCTCTTCATCTTCATCTCAGTTCGCTTCACCCTGCTACCATGTCAATCTTTCTCTGCCCACATCTCACTGCCACACAACATCACACCTCTCACCATACACTTTTCCCTTCGTGTCAAGTAAAAGTCCTCTCATTTGTCAGGAAAGGCAGTAGGTCTCTAAATTTCTTCCATCCACCTCTAATTCTATCATTTAAACTAATCCTTGGTTCACCCCAGCATTGATCATATTACTCAAACACCAAAATTCCTTCACATACACACACGCTCCAAGGAAACACCATCCAAATCTACCCTCTTCATACTAACCATATTCATAACATTCCCGTTACATATACCACAATAAAAGTTCGCAACAGTTTTCAGCCCGCCCTTCATACCAATGCATCTGCTGTGCTTCCAGATGATGATGATGATGATGATGATGATTTATTTCTCCTTCAATCTTTATCTGTTATCCCATGTGCGACTGTTTTCTCTGCCTTAACTCCCTCTCCTGTACCCCTCTCCTCAGCCTCATTACACCCCCCTCCTTCTCCCATCTACGCCTCCCTCAAGACCCCCCGTCCACTGCCCCCCCGACGGCCCCTAAGTACCAGCATCCCCAGCCCCAGCAGCAGCCCCAGCACCACAACCATGGCCAGGCCCGCCCCAGCCCCGCCCAGACCGAAGTAGGAGCGGTGTTCATCCCCCAGACCATTTCGCCCAGCTTGTTGCAGCCACGACACCTAAACAAAGTTAATAATAATAATAATAATAATAATAATAATGATAATAATAGCAGTAGTAGTAGCAGTAGTAATTGTAGTAGTAGTAATAGAAGTAGTAGAAGCAACAGTAGTAGTAAATGTACATAATTATTCTTGAACCCGAGTTGACAGCTGTTTCTTTCACCTTAATCTCTGTATTATTATTCTTTTTGCGTCGTTTTGATATTGCAGGCTAATTTAAACCCCATATTCGTTACGTATTTTAAAATTTCGTAACACTGCATACTCACCATACTATCAGCGGGGATGGTGCCGTTGTTGCGCCGAGCTGTGGCAGACATGAGCCGAGATGCATATGTGTTCCCCCTCACACCCTTCTCACCGAACCCAAGCTCTAAGGAAGGAGAAGAAGAAGGTTAAAGATGAGTGCCTATTGACTAAGCGAGTTCAGTATTAAGGCAGATTATCAGTTTTTCCTGTTCCAGTCTCTCTTATGATACATCCAGCCACAGTTGTTATTGTGGTCGTCTTGTTGAGCTTTCGTCCATCGGTATGAGAGAGAGAGAGAGAGAGAGAGAGAGAACAAGACTCATTTTAAAGACTACACTATATAGAACATCATTATCAAGGGTCACAGGTATATCCTTTTTCACAATTGGTACCATCACAAACACCAAGATCATTAATTTTGGTAAACATATACACATTCATGAAAATCTTAAAATGTCTAAGTCAGTCTCTCTCTCTCTCTCTCTCTCTCTCTCTCGCCACAGGCCTGAAGTAAATCGTCTCCATGTCATTCTGTCCCCTGCCAACAGGCTGTCCTTTCTCAACTCACACCCCTCACTCATACCTCCACCCTATAGCTCCATTTCATTTTTTTAATCTCAATATTACATAAAAAATTAATGGAAGATCAATGTTATTTCTTAAAAACAAATATATTCCTTCTACAACTTTATCATCTTTGGAAAATTTATTCTTCTCTGAAAATTCCTGTCTTGCCACAAACGCAAGTATTATTCTCTGAAGATTAGTTAACTCATTTATAATTTTTAGAAAATGTTGCAAAAGTCAATATTAATTTTCCAGCTTACGATCAAGAATGGCTGGAGCGATGGTGATAGCGATTACAGCTCCCAGCGCGGTGAACACAACCAGAACAGCAGCCACAGACAGACACACCTTCTGCTTCCATGACAGCTCACATTTCATCCTCTGTCTCTCCCTCCTTACTCTTCTTGAAGTGTTATCCTCGTCGCTCGTGTCTTCAGGCTTCGGTATGTTAAAGTTAGGATTATTTAACTCAGCTTCCCCTAGAGAAGCATCGTTTTCTCTGGTGTCCACTTTCTTGAGCTCCATTTTCTCTTCGTGCTCAAGTAAGGGGTGGCTGTGGTCGTCCTTGTTGCCCCCTATCTTGACGGTTTTTTCTACAGCAGTTTTCATAGATTCCTTTGATTCCTTGCCCTGAAGATTATTTGATATACATACACTTTAATAAATGCAATCTTTAACCAAATTCGTTAAAATTATTCATTAAAAACTTCGAGAATAGCAAGAGTGACTTAAGGGAGTAGGATTATTTTTATTATTATTATTATTATTATTATTATTATCATAAGTAACTCACCTCTGCAAGCAGCCTGAGAACGAGGTAGTTGGTGGGAAGATTGGCTATGTCCTCGCCTTTGTGTGATGCCCTGCAATATTATTATTATTATTATTATTACTATTAGTTGTAGTAGTAATAGTAGTATTACTGATACAGTAGTTGTAGAAGTAGTAATAGTAGTATTGATAGTAGTAGAAGTAGTAGTAGTAGTACCAGCAACAACAAAGAGTGTGCCACAAGTAGTAGTAGTAGTAGTAGTAGTAGTAGTACTAGTACTAGTAGTAAAGGCTGTTCCAGTGGTAGTAGTAGTAGTAGTAGTAGTAAAGGCTGTTTCAGTGGTAGTAGTAATAGTAGTAGTAGTAGTAGTAGCAGAGGCTGTGCCAGTAGTAGTAGTAGTAGTAGAGGCTGTTCTAGTGGTAGTAGCAGTAGTAGTAGTAGTAGAGGTTGTGCCAGTAGTAGTAGTAGTCTATCTATCTATCTATATACCTAGGCTGCTTCCCCCAAGGAAAGGGAGGTAGCCGAGACAGGACGACTCACTCTCCATTTACTCATCCATTCAAACACATTCATTTGCATCTTAGCCCCAAAGGGGAGAACGGACAGATCCTCACCGCACCACACCGCACAAGGGTCAACTGGGCAATGCAATCAGTGACATCCGCAGCAGGGCCCGACAGCAGAACTGGTTTACCCCTGCCACATCATAACAGACCCATCCCCTTACCCGCACCTGACCTGACTAGCTGATCAGACCAAATGCGGGAGAATATCCCCTCAGGGCTGCGTCATCACTTATTCATTCACAATTTCTCTCCATTTATTTCTGTCACGCACAGCCACTCTTCCTTGCTCAACAGACATCCCTCTCGCATCCAGCGCTTTCTTCACACTGTCCATCCATCCTATTCGTGGTCTTCCTCTCAGTAGTAGTAGTAGTAGTAGTAAAAGCTGTGCCAGTAGTAGCAGTAGTAGTAGAGGCTGTTCCAGTGGTAACAGTAGTAGTAGTTGTAGCAGAGGCTGTGCCAGTAGTAGTAGTAGTAGTGATTATTAAAAACGCAATATCATATTTCCTACCTTAATTCAAAATAACATACTATACAACTTTACTTAGTAAAGCATCCATAACAAAACAGTATCCTTCGAAAAATCCGTGGTAATCAGTTCGAATTTATTATGCGTCAACAATGCAGCGTTAGAAAACGGTTTACATTATTTTACATCAACATGCGTTTTATTTTTTCAGAGTTAGTGATGCACATGCAAAGACATACTGCCGTCTTCTGGTGGCCGTGGGTTCATCCATCACCTTTTCCTTAGAGAGAGAGAGAGAGAGAGAGAGAGAGGCGGGGGGTTGTACACTAGAATCTCTCATTACAACTTTGCCTAAAATCATGCCCTTTTCACTCTAGCTTGGCCTAAAATTGCCATCTCTCCATTTTGAAAGCTGAGTTGTTCCAGTACAGTAGATTAACACTAGAATATGATGCTAGTCACGAAGAAGTGCTGCGAAAAGGATGTAGAGCCGTAGCATTATTCTACCACTGAACTACGTGAAATAAGATACAAAAGGACGAAGATCTGGACCAATGTAAGACGAAAAAAAAAAAAAAAAGGAGAAAAACATACATACCTGCATTCCGGACAGGGGAAGTAGGAACCCTGTGCTTGTTGTAGTTGTTGAAGGCATGAGCGGCAGTAGGTGTGGCCGCAGGAGGGCAGGGCGACGGGTTGGTGTGTGTCTGTGTGCGTAAACCCTTCACCGCACACCCCACACGCACCCCAGCCAACCCTCATCCCTTCACGCCGCTGCTGTATCGCGTCCGTCCGCGCTTTGAGCCAGTGCGCATGCAAGGAACAATAAGCTAAATACCGCCAGTGACCTTGAGACATGCAGGGGGCAAGTTAGTGTTAGTAAAGCTGCAGTTAGTCAAGCGTTACATAATAATGATGCTTATACTGTACTCTTTTCACTTTAACTTGGCCTAAAATTGTCATCTCTTCATCTTGAATGCTGAGATGTAGAAACAGCTTAACACTCGTGATGTTGCTAGTCACGAAGAGGTGCTATGGGAAGAATAATATAGAACCATAGTATTGCCTTTTTCCGCCATTGAGCTATGGGAAATAAACTGAAAAAGGACGAAAATCAGAAATACAATTTAAAATCTATCTATCTATTGCCAGACGCCTCAATCCCGTTTGGGGTGGCCACAAACAAATCGCCTCCACGTCGCCCTGTCCCCCGCCATTTCACTGCCCTGCTCCCAACTCACACCCCCCTCTCTCATATACCTCTCCACCCCATCCCTCCATCTCATCCTCGGCCTCCCCCTCCCTCTTCCCCCCTCCACCTCACTCACATACACTCTCTTCGTCAGTCTTTCACCCTCCATTCTCTCTACATGGCCAAACCACCTCAGTGTGTTCCTCGTAACGCTTCCTATCACATCCACATCCACACCACAACGCTCCTTTATATCCTCATTCGTCAGCCTGTCTCCATATGACTCCACAGGCTCCTCTTAAATAACTCATTTCCACTGCTCTCACTCTTGACTTGTGTCCTTCCAACAACGTCCAAGCTTCACTTCCATACGTTAGAGTTGGTATTACAATACTGTCATGTAGTAACTTTTTCACTTCCATGCTCACTTCCCTGTTTCTTATCACTGCTTTCAAAGAACCAGCAACCTTTCTTCCCTGCAGTACCCTTTCAAGCACTTCACCCTCCAAACCTCCATCCTTACTCATCACACTACCCAAGTACTTAAACGTACTCACATTTTCCAATTCCTCACCATCCAACCTCGCTGTACATTCACTGACTTCACCTCTCTCGAAGACCATCACTTTACTCTTCCCTACATTCACCTTTAGATTCCGTTTCTTACACACTCCCCCAAACTCATCCACCAAGCCTTGCAGCTCCCCTTCGTCTTCACTCAACAACACAGTATCATCTGCAAACAACAGTACAGGGAGTTTCCGAACACTATCCTCTCTCACCAGGGCCACTCCAACATCCACTACCCTACCTTGTACCTCTTTTATTACCCCATCCATGTACAGATTGAACAACCATGGAGACATGACACATCCCTGTTTCAACCCAACTTTCAAAGAGAAAAATTCACTTAGTTCACCATCCACACGCACTGCAGCCTTCGCACCATCGTACATACTCTTCACAGCATTCAACAACTTCCCATCTGCTCCATATATTCTTAACACTTTCCACAAGCCTTGTCTATCCACCCTGTCATATACTTTCTCCAAATCCATGAAAATGCGTTAGTTTATTTTTTTACACTAACTTAGCTCTGAATTTAGTTCTTTTGTAGCTTAGTTCACATACTTCAGTGGCAGAGAAAGACAACGTTACGGCTCTACAGTCTCTCCATGGTACTTCTTCATGACTAGCACCATATTCTAGTACTAATCTGGTATTACAAATGTACTTAAAATTGAGGAGGTACATTTAGGCCCTTAGAGTAGTTAAGAGTAAGTACAATTTTAGGGCAAGTAAGAGTAAAGTAAGAAAAGAAGTAAGTAAATAAGTAAATATATAAGTAAGTAATAAATAGATAAGTAAATCAGTAAGTAGGTAAGTAGGTCAATAAAAATAAGTAAATAAGTAGGTAAGCAGGCAAATAAATAAATAAATAAATACATAAATAAGTAAAATAGCAAATAATAAGTAAGCAGGTGAGTAAATAAGTAAGCAAGTAAGTAAATAAGTAAGTAAGTAGAAGTAAAAGCGGAACAGTAAAGAAAATGCTTGACTATACTCTTTTTACTTAAACTTGGCCTAAAATTGCCATCTCCATCTTTAATGTTGAGTTATAGCAGTAGATTACCACTAGAACATGATGCTAGTCACGAAGTGCTATGGAGAGGATGTAGGGCCATAGCATAATTTTCTTTTCTTTTTTTTCCAATGAAGACACCAGTAGTTAAATGTATTGATTTTTTATTTATTTTCCTTCATTATATTCTGAGAGAGAGAGAGAGAGAGAGAGAGAGAGAGAGAGAGAGAGAGAGAGAGAGAGAGAGAGAGAGAGAGAGAGATGCAGAAAGACGAAAATCTGGGCCAAGTTAAGGTGAAACAACCAAAATATATATACAATATGAGAGAGAGAGAGAGAGAGAGAGAGAGAGAGAGAGAGAGAGATGCAAAAGGACGAAAATCTGGACCAAGTTAAAGTGAAAGAACCACAATACACATAAATTCAAATACATTAATATAGCCACAGTATGGAAGGCTTATGCAGCTTCAGTGTTTATACCCAATGTTAGTATTTTGTGTGTATAATAATGTAAAAAGCTGAATGTTTAGTAATGTTAGTAAAGTGGCTAGCCAGTAAAGTTTATATTGTTCCAGGATATTATGTTTTAAAAGCAAGCACGGTGTAAACTTTGAATTACCTGTAGATAATAAAATGATAATGATGATGATGATAAAATAATAATAATAATAATAATAATAAGGATGTTCCTCTGTTTTCAAAAAGTATCGTTACATTCCGTAATGATATGGACGACACAAACAAGGATAAAATATAACTCACCTTAATATACTGCAAAAATCACCGTAGTTAAATATATCACCATTAACGAGAGAGAGAGAGAGAGAGAGAGAGAGAGAGAGAGAGAGAGACCCACAAATACATTAGTGTTTGACAGGTGTGCAACTGACCTTGGCGCGTACTCTAGAGGTTGTGTGTGTGTGTGTGTGTGTGTGTGTGTGTGTGTGTGTGTGTCATATCGCCCTGACAAAGAAGTACAATATTAGAAGGTGTCATCGTTGCGGTAGTAGTAGTAGTAGTAGTAGTAATAACAACAATAACAATAATAATAATAATAATATTAATAACATCCAGTCCCATATTAACCCTTCCGAAATGTAGGGCCCCGAGGCTAGGCTGCCGTATGTCAGGACACACACACACACACACACACACACACACACACACACACACACACACACACACACACACACACACACAAGCAATTTTCCTACCGTACCCTTTCTTCCCCATTAAGAACGAGACAAATGATTCTTTATATTCCATTCTTAGTCTATCCTAATATAACCCAGCTGAGGTACAGTATACTACAGGGGTTTTGGAGAGGGACGCCTTCACGTGGTGGCACCGATACAACCAGGCGGCTCTACTACCCGATTGTACAAACGTCCTTCAGTAACCTCCCTACCCCCGCAAAGAATGATGATGGACTGCAGGAGGGGAGGAGGGCAACTTAAGTCTGCAGTCCACTGGGTTCGTGTTAAGATGAGCCTGGGGTTGCAGCTACTACTACTACTACAACTACTACTACTGCTACTGCTACTACCACCGCCACCAGCACCACCAACACTACTACTACTACTACTGCTACTATGTACGGCAGGGAAGAGTGTTAGTTTTTATCAACCTCTTACCGCAAAAAAGTATGCATTTTTTTCCTTATCTTTTTTTCTTTTATAACGAATATCAAGAAAAGTGGGAGCCGAATAATCAAAACAAAGTGAGCAAAGCCGTGGACAAACCTCAAATTTATGACGATAAATTCTGAAAAATGTGACAGTGATAGAGCACGCCCTACCTCTCCGTATCCTTGCTAACCACGCTGGGTGATGTGGGATGCAGGCTAATTATATCTAACAATTACAGGTGTTCCATAAATGATCGTCAAAAATCAGTGGCTTCCTTAAACCTTCGCGTTCTCAGTTTTAAAAATACTCCCGTGAAATGCAAAGATGTGTACGAACTTTTGCATTAGGCTGTTCATTAGGGTGTGTGGTGCAGATGTCCTGGGAATATGCTGACTGTGGGCGGTCACACTCAACCCTTGCTGACATTGAGAGAGAGAGAGAGAGAGAGAGAGAGAGAGAGAGAGAGAGAGTAGCTTGCTTAGATTTGCATAGATTTTCCATTTCTGCTCACTTCTGCTGGTCTGTCATTTTTTTTTTTTTTCATTTCACAGATATCTTTATAATAATTTCTCGAGGTTGTTGCTGTTGTCGTTTTGTCATCACCATCATCATCATCATTATTATTATTATTATTATTATTATTATTATGAAAATCGGTCACTCAGATCTTAAATACTAAAGCGCGGATGCATGATATTCAGTGAAGCTTATTTAGTACATACGAATCTCCTTTGTAAACAGTCAGATCAACCTTCCACTCTACACCACACATGGCCATCAACTAAGCTGGAAGGGGTTAGGGGTCTTCGAGAGGGTTAACAAGAGAACAATGGTGATGCTGACGACAGGCTGGTTAATATGAACCCGGTGTGGCATTCCTCTTGGTTATGCAAACTCCCTAACACCTCTCTCTAAGCTATTTACTTTCTTAGTACACCTTACTGTCCTCTTTTGCGATACATAAATCCTTCCAATATCGCCACTCTCTGCATAAATAATCGTACAGAAGGATATTAACCAGCCAAATCCAAAAATAAATCGCTAAGAAAGAGGTGCCAGGGAGACTACGGATCCTGGTGTTCCCTCTGATGACGTAATTTTCTTTTGCTTTGCTTCCTTTCTTTCTTGTTTTCGTGTGACCTACAGACGAGTTTACATTGATTTGCTTGTGCTATTGGGCCAAGGGTTAGAAAAAGCCTTCAACCACCCCTTCAGTACGAGAGACCTTTCCTAGTCTGCATAATACCGTCTGTTTAGTAGCAAGAATAAAATAAATATCAGATTGCTTATAACTAAAACGTGGTCTAGTGGGTTAAGGCGCTCCAACCGGATGTGGTCTAGAATGATTTAAATCCTAAGGTTGGTTGGGTTTTAGTGATAATTCCACTAAGAAACCCTCCCACTTTTCCATAGTGGTAGATCCTGCCCTGTTACTGGATTCTTACTACCTCCAGACGATTTTCTTCAGCTTTGGGGAGATATTTTGCACTGCAGGAATTAAAAATCGCGTCCCTTAATCCATTCACTGACAGACATTCCTTCCTATGCTGAATACAATCATTGGAAGGTAGCAAGAATGAAACACGTCAACTGAAACACTATGAAAGTAAGAGTTGTGCGGCAGTCAGTCCGTGATATTGATTTGTGCTGACTGGAACCTGTTGTTGTTGGTGTTGTTGCCCCGGGCTACTCTGAAACGAGAACACAGTGGGCTGTAGGCTGATGTTGCACTTTTCCTACATCTTCCTCTAGGGGAATAGGAATAGGAAGGAAGCTAAGAGACTTTTGTTATAACCAGACAATGGAGCCGCCCTATTTTATCGGTGCCGCTGCGTAAGGGCGTCCCTCTCCATCACCATTAGCAAGGGTGTAGCTAGGATTTTAAAAATGGCCGGGCTAAGCCTAATTATGGGTTGGCCCAAGGAAAAATCTTTAGTGGGATATTCCACCGGAAGTTAAGGGTGCCCACCGGGGTGGCCAGGCATATTTCAGAGTTGGCCAAGAACACCCTGGCCATCTCTCTGGCTACCACACTTATTCCACTTGAATCTGTACCGGACGGAAAGGGCGGGGACGGTGATAAGCCTCACCTGTCCCCTACCTGCACCAGGAAATCAATACAATTATTCGTTATTATCTGTACTGTAACCAGGCAGTCGCAAGAAACCTTAAGTTTTGAAGCAGATAATGTATAACGTTCAGAATAATGTGTGTGTGTGTATGTGTGTTAACTGTTTGCGTGCATGCATGCGTATAGTTTTATGCTTTATATTTTTTGCTTTAAACATTATTCTTATTAAAACAATACTCGTATTTAAATTATAACTGACAATCTTCGTATAGTATTACCCAAAACAAGATGTCACACACATTATAACAAAAAACGACGTAAATGAGTAATCAGAATGTAGTCACACTCACCTTGCTTCCTCAGGTACCCTAGTATCCTCTTATTTCGTATAGTCACTATTTTCTTAGTCTATTTCCAGGTTCCTACGATCAACTTTGGTCACTCACTTATAACTACGAGATCGGGAAATTACCAAAAGAAATATTAATAACACATTCCGGTATAACTGTTACCGCCAAGGCACTTGTGGAGGACGGAAATTGGAAGCAGGAAATAATGCGCTAGTGGAATTATCAGTACGCACACAGTAACCCTGAGGATATCACAGGTTAAGTTAGGTATCGATATTATTTAGGATCATAGTGTAGTCCCTGTAATTAGTGTGAGGTTGCCATTGCTTTGTATTCTCACTATAGACTGGCTTCAGCTGGGGACAGTGGCGTGGATGTTGTGAGGTACCAAGCTAGCCACCATTACATATAGAACTCATTCTCAAATTTCGCAGTACAGTTAAACTATAACATTCCTGGGTTAAAGTATACTTGAATTGTTGTGATATAAGTAGAATGATAATATATTCTGACGTGATGGGTGGGTTTAAAAAGGCAATAATCGTAGAATATCAATAATGCAGCGTGTTGCAGGCCTGACGTGACGCAACATCCCCCGTCTGGCAGTGCGGGAGGAATCTTCAACTGAACCTTTTTTTACTTTTTTACTTCCAAGCTTTGTCGTCACCAGGATACATCTGCTGGGAGTTAAATAAAGACTATATTTGTTTTAATGCTATTCTTCTGTCATGGCTGCCTTAAAATGTAGGTTCTGATGCTGAGGAACAGAGTTTGACTGACTGCAGTTATCTTTTATCTGAAAATAGATGGAAAACAACATGCGAAAGCATCCTAGAGTTGGCGTGAGATGTAGACACTGAAATTAATGTAGGATAATTTCATTGACGTACATAATTATACTGGCTGTGTTAGACTAGGATATTTTCAGTATGCACAAGGCTAGAATACTTGACTGATAATTTATTCGACTAGCGATATTATAGTGGGCTAGGATATTTTTATTATATACTAGGCTAAGATACTAGGTAGTTTATTTGAGTAGCCATATATCCTCATAATGTACTAATGTAATGTAATGAGAGAGAGAGAGAGAGTGGTGTGTAGGTGGGTGTTTTGGCCATCACTCACCGACCTCATACGACCCAGTCCCAGTTATAAGGCTGTGGCAAATGCTACCATGCTTGTGCCTGTGCTGTTTTAATGCCACTTTTCTCCCCTGTATGTGATATGAATTCCTTTGCATTTTATAGTGTGCACTGTATCTGATAAATGCATGTTACTCTATTAGTTAAAGAGGTGTGTGGCAAGACCCATTTTTTTTTTTTTTCCTTTACTGCGTGCACAAATTTGTAACGACTGGCTGTGTACTCGTATAACTAACTATTTGCTGAAGGTGTGTGACAAGTATCCACCACATCCTTTTGTTGTATGTACTCTGTATACTTTTACAACAATAACTATTTCAGTCAGTCTGCTAGGATAGCGGATTGTTTTCATCTGACGGATCTTGGCCACTCCCATAACTAGAATATTAAATCTTGGTTGCATGAAATTCTATCTATCTCTCTACTGCCAGACGCCTTAATCTCGAAAGGGGTGGCCACAAACAAATCACCTCCATTTCGCCCTGTCCCCCGCCATTTCACTGCCCTGCTTCCAGCTCACATCCCCCTCTCTCATATACCTCTCCACTCCATCCCTCCATCTCCTCCTTGGCTTCCCCCTTCCTCTCCACCCCTCCATCCTCTCCACATACACTCTCCTCGTCAGTCTTTCACTCTCCATCCTCTCCACATGGCCAAACCACCTCAATGTGTTTCTCCTAACGCTTTCTATTAGCCTACATCCACATCCACACCACAGCGCTCCTTCATATCCTCATTTGTCTGTCTCTCCATGTGACTCCACATTCTCCTCTCAAATAACTCATTTCCACTGCATGAAATTCACTGAGGCTATTATGAGAAATTCGCTATAAACTAGGAGATTTTCATTACTGTATTACCATGTCCGTTACTGATGAGGCAAATGAGTTTGTCATTGCAGTTAGAACGTAATCTCCCATAATCAACTGCAAGTTCATCCGTCTCCATGTAAGCTATAGTCAAGGGAAAAAAATTGCCTACTATTCCATTTCAGACTTGATGTCCAACAATTTACTTCCTGACGCATTCGTGTGAACTTTTCCTCCAGCAGCCAGAAATGATATAACTTTGAAAGTTGAATATTCTGCCCCATTTAGACTAAAACTGGATATGGTACAGTAGCCTACCCGGTGCTGGACAAGTTTGTCAATATTTCACCTCTCCTAACTACTCACTTTCATATGTTGGCGAATATTCCTAAGATAAGAGAGGTTTGGTATGTTTCTTTTGCCCATATACAGTATTTGCCTTAGCCTAATGACTGTACCGAAGTTCTAGAAAGCACTCCACATATTAAATGTATAGTTACACATACAAATAGTTGTCATTCTTCAATCTAGCTTACATCCTTCGGCAACATTCACTATGTTACTCAATACTATACATATTTTACTTGTATATTGCATCAAGTGGTAGGTGGTGGCGACCATCATCCACGCACTTGATGTAATGCTGCCTACTTCTTCCTTAGCCTTTATCATTCTTTTTCTGTGCCTGTCCTCCTCTCTTCCTACTTCTCCCATCTTTCTTGTCACTTGTTATTGCTTTTCTTTCCTTTACAGGCTTTACATTGAGTGACAAGCCAAATGGTTTCCTGCAAGCCAAGAAACCATTTACAACGCTGGGTGGTAACCATATAACCAAACCATACGAGCTCCCTACGTGTCAACAAGTGGGTTGGTGGAGGGTTAGTGCCCCTTCCCGTAAAACAAATAATTCAAAACCAAATGGCCATCCCTTACGGGATTATGGCTGAAGTGCTCGCTCCCACTGCCAGACCCCCCACCCCATTACGGAGCCGCTGTCCCACCCCTACCCCAGGAGGACACCACAGTAGGCCAGGCGAGTGCGACGCCGGATCAGCGCGAGACGGGGTCAGTTGCCCCCCGACCCTGTGTCTCTCTTCCCCTCAACCTGCCCAACCACGACATCGCAGGGATGCGAGACTACTTCTCGGTTGGACCAGCCCTTGTCAGGATCGGGATGGGACTGCTCCAGATACAGTCCCAGGCAGCACCGCGGTAACTACCACTGTATGTATATACCAGGGAAGGGACGGCCACTGTACGCCCTTCTGCTGTTTCCCCCTGCAGCCCCGCGGTAAGGGTCACTGTACGCCCTTCTGCTGTTTCCCCCTGCAGCCCCGCGGTAACGGCCACTGTATGCCCTTCTGCTGTTTCCCCCTGCAGCCCCGCGGTAACGGCCACTGTATGCCCTTCTGCTGCAGCCACATCTGGAGCCCGCCTCGGTGTGATGGCCACTGTACGCACACCAACAGGCAAAGGCAGGACGAGTGGAACCGCGACGACGGCCATTGTACGTGTCGGGGAAGGAACGGCCACTGTACGTCCCTCATCCACCTCCTCCTCCTCCTCCTCCTCCTACGGGAGTAGCACTGCGATAACGGCCACAGGACGCACTGGGGAGGGAACGGCCACTGTACGTCCCTCATCTGCCTCCTCCTCCTTTGGGAACAGTACTGCAGCGACGGCCACTGTACACGCCGGGGAAGGAACAGCCACTGTATGTCCTTCTGCTGCTAGCCCAAGGGCCTGTGGAACCGCAGTGATGGCCACTGTACGCATCGGGGAAGGGACGGCCACTGTATGCCCTTCATCCATAGTCCCAAGGGTTCTCCTGGAGGAGAAGGTCCCTTGCGCGGCCCATTCTCCACCCTGCAGCCACTTGGGACGCCCCTCTCTCTCTCCCTCCAGGTGCGGTTCCCTGGAGGTGCTGCCATTCCAGAAGTGGTGGCAAGGCCCTGTCACTGAAGGTGGGATCCACGCCTTCCAGCCTGCCCCTGAACGACGCCGGGTCCTGACGGACGCCCCACGGGAGAGGTGTCGCAGTCAACCCCTGACAGCGCCCCAACCTAGAGGCAACTGCAGTCCCAGACCTCCCAGGGCCAGCCCTCGGACCCCAGGGTGGGACCGCCCTGGCCCCACTCACCATCGGCCATCTGCCCGGAGTAAGAAGCGGCAGGCCCGATTCCTGACACTGTTTGGCCCCAGTCCCGAGGGCCGCTTACCAGGTCGAGGCCTTGACAGGTAGGAGCCTCCCTGCACCCCAGACCAGAAGTGCGCCCGGGCCTTGACGCCCCCGAGAGCTGTCCCCTGTCTCCTGCAGGAGGGCTTACCAGTAGGGCTCCCTCCGACTCCCGGGCGCCACCTCGAATGAGCCTTGACCTCGGCAGCCCAGTGACGACGCAGTGAGACCCCAGTGTCGTATTAGAGACTCAATAGTGACTGACTGTGTGTGGTACAGAAACAGTGAGACCGGAACACCACCCGTAAAGTGTCTACCCCAATCTACTCAGAGTGCTGTGCTTGTACCTAAGTTCCCAGGACTAGAGCAATATACAGGTGTGTGGGCGATACCCAAGTGCAGCTAGACCAGTGTACGACGTAGAGTCCAAGGGACCGAGTGTATGAACAGTGTCACCACCCCTATGTGATATTCTCTTGTGCAGTAACTCAAGTGTAATCATAGTGTCTATGTAACTTAGTATCCCAATGTTAACTAACCTGTCACTATACCCATTCCACATTCAGTGCCCCATTGTATGTATATTGTAAGGAAGTTGGATTAAGGCAATATATGTGTTAACGTGTCTTGCCGAGTTTTTATGCTCTGTTCCTTTGTAAGTGTTCTATTTCCTGTCTAGAAAGAGGACCCCGCTCAGTCGCTGGTGTCTTTAGAACGAGAAGTCGGACTAAAAACACTCAGCGAAACAATGGCGTCTGGCAATAGATAGATAGATAGATATTTGCATCATAGCCTCTGCCTACGTCTTCTACAACCTAGCAATAGACGCCAACAAATATACCACTCAAGCCAGTGTCAGAGAAAACACTGGTGTGTACCACTGAAGGACATGTATGAGATAAATGAATAACTAAAAGTAGTCAAGTTGAGAGAGAGTAAGAGAGTGGTGTCGTGTTGGATAGGGTCTCTAGTGTTGGTGGGTGTTGTGGTCATCACTCACCGACCCCACATGACCCACTGATAAGGCGGTGCGATGTCATCATATAAGGCTGTCGCAAATGCTGCCATGCTGTACTTCTATACTGCTCTGATACTACTTCTCACTCCTGTATGTAATGTATCTTTAAAATTTATTTACATTTTATAGTACGGTTGTACTATAGCTACTATTTGCTAAAAGGCGTTTGACTACACACAGACTATAAAACTGTATTTGCTGAAGGAGGTGCATGGCAAGACCCACCACCTACTTCTGTCGTATAAGTACTCTGTATGCCTTTACATCAGTAAATATTCAGTCATCATGATCTAAAGATCTTGCTCAGTACTACGTACCCGAGCTAAGAGAAACGTCCTCGGGCAGACGCGAAGATTAATGAATACTCTACAAAACCTGAATGCAAAATCATTATTAAAGGAAATCTTGACCCACAGGGCTCTTCGAAACTTTACTCCATGAACTGTTCTTATTGCCTGTGGTCAGATGTGTAACCCCGCTGATAAAGGTGAATATATGGCCGCAAATGAGCTTCCTTTTTCTCGGCCCATAACTGGAACAGTAGCTTATTTTTACTTGCCTAACACGTCGGAAAGCAAACAATGATGCCTGTCCAGTGTAAGAAAGGTGAAAAGTAATGAAATCAATCACTTGTATGCATAAAATAGTAAGAAATAATATTGTAAAGATAAATTTACATGCTTTTACACAAACAATAGAGAACATCGTTGTGCTGTGCAAACACGCTCTCGATCCTACATTACAGAATCGGATGCTGGTGATTGTTCCTCCGAGCAGGAGATACTTGTTGACAAACAGACCAGGGTACGGCGGTGCGGTGAGTGATTGTAGTATTTGTGCATTTTTAATATTATTATATGTCTAGTAATACATTTAGTGATATAGAGCATATACTTATGACGTGATTAACATACTTAGTTAAGATGAAATATATGAAGTGTTTTAGGGTGGAGTATTTCTGTGATCCAAAAGGCAGGCATGATATCCTCAAGGATTTCCAGTCTTAATTCGCCAAAGAAAAGTGAAGGTGTAAGTTTTTTTAGTATTCATTTTCTTGATAATTAGGAAACTCGGTTGAGAAAAATTACCTCCCGAAGTGTAATATCAGCCTCACTCCAGAACACTGGTAAATGAAGTGAGTAAATGGCTTTAGATAAGGTTTGGTGAAAGCTGAATGTTATGCTATGGTATATACCTAGGCTGCTTCCCCCATGGAAAGGGAGGTAACCGAGACAGGACGACACACTCCCCATTTACTCATTCATTCAAACACAGTCATTCGCATCTTAGCCCCAAAGGGGAGAAGGGACAGATCCTCACCGCACCACACCACACATGGGTCAACTGCGCAGTGCAATCAGTGACATTCGCACTGAATGTAAAATTAGGTAATAGGTTTAGCCAAAGCATAATTCAGGTATGAGTTTGTGATATATTTGTTTATGAGTATAGATACATAATGGCACTGGTATTTCCATGTTGCTAAATGTATATGGACAGAGCTGGCTAGGTGGCATAACACTGGTACTTATAACTCCTGACGTGTCTGAATGTGAATCCAGTGGGCTGCAGGGCCAGCTGAATTTGCTCATCTGGAGTACACAATCCTTTCGGAGGACATGGAAGGAACTGAAGAACATATACTTACCTGGTCATTGTAGTTTCCTGGCCATATCTGTACCATCCCAGTAAGGCACCCCTCACTAGCACTGTAATAAAGAGATAATGCTGGTAACCTTGTGGTCCCACAGTCAGCCCTGCCCACTGCCAGTGGGTGGAAGATTGGCTCCCTTCGGACTTAAACATACATACCTTATGTACAGCACATGTAGGCTTAGATTGTACTGTACTTCATACGGTACTTGAAGATGGGTAAATCTGCAGTTTCAGAGTTGCGCCTTGTGGTCTGATAATATATTTTATGGGTTGTATTTCCAAACGGCTGTGGCCTTTTCATATTTCCTGTTGAAATTAGTCTTTCACAGGTTATGTGTTATGCTTCATAGATTACCATAGATACAGGGTGTTTGTTAAAATTTTTCCTGTGAAATAGGTACGGTAATGGTTTGTTTACATCACGTGAGAGCAAAACTTGTTGCCAAATTCCAAACTCACATCTTCTGGTGTAATTTCAAATTCCCTACTGATAGGTTTGGATAATTTCAGTTGATTAAGTTGGGATAGGATAGGTTAGGTTATGACAGATTAAGTTCAGTAACTCAGGACTTAGATTGAGATTTGGCCTGATAGGTATTTGGGGACTCAAGGTTAGGTTAAAGTGGCAACCCTAGGTGGTTCAAATTAAGGGGGAAAGTTAGGATAGGATAGGATAGGTTAAATTAGAATAGGTTAGATTATGATAGATTAAGTTTAGTAAGTTAGGACTTAGTCTGTCACATGTGAGCTGGCAGCTTCCTTAGATGCCCCAAAATAGGTACAGTAAGATCTTGATATAATGGACTTTAGATTGTGAATTTGTAAGAATATAATTGGAATTGCCACACCTGTTTGGTCAAGAATTACTGTGCATGTATTTTTTGGCATTGGCCAGATTAGGGTAGGAGGGACTTCTATAACTTTTTGATTATTAAGAAGGATGTGATTGTCTAACTTCTGGTTGTTTGCTGCCACTTATGTGTTAAAGTGAGCCAATCTGTCCTGACATAATTTAACCTAGCCCACTTTTAACAAAGCCTAATTGCAGTAGTGGACAGAGCTATGATTGAAGCTGGAGAATATTCCCGTTTCCTTATTTACCAAATACTAAACAACGCATTTTCAATGGAAAAGTTAGAGAAAACTCTATACAGGTAGTTTGGTCGCATAGTGTCAGCTGACAAAAAAAAAAAAAAAAAAAAAAGAGAGAGAGAGAGAGAGAGAATTTAATTGTCTGAAACTGCAGAATGTTTACATCGCTATGTACCGGTATAACAGTTGTACACCGAATGTGGTGGTATACATGAATGTATGTGTGTGAATAGGCTGTGAGGTGATGTCGCTACTAAGGTCACACATAAAGATCCAGGTTGAACTCAGTAGAGAACAAGTGCTTGTTATCTTTCCCAGTTGTTCCTTTGAGGCTGAGAGTTCACTCATAAGTTGAACCTACTCATCAGGTGTCTGCCAAAAGATAATACTGTAGCAGTTACTGAAATCTCATTTGGTGTGAATGGGTGACAGAGTGCTCAGATTGATGAGTGATGGTGATGATACTGTAAACTGTAATTATATGCACCACATATTGTACTGTTGCAGAGCGAACCAGTGTGGGGACAATGGAGCGGAGAATCAAACTACGAACATTGAATGAGCACATTTTGTGTGCTATTTGCTCTGGCTACCTGGTTGATGCCACGACAGTCACAGAATGTCTCCATACATGTAAGTACTATTCTTGGTTTATATCCTTGTATATATATATATCCCCTCCACGTCACTCCACATGCTCCTCTCAAGTAACTCATTTCCACTGCTCTCACTCTTGACTTGTTCCCCTCTTGCAAGGTCCACGCCTCGCTTCCATACGTCAGGGTAGGGATCACAATACGAATGAAGAAGTGAAGGAATGTTGTGGGGTAGATGTGGATGTGGTTGAGAAGATTAGGAGAAATACACTGAGGTGGTTTGGACATGTGGAGAGAATGGAGAATGAAAGACTGACTAAGAGGGTGTATGTAGGTGAGGTGGAGGGAGGGAGAGGGAGGGGTAGACCGAGGATGAGGTGGAGGGATGCAGTTGAGAGGTATATGAGGGAGGGGGGGGTGAGTTGGGGGGAGGGTAGTCAAATGGTGGGTGACAGAGTGACTTGGAGGCGTTTTGTCTGTGGCCACCCTTTGCGGGATTAGGGCGTCGGGCTATAGATAGATAGATAGATATATATATATATATATGATATGTCAGGGTTGGCTGACAATGCATGTTCAGAAAATTATACATTTTCAAAATCTTTTCATAATACAGTATATAATAAAAGTAATATTACTCTGGTGGTAGGTGATGGGGTCCATCATCCACTCACTTGATGTTGTGCTGCCTGCTTCTTCCTTCATTCACCTTTAGCATTCTCTTTCTGTGTCAGTCCTCCTCTCTTCCTGTATCTCCCATCTTTCCTGCCATTTTTCATTATGTTACTGTTCTTTTCGGGTGGCTTTGCATTGAGTGACAAGCTTAATGGTTTCCTGTAAGCCAGGAAACCATTTACAGTGCTGGGTGGTAACCATATAGCCATCCCATAAGTTTCCTACATGTCAACAAGTGGGTTGGCTGAAGTTTAGTGTCCCTTCCTGTAAAACAACTAACTCAAGGTCAAACGGCCACCACTTACCTATGAGATTATGGCATCTGGGTATAGATAGATAGATTGAATGCTATCCAATTGTCAAGATACGTCTCTTTTTTGTTGTCTGTACTGCGAGTCAGTTTGCTTGATAAAATAAATACTTGTTAGTACTTTACTGTACAGGTAGTCCTCATGGTGTGTTTGAAAATGTCATAAATTTTTCCATACAGTTATTAATGGTGCTTTCAATTGGGGAGTAGGCAGATCATCTAGAGAGACTGCAGTCTTACGTAATTTATTACGGACTGACTAGGAAAGAAGAAAGTTAAAAAAATGGTAGGGCTACTTATAACTAGGAATCATTGTACAGTACTATGCTTTTGTTCTGAAATATGATAATCCATTACTGATAGAGCCTACATTTCTCTTATTAGCTACTATTGTTCTGGGTAATATAAAGTATTATACAGCAGGTGAGAGTTTACTGTTTACACTGCTGTAGGTTCATCAGTTTTGAGTAATATTGTACTGTGAAAGCATGTTGTTGCTATGGAAGCTTTGTACTGAAGTTGTTTATTGAGAAGGTGCAACAGGTTGATTGTGACATGAATGCATGTAGTCAGACTTAAGTTATTATAATTTCTCAGTAAACAGCAGTTCCATTTGTGAGCTTAATTCTTTCACCTGAACAGTCCATGGCATTGTTTTATCAAGAGTCATTCTAGTCAGTTTAGGAAGTTTTCTATCACCTCTTCCCAAATGATTTGTTTTGCATATTCACCTTCCATGTCTCTTGTACATTGTTTATGTCTCTGTAATATGAACATAGATGTAAAAGTAACACAAGGGGGCATATTCATTTGCCATATGAGAAAATGTTTGGTTAGGAAGAGGTGGTTGGGAGCTTCCTGAGCCAGTGAGAATACAGACTTCGCATGTTTTTACTATGCATTTGTTATGAAATGTGTTGACCCAGTATTGCACTGACAATCTTTTCCTGCAATCTCCCTCAGTCTGCAAGTCATGCCTGGTCAAACACCTGGAAGAGCGCAACACGTGTCCCACCTGCGACATCGTCATCCACCAATCACACCCACTGAACTACATCTCCTTTGACCGCACCATGCAGGACATTGTTTGCAAGCTGGTCCCTATGTTGCAAGAAGGTCAGACATGGTTCTAGCCACTGCTGTCATATATTTAGTCACTTACATACATACATGCATGTATACATATATACAGTTAGGGAAAAAAGTTTGCTAAGTGTTCTGTGTTCAGTGTTTACTTCACACATAGGGCATGTCCATCGCTCATCTCCTTGATGTATCAGGTCAAAGAAAATCGTCAGTGAACAGAGAAACATACCAGGTCAGTCTCAGCTTGGGAATGTTTCTTGCTTCTAAATTATTTTTATTATTATTATTATTATTAAGGTATTATCATTATTACTTATTATTGTTATTCCGGTTGTTATTAAAGTAAAATGATGGTTATTGCGAGAGAAGGTGACTCCCAGTGTGATGTTACTTTGAATGAAGAGAGTTTGGAATTGGTGACAGAGTTCAAATACCTGGGAAGAGTGATAGAAAAAAGAGGAAAATATGCAAAAAAAGTGGAAGGTAGAGTGACACAAGGAAGGAAAGTAGATGGTGCTATGAAGACCCTGATAAAAAACAGAGGCTTCAGTGTTGCAGCTGCACGAGACTTACATGAATGAGTGTATGTGCCAACTTTAACATATGGGTCTGAGACTGTGGTATGGCATGAATATGAAAAGTCAGAGAGTAAGAGCAGTGGAGATGGGACTGTTGAGGAATGTTTGTGGAGTACTGAGAGTTGATAGGATACGGAATAATTTGATTTGTGAAAGATGTGGAGTGAGAAAGTCTGTGAACACTAGAATCAAAGTGAGTGTACTGAGATGGTGTGGTCATGAGAGAATGGATGACAATAGAGTGGTGAAAAAGGTATAGGTAGACCAGGAAGGAGGTGGAGAGATATGGTGGATAAGTGTGTGAGGAAGAGAGGTATGGAAGTTGGTGAGGCTAAGGGACTGACAATAGATCGAGCTGGCTGGATGAAATTTGTGTGGATAGGCTAAGCGCATGACCAGGAATTTGGCACCCTTTTTTATAGTGACAGTGTTCATATTGACTCTTATCAGATAGGTATATGTGAAGCTACAGAATGTGGTGAAACCTTTTAGCCTATCAGATGAAACCAGGATTCCATGGCCTTGAATGATGAGTGATTGGAAGCATGACCCATTGATTTGGGCAAACTTCATCTATCTGATCTGGATGATGGTGATTGTTATTATTCATCTGACTTGAAGAATGTATATATAGCACAACGCATACTCAATTTGTGTGTATGTGTGTGTGTGTGTGTGTGTGTGTGTGTGTGTGTGTGTGTGTGAAATATTAAAACTCATAGTTTTTCCAAAATGTTAGCAATTTATTATATTCTGTACAAAAATATGCCAGTAGTATTGCTAATATCTGGGGAGAAAAAATTTACAGTGTTGGTGTATCAGATGAACTTCCTTCAGTCTACTAGACATAAAATTCTGGTGGTTCACAATCGTAGCCTTTTTGCTGTGGTTGATACATTTTTTTTTTTTTTTTTTTTTTTTTTATACTCACATAGACACTAGACAATTTTATTCAGTTGAGACAATTCCTAGCAGTCAGAAGCTTAATCCTTCTGTGGCCGCTGGTGTCGAACAGCGTTTTGCTGTAACGTGGCCACTGGCGTCGATGCAGTGCAACTTGTACAAAACTGTGAAAATTTTTGGGAAGGGAGTGGATGTCTGGGAGATGTTGACATAGACCTACTGTAGCCTCTAAACCACTCAAACAGTCATTACCTCTCGTGAATCAGTCATGGGTGTCTTTTGCAACCCTCAAGTGTTAGTATAAGTGAGAATAAGAAAGAAGAAAGTCAAGAAAAGAAAGTACTGCACCCATTATCATCCACCTCTCTTTCCTTCTCCTCTCTTTCCTAAACCACTCAGAATATGTAGAAAAAAAATATATACGGGAATAACCATTATAAACAAAAAGAGGGAAGACATTCATAATTATGGTATTTTTATTTATAAGTACATAATGTACTATGTACTGAAGTTGTTCATTTTACATATTTCGTGTTTTGCACAAACATTTCAGCAACATGTGAGGTGTTCTCATGGTGAATAAATGGATGTAAAGCCTTCCCTTCCCTTCACAATAATTCTCTTGTTTGAGATGCAAATCTTGGCTCAAACTTAATCTTGATTGAGATAGTTTGACCTATACACACACAGCAGACTAAAAATAGCATCCTTATTTTCTCTCTTTCCACATGAGTTAGATCACCCATAGTAATAATAACAGCTCCATACAGGAATAAACATTATAAACATCAAGAGGGAAAATATTCATAATTATGATACAGTTGGTGCTCAATTTAACTAACTAATTCAGCCAAACCCCATTCTGTTATCTCGACTTTTCCGCATTCTTTAACCGAGGCTCATTATAAAGGAAAATTTTACAGCATTTCGAGCTATTTTGCTTTAAATCCTTGAAGCCAACCCAAACATACCAAACTAGACAAACTCTCAGTGCTACACACACCATTCTGAATCCTTAATTAATACCCCCAGAAATGCCTTACTGGTATTGTGTACGGAATTTCCTGAACGGAATTATGCTCAGTTTAATGGAAATTTACCGTTAAATAGGCCAAAAATACCTGGAAAAAATAATTGTGGTATCTCGGGCTTCCGCTACATCGGAGTTTGTTAAATTGAGCATCTACTGTATTTTTACTGAAAAGAACTGTACACATATTATTTACTGAATTTCTTAATTTTACATATTTCTTGCTTTGCACAAGCATTTCAGCAACATATGAGGTGTTCTTGTCGTGAATATTTGGATGTAAAACTATCTCTTCCATTCACACTACTTCCCTCATGCGAGGAGCCAGTCATGAGTTGAACTGAATTTTAGATGCTGTGATTCAGCCCGTTCACATAAAGAAGGACCCTTAGTTGGTTAGAGTCTAAAAATATCATCTCTTGCATCTTTTTGGACACAAACTAAGCCACCTAAACCACAGAAATAACTTGATACTGTACTTGCATAAACACAATAAACATTAAAAAAATGTGATTTAAAAAAAAAATGAAACCTACCATATTATATACTGATTTTGTTCGTAGTACACATATCTAGTCATTTCAGACTATTTCAGCACCATTGAAATTTTTTTTTTTGGGGGGGGGTGAAAAAAAATTTATTTGTCACCGATATCATCTGCATAAATTTTTCACAACTTCCATGCTTCATTGCACAGCTCAGGATGGGTCTAGGAAGCTCAAAATTGCACTGCCAGGTGCATCTTCTTTCTCTTCAGTTTGGCAAGAAAAAAAATTGATTTTCAAAACTTGAAAAATTGACCCTGTGGATGGCCTGTGGGTCTCAACAAATTCCGGAGGCATACCACGGAGGGGTTAAAAAATAACACGAGTAACTTTTTGTCTGCACTAGAAACACTTAGGAATTATTTTTAGGCCAATATCAAATAATTTATGTCGTCAAAAGAAATGGTAGCAAGGGGTTAAAATACTAAAGAACTGATATTGTGTGTCATGTGTGAATGATGAGTGATTGGGTTTGTGGCCCATTTGACTACATAGTTATTGTATTGATGTTGAATGTCTTGTTCATTAGTTTCATCTTGAAATGCTTCTGTATGTGCTGGCATGCATCAGCTCTGATTGTGGTAAATGATATATAATGAGTAATCTCACTACCATATTTATTTATTTAGCCAGATTTCAGTTCACATTCAACTCCTTCCACAGGTTGAATTCAAATCACAGCCAAAGCTTCACATCAGCTTTCCCATTGTTCACTGGCAAGATGGTACAGTGTGTTTTAAAGCTTTGCTGAACACTGAGAAATTGATCTTCATTCATTGTGAAATCTTGCCTTTGAGTTCCCTCCAGTCAGTGTTAAGAACCAAGAGTGTGCTAACCTGTGACTCATGAATGTACCTTCCTTATCTTAGTGTACATCCTGTCTCACCTTCACCAGATGAATTAAAGCGTGAGAGAGAATTCTACCGAGCCCGTGGTGAGGTGTGCCCCAAAGACTTGCCACAGGCCAATGAGGGTGACCCACAACAAGACGACAAGGCAGTCAATGACACTGACTACCACCGCCTTGACGAACAGGTAGTCATCTTTTCCAGATTTTCGTGACATAGCTTCAGTTTACTAAAAATTGTCCTACTTTTGTGCTAGCAAAGGGAGGGGAGTAGGTTTGTTTGTCATTTGCTGTACATAAACTGAGTATGTAATGTATTTCTACAAAGTTTGTCTGGTTTTGTGTTGAACTTTTCTTATAACTGTACTGTACTAGTTTTTACTCAGTCATTAACCCTTTGACAGAGGGTTACCCGCTTTGCATTTTATTTTGGCTAACAGACAATTTTGCTATTCTCGAGGGAAACCTAGGACACCAAAGATATTGCAAACTATCACTAAATTTAGGTTAAAAAATGCAGAACTTAATGTTTTATTCCAGTATACAGTGGATTATTTTATTTTGCTTTTAGAAACTTACAACTGCAAAGGGATAAGGATCAGAAATAGTCTCTGGATGAAACTTACATAGTACTAATTTTCTTCATGCAATCAGGTCAACATATGCCTGGAGTGCAAGTACCCAACACTGGCACCACTCAAGAGGCGCTTCATACGCTGCTCCGCACAAGCCACCATCACACACCTCAAAAAGTTTCTGGCGCTCAAGGTGCTGGAGGGACCACAAAAATACCGTGAGGTTAGTGCTGTCATCTCGCTGGGCTGTATTTTTGTGGGGTTATAGGACTCCATAGCACCTCTTTCTCACCATTTAACCCTTTTATGATTGGGATAACTGTTCCATTTCATTTTTCCACCTTTCTCAGTGTTCCTGTTACTGACTGACTCACAGATTTAACTCTTGACGGCAACTACTGTATCTCTCCCTGCAGGGTGATATTATGTGCCATGTTGATAGTGTAGAAACAACAGCCTCTCTCTTTCACTTCATTATTGCTGGCATCTTCCCTCACTTCTTACTCAGTCGCCCATCACCGAAGCTTATATATAGATATAACACTGATCAGCCATCTCTCTCCCGATACAGTTTGTGTAGTGACATAGGTAAGGACCAGCCACCTACTGGCACTCAGTACTAATAATGTACTTTTTCCCTCTGTAACTCCATTCCATATTTTCACTTTTTATTATTTTTTCTAACCTTCTGTTAGTCAGCCTTCCAGTACCTTAGCTCCTATAGTTTTAACCTAAACATCACCATTTCTCTCTCCGCAGATTGATATCATGTGCAGTGATAATACTAATGATAAGGACCATCCAGTCTCTTTGCACTTATTACACTTATTACAGCTACCATCTTCCATTACGTACTTCTCCATTCCATCTTTCCACTTTTTTTCAGCCTTTTCTCACTCATTCTTTCATCAGCTTAGCTCGAGTGTACTGTAAATTGTACTCTGACGTCAACTTCTCTCCCTTCAGGTTGATATAATGTGCAACAATGTGATCCTGGGTAAGGACCATGTTCTCATTGCAGCTACTTCCTTCCATCTGGTACTCCTCCATTCTATATTTCTGCTTCCCTCACCCTTCACTTTACATACAGAGTACATATATATATATATATATATATATATATATATATATATATATATATATATATATATATATATATATATATATATATATCACATAATGCCACTCAGGGATGAGTGAGGCTGGTCACTCTCATCTTAAATGCCAGGACCAACTTGCCTAGCCCTGGGCTCCTACGTTCCTCATGGGGTAATGTAGGATTGGATGATGGATGGATGGATATATATATATATATATATATATATATATATATATATATATATATATATATATATATATATAATATACAGTATATATATATATATATATATATATATCTATATATATATATATATATAATATACAGTGTACTATATACTATATATATATATATATATATCCCTCCAAATTGATATAATGTGAAATAATGTGATGTTTGGGAGCGGCCAAACCTCTCTTCAGTCATTTCTAAAACCTTCGTCCCTCTGCTTCATTTCCCATCACAGCTTCAGTCTACAGTACTCTAAATTAAGAGCAATGTGGTGTGGTTGAGGATGTGATAGAAAGCGATAGGAGAATTACATTGAGGTGGTTTGGCCGTGTGCGGAGGGTGGAGAGTGAGCGACTAATGAGGAGAGTGTACATGAGTGAGGTGGACGGGGGGAGAGGGAGGGGGAGGCCAAGGATGAGATGGAGGGATGGAGTGGAGAGGTATATGAGTGAGAGGGGTGTGAACTGGGAGCAGGGCAGTGAAATAGTGGTGGACTGGGCGGCATGGAGGCGATTTATTGTGGCCACCCCATACTGGATTAAGGCATCTGGTATTAAATAGATAGATAAATTAAACTACAGCTTGGATATCTCTTTCCCTCCAGATTGATATAATGTGCAATGATGAGATGCTGGGTAAGGATCACACCCTGAAGTTCGTGCAGGTGACGCGCTGGAGGTTCCGTAGCCCACCACTCAAGCTCAGTTACCGGCCAAGGATCGACATTTGAGACAGCACATTGTCCTCGCTCTGTGAACCCGTCTTCTATGGTCTGTCTTTGTAGGCAAATGCAATATCATACCATTGACCCATCAAATGACAGGATGATTTGACTGTATGAGTAATATTGTCTGCTGTTGTGGTACTTGCATGTACACATACAAACATATATACATACATACTTACATTGATGCATGCATACTTACTGATACATAATACACATACAGTTTTTAAGCACCCCACTTGATTAATGTTTTATTTTCTTTCTCAAATAATACTGGATTCAGTAGCTCTTGGGGAGACTTTTCAGTATGCATTGGTCAGATAGCTTAGAGCTTTCCTTACCTCATCACTGCTTGAAATATGTCTGATATTAAAGTATGGTTGTAGTAAGAATTAAAATACATATATATATATTTATATACATATATATATATATATATATATATATATATATATATATATATATATATATATATGGAGCCTCTGTGGTACAGTGGTAAAGTGTGTGTTTTCATACACTGAAGAACGAGGGTTCGTTCCTCACCAGGGTAATAAACTTTGGGAGCATTCTTCTGGCCACGTACTGTTTGGCAGACATAAGGGGTGTTGTGGTTGAACCAGTGTCGCATACTATAAAGTATGCTTGCACCCAGTCGGCCTGCGTGGGCCGATTACACATGGTTCACAAACTACACACATATCCAAAGCCACTCCAACACTACAATTACGTTTACAAGCACTTCTCGCCCTACATACAATCTCTACCAGACAGCCTAAGCCACTTGGTAGAGATACATTGGCTGTATCGTCCCCACTTCAGTCAGGATAGGCTGGTCCTGCAGTGGACACTCAAACGGCTGATGAGATGAGATGATATATATATATATATATATATATATATATGTATACATTTATAAAACTGAGTCTGTCTGGGTTACAGACCATTGGACTTGTCTCTGAGTGTAGAACCACTCAAAGTGGAAAGTAGAGTACAGTACAGTAGACCCATGCTATATTGAACTAATTGGGGAGAAGCCTGGTTCGATAAATCCGAGGGTCAACCCCCCTCCAGGTGGGAATGCAAGCATATGATTGAAAATAAATGACAACAATATCATATTCTTGTACCGTAAATGAAAGTTATACCCATTTTACACCAGCTTGGCCCATAATTTGACCCTTTAGCAGCTTATTTCACATCCTTTTCATAGCACTTCTTCATAACTAGTACTCCATAGTACCTATATTACTGTGATCTGTTATTACAACTCAACAGTCATGATGGATTGAGGGCATTTTCAGGCCAGGTTGGTGTAAGAAAAAAAAAAACACATGTACACTGCCACCCCATTTATCGACCTCAGTTCAGTATAGCCGAGAAAAGCTCTATGGGTTCAGAGGCATTTGATAAATTCAAAATCCATTATGTCGAGGTTTGATATAGCAAAGGTCTGCTGTAATAAAAAGTTGCAGGGAGGAAAGGGAGAAGTAGGAAGAGAGGAGGGTAGACACTGAGTTAGAATGAGAAAAGGGAAGGTAGAAGTAGGTAGCACTATAGGAGTGAGTGGATGATGGTTGCTACCATCTACAATCAAGTGTACCAGATATAAAAAGTAGTATTTTGGAATGCACTATCAGTATATAACAAGGGCTACTGTTTATCATGGAACTGAAAGGGTCCATGCATAGAAGAGCCAAGTGGGAAAGGACAGGAAGAACATTTCACCTGATATGTTGAAAAATATGGCTGATGTTTGTTCTTATTTTAGGTGAAGTTTTATACAGAGTTGATGATCCAGATACTGTACTTGTTTAGTGTCTTTGTGTAATGACACAGTGAAACTTACCAAATATAACACTGTTTAAGTTGAAATTCTGTCTCAGGTCTGGTGGGGTGTGAGCACGCAGTGTTAGCCACCGAGACAAGAGAAGTACTCCACTTGTGTAACAGGCTGCACTGGCATTTATACACCCCATAACATGTACAGATCATCATTATTGATGTAATGTGGTTTCTTCATTTTATATCCATATGCATCAGTCAGTGTACCCCTTAACAATCTTGCACATCATCATCATCGTCATCATCATCATGTCATCATCATCGTCATCAGGCCCACTGTTTCAGTGGGTCATCTGTTAATAAATATTTGCTCCATCCAACTGACTGCTGCATCCAAATGTGGCTTCATTTGCAGTTTTTGTTATTTCCTGTGCAGAAGTTTATTAATTATTTAATGCCATTTAGTGCCATCAAGGGGTATAGGCTGGATAGGGCCTCTCAAACATAATGTATAATCAGTTCCTTGTTATAGGTTTGGGTGCTGGTGAGTGATGCATTCTCACTGGAGCATAAATATAATCAGTTGGCTCCTCTGAACAGTTATACAACCATCCCTCATCTCCCTTCTTATATCCTAAAAGGAGAAGGCAAACTAAAGGAGGAGAGCTTTAGTCAACAGTTCACTGGGTTCACATTAAGGTGAACCTGGGGTTGCATGTACAGGGTATTACTACTACTCTAACTTAGATTTAATTTTGCAGGAAGATCTGATTGTATGCAGAGTTTCTGCACTCTCCTTTCTTGGCTTTACCAGCAGGAAACAGATGGCATATTAACTTATGATAATTTACATTTTTTTACTTTTTTTTTTTATTATTTTTTTAGGAGGAGCATGAAATTTTGGAAGACTGCACTTTCCTTGCTTTGTCTCTTACAAAAATACATCACAGTTTCAACAGGGAATTAATCATAAATATGTTGGAGAGTCCTGTCTCTGGTCATCTAATGTAGCGGTTCTTAAACTTTCTAATGTGTGACCCTATCTGGAATATTTCAAGACTTCGCGACCCACAGGATAAAGAGAGAGAGAGAGAGAGAAACTGGTATATAGCCTATCATAGTTATTATGAACATGCTAATACTGTAATAAAGATAATTACAATTTCAGTTAAGTTTTGAATATACACTGAAAGCATTAGGCCTGTTCAATGACCCTGTGACCCATCAAAATTCCTCTCGCGACCCACCTTTGGGTCGCGACCCATGGTTTGAGAATCACTGATCTAATGGACCACGAAAAGTTAGCCTTGATCCCCTACACCTCGAGCAAGATTAGCTCTCAGTTATCTCTCGTCGCAATATCCGGCCCAACACAATGTCTGGCACTGATGGCTCGGCTCTATTAATGCAAAATCCGATGAAGTTATGCAATATCCAGTGCCGAAATGGGACGTAACCAGCATTTCTATGCAATATCCGGCATCGAGGTAATCAACTGGCTTGTAAATGGTAGCCAACCAGCACAGTATCACTGTATTACTGTATTTTATCATTATTATATTTTATGCTCAGTTTTCATCATTTACTCATGGGAAGTTTTTAGGATAGTAAGTTGAGACAGATAATAACGCAATATCTGGTTCAATGCTGAATATTGAACTGGTGGGGAGGTACTATGCAATATCCAGCATTTTGCAGCATGTGGCGTTGGGCTTGGCTGAATTACGCCGGATAATTGAGAATATTGTTCATGGAGGTACCGTTGCCTGTGTGTTGGAAAGTGGCTTCATTGGATAAATAGTGCAATAGTGAGACTCATGTACTGTACTTTACAGTATTTGTATTTTTAATCCAAATTTAGTTTAATTTGTTACGTGTTCTTTATACCTTGTATTTTGAGCGGGTTCATGTCTTTTAGCCAGACTTTCTATTTGTTTATAATGTAGTAGATTTTGTATTGGTTTTGTGTTTTCTTTCTTGTTATTTCTGTAGTACAGTACAGCCATACCCCAATATCCGGCAGTGTTGTGTAGTGGGAGTGTTTGGTCAGCGAGTATGTCAGATAATGAAGCAGTTTTCTCCACAAGATACTGAAGAAAAGCCAGAGATGCATTCTGGACCCAAACCCAAACTCTCATATACCTCAATCAATAGAGACTGACACAGAAACACCCTAGATAATGTTATTATCCTCATAAACAAAACTACTGATAAAAAATGGCACATCAAACATCACACGCAGGAGGGTAGGGTAGTGGGACGTGAGGTGTTCAGCATCTCTTCTGAGCAACTAAACAGCCAGGCAGGCTGCTGGCAGTGCGCTGAGTGGGGGTGGGGGAGGGCGTGGGGATGGGGATGGGGAGGGAGACAAGCATGGGTGGGGGAGGGGGAGACAAGTGGAGGTGGGGGAGCATGGGGGGACAGGAAAGGAAGCAAGAAAGCCAAACAGCCCTACTATACCCCCCCTTCCTGGTCTCAGTCAGTCACTCACTCACTCACTCACTCACTCACTCACTCACTCACTCACTCACTCACTCACTCACTCACTCACTCACACACACACACACACACACACACACACACACACACACACACACACACACACACACACACACACACACACACACACACACGGGAGACAAGCGGGAGTGGGGGAGGGTGGGGGGATGGAGAAGGAGACAACCAGGGATGGGGGAAGGCAGGGGGACAGGGAGGGAGACATGCTTGGCAGTGCTGAGTATGGTGGGGGATGGAGGAGGGATGGGGGGGACAAGAGAGGGCATGGAGGGAGGACGGGAGGATCGGGAGAGCCTCATTTCAAACCCAGGGAAAGGCTGGGTGTTGGACTAGCGAGGTGACGGACATTCAAATTGTTCAGATTGCGGGAATGTTCCCTTATTTCTGGTGTTCCATCTAGCGAGGCGCCAGTTACTGCTGCACCGGATAATGGGGTATGGGTGTACATACAGTTTATACAAAGTACTCCAATTTGTGTGTTTAAAATTTTTGTAGGATATGAGAAAGGCTTTAGTAGTGGCTATAGGCCATGATATTGTATTTTGTGTTTTAATCGATTGATCTGTAGAGCCTCAATAATCTTCACTTGTCAGTGTTTGAAATTATTTTAGATTGCCTGTTTGTGTAGGTTAGGCTTCATTTATCCTGACTATTACAGAAGCTTTTATCATTTATGGTAAGCAGAGTTATAGATTTATTTCATGAGGCATGGCATCAACTTCATTTATATGAATGTAGCCTGAAAAATGGAGAGTCATGTTTGTAGTGTTGGTTTGAAAAATCTAGTTGGTTCCTCAAGAAGACCGAGCAGATGCTGATGTATTTGTTTGTTGGAATGTTACCAATCCATAGAATAATGAGACTTAAGTTAATCTTAGTCTTGACCCACATTCAGTCAGACATCAGAATTTATTTATAACCAGACTGGGCTACATGCAACGGTATTTTTAGCTCCATGTCAAAACTTCGTTTGATTGAAGAATATGTTGTGTGTGTGTAAATGGTATTGTTATTTTTTATTCAAATATTCTATGAACATATCTTTAAAATGCAGTGGGTATATGTTACCTCCATCTGTTCAATTGCATTACTGGTTATGAATTTTTGGTTGTGTTATTATTCGCCGTTTCGAGTGCTAGTGAATTGTTAAAAAAAAAAAAATACTGTTGAGACACAAGGACAGCCATTATTATTATTATTATTATTATTATTATTATTATTATTATTATCCTACAACATGCTTAATCCCAGTGTTCAGTTATGATGGGAATAACAAAAATTCTTCTAATCCACTCTTATCATACTCTTGCAGACCCAACCACAGCTACAGGGGGCATATTCTAATGGCCTTAAGAGGCTTTCTTATGCCTCTTCCTTAGTGATTTACTTTGAATACTACACCAGATTATTCTCTTGCATGGCACAGTATCTAAGTCTTGGTAATATCAAGACAGATTGCATAAGGAACATGTAAGAGAATATTAACATGTAATGTGCCGGGGCAAATCACCAACATACAATCTGAATGAGTAAATCACCAAGGAAATGGTGCTAGAAAGCCCTCTAAGCTGACAAAAATATGGATGCAAGTCATCCCTCCTCATCAACTCCTTGTATCACTTTCTTATAATAGTTTCCTCATTTTTCCCAACAGCTCCATTTATACCAGCATGTTTGCATCACCTATACACGACATCTTACACTCATGTTGGCTAGATAGATACTGTGCACAGCTCTTTGATCTCAGTAGGGATATGAATCAAAGAAATAATATCCATGTTCCAATCTCCATGTTGTCCCTCCTGTAGTGATGGAAGTGTGAGACACTTTTCATCCTTTATAAGTTCAAGGTGGTTGAGTCAAATTAACCCTGTGGAAATGCGGAAACTAGGGGGTTCCTGACCCTCTCTCACTTCCAGCTAGTTTTTGGCACTGTATTATGAAAAGCTTAGAGTATATTGCATTGTTAATATGCCTTTTTTTTTTTCATTACTAGTGATAGAAACTGTCTGTGCTGACTTCAGTTTGCTGTCTGTAGTCTGTGAGAAATGGAGAGCAATAAATTGTTCCTTCTGTATGATATATATTTTGAAGGGACCCTGCACCCTGATGTCTGCTGTTTGTGAGAAGTGGAAAGCAATAAATTGTCCCATTTGTATGACATATTTTTGGAGAGATAATCTTGCCAGTTTCATACTGATATAGTAGCAGTTGAAATAGTCATAGAAGTCATTAGGCACTATTTATGAGTGTATGTTCACCTACAGTTCATACAACAGTATGTCCAAATGATTTCTGCATTGTTTTGGTTATTTTTGCACTTGTTTTTGTAATTGCACTGTATTTCTTGTTTCTTGTGTTGTATCCTGTTAACACAGTGTAACCATGCCACCTCATACATGGTGTTTACAAGCTCACACACCAGTTGATAGATACCTTGTCAGTGGTTCAGCCTGCAGTTGCTATTGCATAACCCCAGTCAGTCTGATCAAGCTGACCCATTAATCACAAGCAAGCACTTGCCCTTGCAGGGACGTTGTGCAGCGTACCAATGTTCCCTTGTGGCAGACAGTGCCTACCACAGTGAAGCATGGGGATTAATGGAGAGGTTTGGTTCTTAGATGGATATTGCATTTGCAGCTCTCCACCCATTTAACATGCACCATTGTAGGCTCCTTGTCACCCTGTTATTTGATTATATGGTCACCACCCAGCATTGTAAATTGTTACCTGAATAACAGGAAACCATTTGACTTGCCACTTGGTGCAGGGCTGCCAGAAGTGGAAAGAAGAGTAAACAAAGATTAATAATTTAACTGACAGAAGGAATGGGAAAATAGGAGAGATGAGGGCAGGCAGAAAACTAAATGATTAATGTGAAGGAAGTATGCAGCAGTACATGAAGTGAGTGGATGATGGGCACCCCCCCCCTCCCACTACCATCAGCCTGTAGTATCTGATATTGTGCTAAATACTGGGAGTGATATTCTCTCTCAGCAGAGTATTTCTGGGCATGGCATCTGGTGGTCTAGTGGTCAGAATGCTCCTGTACAAGTTCCAGCCATATGGATATAGTGTCAGTCCCCAAGAGGTGACTGGATTGTAGCATGTAATTACAAGTTCCAGCCATATGGATATAGTGTCAGTCCCCAAGAGATGGCTGGATTGTAGCATGTAATGTCACCAAGGGGTTATCTGCCTTTAAATGTACTGATACAATAGCCTACTGTAGAACTCGATGATCTTTTAGAGGATAATACGAGGCTGGCTACTACTGGTTCTGTGTTTTGTCAAATTGAACATCCATTAAATTATGCACTGCAGAGTCAAAGAATGACCACCATTATTGCAGCATTCATTTGCCAGCTTTGTGTGGTTTTTGGACACCCTGTACTTGACACTTTGGGCTGTATTCTTGTGGACTAAGGAGACTCCCCAACATCTGTACCTGTATATATATATATATATATATATATATATATATATATATATATATATATATATATATATATATATATATATATATATATTTAATGGTACTGTATATTGATAATGTCATCTGTGTTGTCCCTGCAAAGTATACTGATATTAGAAAATGTAAATAGATATGTAATTGAATATTAATCATTTTATTATAATGGTATATTTTCATTTTAATCAGACTTCCTCCATTTTAATAAGCTTAAGGAGGATTTTTATGCCATATCTAAGTCCATCACTTCATCGTGTTCATTAAGCTATATGAAAACATTTGGTGATTGCATGAATAAACTATAAAAGACAGCTATGTAGTTAGATGGTTAGGTTTAGCAGGTGAAATAAATTTTTATGGAGGAGATGCTAGGGAGCCCTCTGGTCTTGTGAGAATATTGCCCTAGGAATAACTCAACAGCTGGACTGGATGTTGAGTGAGTGTGAATGAGGTAATCAGTGAATAAGTGGGAGTGTGAGAGACAGCATCATCATCATTTTGTATATGTCACTCATTAGGTTGTACTGTATTATTTCTCCAAATGTAATATATATAAGAATGATGAGTACAAAATGAGGAGGTTTGTGTTATTCACCTTTTGTTTTTTTAAGGTGGGAAGTTGCATAGGTAATACAGTAAGGTCCTGCAATACTACCTTGATAACCAGAACTTCATATAGAACAACTACCTGGACCCTACCAAATGACGTTCACATAAATTGAACATGAGGTCGGTTGAAGATAATGTAGTGGCTGACTGAACAACCATGAGAGGTGGTAAATGAATACTAGTTTTGAAAATATTTAATATTTACTTATACTGTATCAGGGTAGAGTATGAACCCATTGATGTTGAAGTACAGTACATATGGACATAAAACTAGTGGAACACCTCAGTGATCTACATGCACTGCTCTCTTGGCACCTTAACATATTGCGCTTTAGCAAATGGCAGGTGACAGTATCCTAAGACCAAGGACCAGGAACGAGGGATTTGGCTTGACCACACTGTCAGCACTTACAGGGCCCAATTTCAGGAGGCTGTGATGCCTTATACGACCACTAATCCTCACAAAATATAAAGAAGAGATCGTCTGCTGCATACAGAACGGTGATCCACTCTGACTGAGGCTAGGACCATGGCCATGCGGTGAGGGTTTGTCCTTGCCATGTGATCATAAGCAACCCTATACTGTTAGTAGGCACAACCATACATAAAGGAAAATGCCGTGGAATTTCTGTGAGAGCCTTCAGTAACGCCGTGAGGCTATGCAAGGATCACTTAGGAGCAATCTCTGCCCAGGATATTCATAAATTAGGGGCTGCACACTCCATACAGTTGCTGCTTCAACTTTTTTACCACAACAATATACGAGGAGCATAGGCATGAAACAAGCCTCCTTCACTGGTATCCCATGTGCTAGACAATGTGATAGAACTACCACTAGTGGGAGAAATGAGTTAGATTCTTCACAATGAAATGGGAGAATGGAGCAGCAGTTGTTATGCCATAGGTGATGTGGGGTGGTACCTTTGTGATCGTCAACTTGGGGATGGACCTTGGTGCTCAGCTCATTGCTTCAGGAACCTGAACTGAACAACAGTAATAAGGGTCAGATTACATTCATGTTACCCCCTGGGGGTAGGGGGGTTTCAAGAATACTCCCCCAGTATCCCTGCTTGTCATACGAGGCGACTAAAAGGGTTGGTGGTGGGTTAGTGCCCCACCCCGTAAAAAGAACAAACTAAAAAAGCGAATAAAGCACCTCGGACCATATGTTGACGACTAAGGAACGGACAAAGGACATTCTGAGGGTGGGAACATGGAATGTGAGAGGAGTGAATGATGAAGTGAAAGAGAGAGAGATTGTTCAGGTGCTTGAGGATGCAAGAGTGGATATATGTGGCTTGGCTGAAACTAAATGGAAAGATGAAAGGGTGAGAGAATGGGAGTATGGTTTAGATATATGTGTGAGAGTTAATGAGAGGGCAAGAGAGAGAGTATGTCTAATGATAAGCAAGAAGTGGAAGGAGAATATAAGAGAGTATGGAACAGTGGGTGCAAGGATTGTATGGGTGAGGATGAAAGTAGGTATACAAGCGTGGGCGATTGTGTGTGTGTGTATGCTCCGACAAAGGACCGAGTGGCAAGAGTGAAAGATGAGTTTTGGGCGAGAGTAGAAGTATGTATGGAAAAATTTGAGAGGAGCGAGAGAGTGCTTTTGATTGGAGACATGAATGGCAAAGTTGGGATTGTACGAGTGGATGGAGTGTTTGGTCAGTGGGGTGTGTCAGCTGACGTAGATGGGAATGGTAGTGCTTTGGTGGACATCTGTGCTGGTAAGGGGTTGGCAATAGCCAACACCTACTTTCGACATAATATGATCCACCGGTATACATGGAGAGTAATGAGGAGGATGGATGGTGAACTTGTTGAACGAAAGGCAATGATAGACTACGTGTGTGTGGATGAGCGAATGAGAAGACAAGTGTTGGATGCAAGAGTGTGGAGAGGGTGGGGGAATGGAGTCTCGGACCATCACCTAGGGGACGAAGGGGAAGACAGGAGGAAACAGCTCCTATGAGGAGAGTGGAGAATTTGTAAGATAGTGAGAAAATGGCAGAGTATAAGAGCATAGTGGAAGAAAGATTGGGAAGGTATGAGCTAGAGCAGATGGAAGGGTGGAAGACGTATGTAAGATATTTACAGAAGAGATAGGCGCAGTGTGTGAGGTGGTCTGTAGAGTGAGGAGGAGATGCAAGGGACAGCATGGTGGAATGATGAGGTGAAATGAGCTGTGGAACAAAAGAAGAAGGCATATAGGGAATGGTTAGTGAGTAGAGATAGGGGAGAAGATGAGAGAGAGAATAGAGAGGTATATGTGAGTAGGAGAAGGGAGGTGAAGAGACTGGTGAAGGAGGGTAAGAAGAAAGTAAATGAAGAGTTTGGGAGGAATCTGAGTGTGAAATGGAGGGAGAGTAAGAAATTTTGGAAGGAGGTAAAGAAAGTAAGGCAGTGTGAAAGGGAAATAATAGGGGAGTGAAAGATAGGAATAATAGATTGTTGGTGAAGAGAGAGAAATTGAGGAGATGGAAGGAGCACTTTGAGGATTTGTTGAATGAAGAGAGTGACAGCAGTGCGAGTATAAGTGGTTGGGGAATGGCTGGGAGGAGGAGAGATGAGAGGAGGGAGGAAGAGATCAGTAGGACGGAAGTAGTGGACGCAATGAAGAAGATCAAGTTGGGGAAGGCCCTAGGAATTGATGGAGTGTGTAGTGAAATGCTGAGATATGGAGGTGAGATTGTTGTGGAATGGATATGGAAGTTGTGTAGATTGGCTTGGGAAGAGGGAAGGGTTCCAGAGGACTGGAAATCAGGTATAATTGTTCCTTTATATAAAGGAAAAGGGGAGAGAGAAGTATGTGGTAACCAAAGGGGTATTTGCCTTCTTAGTGTGACTGGTAAAATATATGGTAGAATACTCATTGATAGGGTTAGGCATATGACAGAGGAGGTAGTTGGAGAAGAACAAGGGGGACGGTCATACGCATGGTGACAGCTATATCTATCTATCTATCTAGTCATTTAGGAAGGGAAAAGGGTGTGTAGATCAGATATTTGTTCTAAGATGTTTAGTGGAGAAGGTTCTAGAGAAGGGAAAGAAAGTGTATGCTGCCTTCATGGACTTAGAGAAAGCTTATGACAATAGATAGGCAAGGTATGTGGAAGGTATTAAGAATATATGGAGTGGATGGGAAATTGTTGAATGCTGTGAAGAGTATGTACGAAGGAGCTAGGGCTACGGTCAGTGGCGTCCCCAGGGGGGGGCTAAGCCCCCCCAAATCAAGGACTCAGCCCCCCCAAAATTGCAGCCCCCCAAAATAATAATAATAAAAAATCACCAGCTTACATAGGATGCTTGCAGCTCGGCATTGACCCACCTAGCTTTCCCCCAACCCCCTAAAGCCAATCCACTTTTATTCGTGCATCCATATTAGTTTAATACAATATCATTTATAGCTATATAATGTGATTCGTTATTCACAATTTACGTAAACCTATGACTCAAATCATAATAGTTATATTAGTTTCCTATATACTTTTTCCAAGCTTGGTTTTCTTTGAAATGTATTTATTGCACAAAGAATGCAAGAATGTATTACATTTATCAGATTTATTATATATTTACAATATATAATATGGTATATATTAATCACGGAGCTTTAAAATTGGATTATGCAGTCTAAAATATCTGATCTGTGCAATTTTTCACAAATTCGAATGTTCAGAGTATCGGAACTCTGAATGTTAGTTTACATTGAGAAGTGTCTGTGAACTGTGATTAAATCCTGTGTTGTTTTCGGTTTTATTTGAATGTATTGGTTTCAATGGCTGTATAGACGTTACTACGTTCCGGTATATTGCTAGCCACAGATATGAGATCTAGCCTATACTCTATACAAAGAGTCAGCAGTACTTGGTTCAGTCGACACTCGACTGTCAGAACTGAGTGTCATTTCCCTTTTATAGGCTATTCTACAATAATACATTTGCGGATATCAGCCAGCAGCCACTTAAGTGATGATAAGGTCATCTAAAAATCCTCAGAGACAGGGTGACATAAGGAAATTCTTTCGCATCCGCACCCCCAAAGATGACTCAGATGAGTGCCAAGAAAAAGTGGCTGTTACTGGGAATGAGGTGCCAGAAGCAACCCCAGATAACCCCAAAGCTGAACCCATTCAGACATGTGTAAGTAGCCCTATATCAAACTATTTCAGTAGTCATTTTATGAAGCTTAGGCCAGGATTTTTTTATATTGATTTATTTTTAAATTGGCTAGGCCTAGGCTATTTCTCACTGTTGCAAATATATTGTCCTAAACGTACAGAGTGGGAAAGTAGGCTAAAACTCTCTCTCTGCAATGAACTGCAATTTTAGTTTACATTCACTGATAAGTAATACTGTGAAATAAATGAAAAACAAAACAAAACATCCGCATTGCATTATGTCACTGTATGGGAGGATATCAGTTTTTATAGAATACAATTTTTTTTTTTGTAATTTTGTTTTATCAAAATGGTTTTATAATGTAATTGCTTTATGAATTGGAGTTACTTGTTTTAGAATAATATTTTATAATTTTTGTTTTTTTGTGAATGGCTTTGTTTTCCCATCACAGTACCGGTAATGGAAGATAAATCTTGGCAATTATATCTGTATATATACATTGAATAAAGAGCTTCTTTGAATTATCAAATTTAATATGGTAAGACTAAGAAACCGTTATGATACCACATACTACTAGCAATTGAAGAAAAACTATTATCTACAAAAAAGTTTTATACAATTACCTTGTACACGTTATAATCATAAGGCTTACTGATGCCTGGTATTAGGCCCATCAATATTCATGTGTCCTATAAGTTTCTTATTAATAGCCTGTGAGACCTTATTTTACTTTTTCTTCATCTATAGACCTCAAAAATGCCCCTAAAGCTGCTCAATTTCCGAAAAATTTTCCGCCCCCCAGCTGCATAGGCTCGCTTCGCTCACCCCCCCCCCTTCTACATACACCAGGGCTACAGCCCCCCCAAAATCTAACCCCTGGTGACGCCACTGGCTACGGTGCGAGTGGATGGTGAGCTGAGTGAATTTTTTTTTATCTCATTGTGGGACTGAAACAGGGTTGTGTGATGTCACCATGGCTGTTTAATATACAGTATACATGGATGGGGTTGTAAAGGAGATGCAGAGTAGGGCAGTGGATGTGGGGGTGGCTCTAATGAATGACGGTGAGATTTGGAAGCTTCCGGTGTTGCTGTTTGCTGATGATACAGTATTGCTGAGTGAAGATGAATGGGAGGTGCAAGGTTTGGTGAATGAATTTGGGACAGCGTGTAGGAGGAGGAATCTGAAAGTTAATGTAAACAAAAGTAAAGTTATGGTGTTTGAGAGGAATGAAGTCACAGAATGTACAGTGAGGTTGGATGGTGAGGAAATGGAGTGTGTGAGTGCATTCAAGTACTTGGGTAGTGTGATGAGTAAGGATGGAACTTTGGGGAATGAAGTGCGTGAAAAGGTACAGCAGGGAAGGAAGGTTGTTGGTTCACTGAAAGCAGTGATGAGAAATAGGGAGGTGAGTATGGAAGTTAAGAAGTCACTGCATGATAGTATTGTGATCCCTACCCTGACGCGTGGAAGCGAGGCGTGGACCTTGCAAAAGGGGAACAAGTCAAGAGTGAGAGCAGTGGAAATGAGTTACTTGAGAGGAGCGTGTGGAGTAACATGGAGAGACAGGTTGACGAATGAAGAAGTGAAGGAACGTTGTGGGGTGGATGTGGATGTGGTTGAGAAGATTAGGAGAAATACACTGAGGTGGTTTGGACATGTGGAGAGAATGGAAAATGAAAGACTGACTAAGAGGGTGTATGTAGGTGAGGTGGAGGGAGGGAGAGGGAGGGGTAGACCGAGGATGAGGTGGAGGGATGGAGTTGAGAGGTACATGAGGGAGGGGGGGGTGAGTTGGGGGGAGGGTAGTCAAATGGTGGGTGACAGAGAGACTTGGAGGCTTTTTGTCTGCGGCCACCCTTTGCGGGATTAGGGCGTCGGGCTATAGATAACTAGTGTGTATGTGTTTGAGATTCAACCACACGGCTTCTACTGTCGTACCTCCGCCACACCCCCTCCACCTCAGTCAGGCCACACGTGTGAGTGACATCACAAATTGCGGAAAGATTGTTGACTTTTAGAATCATCCTACTTTCATGATAAATTCCTCACCGCATATTTAGCTAAAGGAAAAGGTCAGAAGGTTTATAATGCTGATAATACACCATGTTAAATCCTGCAGCCTCCTTGCCACCAACAACCCACTTTTCTCAATAGTGAAACACTCATAATACAAAAGCTGCAAAAGCAGATCTTGGTCTGGAGGAGGCAACCCTGGTCAAGGTGGCTCAGCCTTGAACTGTTTAGGGACACAAATTGTCTCTCCACCCTCCACCGAGCCAGTGTTCAGTCTCACTAAAATGCTGGCTATACAAGCGGTAATGTTTGATGTGTATGGAGTTGATGCCTTTGAAGCCCCCGTCCCCATCGAGGGAACACCAGATCCTCATATGATCACCCATGCACAATCACAGGCAGTTAGAGTACTTTTATTGTGCTCATGTAAGTCGATTAAACCTTAGTCAGTACTGACTGGGGAGAGAACAATAGGCCTACTTTCCTCCTCAAAGAGGAACCATGCATTCCTTTCATATCTTAAAATGTGACCAATATGGTCAAGAGTAGGGGTCTCGAAACTAGCAGTCATTACACTGGTACAGAGATGTATGGCGACTCCAATACTCGTGTTGCAAGGAGCTACGTATTTTCTGAGACATGCGAGTAGAAAATTGTACAAGAGGCTTTTCTTTTTCCTCTTTGATTCGTCCCCCTTAGGGAGGAGAGGGGGAAGAATACTTCCCCACAATCCCTGCTTGTCGTAAGACGACTGAAAGGGGTGTTTTTGTCTCCAATTTTTCTCTCCTTTCTGTGCTCTTCTCTTCTGTCCCAACTCTCTTCTTGTTATTTCCTTGTTTCTTACGGCCTTTATTTCCCCCTGCTCCTATCAGGTTGGACATTTGGATACATGAATTGTTTAAGGACCTTCCACCAACACTGGCCTTTTCTTCCTCCCTGTGTCTTATCAAACGTTTCATCACCAAGATATTTAATTGCCAAAACCACTCCAACGCCAGCTTTAGTGCCATCTAGCAAATGTATGGTTTGGTGCTAGTTCTCCATCACTATTCCTTCCTTCCATCGATTCTTACCCTCAGTGAGATCAAAGAACTGAGATTTTTGCTCGCTGTAAGAGTGTGAGAAATGTAGGCAAGAATGATGTTGGGAAGTGGCAAAGAACTCATCACCCAACACTTATTTCTGCATGTCTTTCATTACTCATACTTTTGCCTTTTCTCATCTTTTTCTGACGGTAGTGCTGCATTACATCATGTAACTGAAATAGGAGTTAGTCAGTTATTTCTGGGGATTCCCATCAAGGACATGGATCATTATCGTAAGGCTCCAAACATCTATCGATTATTCGAAGCAAGTCTGAACAAATATGGAGGTAATGTAATTGCTGGAGAAAGAAGTGAAAGATAACCCAGTCCCAAGGCTGGGAATTAATTATTAGGGAACTCGACTACCCTTCAGCAAGGTAATAAGTATGTAGGTCACTTTAGTAGTACCCGCATATAACGTGTGTTAGTGAAGGAGGGCAGGAGGGCGGGATGATGCGGGCTGGGTAGGGAGTGAGTGAAGGCAGGCAGGTGGCGCCGTCTTACTCCACCACCGCCACTAACATGTTGCTGTGCCGCGTTGCCCTCTTCCTTTTCATCGCCATTCAGGTTAGGTTCAGAAGCTCTTGATTATTTGAAATACCACATAACCTTTTTTTTTTCTTCTTCTTTTTTTTTTTTTTATTGACACGTCACCATATCACGAGGAGCCTTTTTGTTTTGTTTTATTTTCCACGCTGTGATTCACTGCAACTTATTGTTGTGAAGTGTGTTCATGGTACGGTTTAATACAAGTGTAAACAGTCATTTTGTATGTGAATATAAGCACGAGTACATGATAAGAACCCAGGACATATGTCCATATTCTTAAAGTTGAAAATATAAAAGTGTAAACGTTAACTATAGTCTACCAATGCTTTCGGGGGTGGGGGATGGCGAGAGAGGAGGAGCAAAAAGTACTTCATAGATATACAGATTACAAAGACGTTACATTCTGTTCAAGGTGGTGTGACCATAATTGACAATACTGGGGTGCATGACAACATTATTAATAACTTTGGGGTACGTAGCACCATTTTGATAATTTTAGGATATGTGCAAACACTAGATACTGTCGGAATATGGGGCACATTTTAGATAATATCGGCTTATGTGACAGCACTAAATAATGCTGGTGTGTGTGGCAGCATTATAGACAATGTTAGGGTATGTGACACAATAGATGTTGGATATGTGACAACACTAAATAATGCTGGGGTATGTGGCACACTGTAGATAATGTTGGGATATGTGGTACACGAGATAATGTTGGATATGTGGCAACATTGTAGATAATGTTGGGGTATGTGGCACACTAGTTAATGTTGAGGTCTGTGGCACACTGTAGATAATGTTGTGGTATGTGACACACTGTAAATATTGCTGGGATATGTGGCACACCGTATATGTTGTTGGGGAATGTGGTATATACACAGGATTATGCTGAGGCATGTGACATAATTATAGATAATGTTGGGATATGTGTTAAGAAGAATGTCTGTGTCAGTGCTTCGGAATAATAAATAAAGAGTACGTGGTCGAAACTTACAAGAGTGAAGCTGAAGGTAATTTGAATGAAATTAAATCTTCACGTATGAGTAAAATTAAAAGTATTCGTGTAATTTAAAAGACAGCCGAATGAAAGTTTAATGTCATTCATACGTGTTACTCCCAACCACCCAACCACGTGCTTTTGTTTTATTTGAGACACATGGGTATTTAACTTCTTCTTGCCTCAAACCCTAACATTATTTCCATTGTTGTCACGTACCCCAACATTATTTAAAGTAGTGCCACTTACCTAATCTTTAAGCTGTCTTCAGTGTCCCAGAGTCAGAGAGAGAGAGAGAGAGAGAGAGAGACTAATTTTTGTTATCTTGCAGATAGTTGTGGCGGTGGGCTGGTTTCGTCGTGTTAGGAAGAGTGAGTATTGTGTTCTTCCTCATAATCTTACCTTCTTAGGCTGCCACTGGGAAATAGATGCTAACATGTGCTATATAAGATTCTACTGTATACTGCAGCTGTTACTACTACTAAAGGAACGATTTTTATGTAGAAGGGGTAAGTAGATCTCGAGAACATGGTTAATGAATGACAAAAATAATGAAGATAGAAAATAACGTGAACATTCATTCTGGTTATTTTTATTTTACGAGGATTTTATCTAACGCCAGACTAATAAAGTTAACTAAAAAGCTTAATTTTGATCTCTAAACTTTTTGCTATCCTGCTATAGACTGTGTTGTAGGCGACGTAGGCTTCGTAACTCGTTTTCTTTAGCAGTTTATTTGCATAGTGCTAATTATATCGTTTTATCAACATAATCTAAATCAGCCTAAACCCGAAAGAAAACGTCCAATCTGTCTACAGCAACGGGTAAGTATGTGTTCCTTATTACTTTATTCATTAATTAGGCTAGTTGTTTCTTTATTTATCTTTTTTTTGTTAGTTTTTTCATTCATTTATTTGCATATATTTTCATTTGTCTTTATGTATTTAATTGCATTTTTTTATTTACCTTGGTTTCCTAGGGCTGCCTCGTGAATGCCGTGGGAAGGGTGACGTGGTTGAGGTGGGTGGCGGGTCCTCCTTCACGCTGTCCTCCCCCCACTACCCCGCTGCCTATGACTACCACACCTCATGTCGATGGGACTTCAGCGTGAGTACCAACACACACACACACACACACACACACACACACACACACACACACACACACACACACACACACACATCCGGATGAGCCTGGGATTACTACTACTACACACATCCGGATGAGCCTGGGATTACTACTACTACTACTACTACTACTACTAGAACGACAAATATCACTTTTATACCTGCTGCCGTCTGACGATTATGTTCAGCCTAGGTTAAAGTAATTTAGAAAGTTTTAGTAATGCCATGGTCTACCAGTACTGTCGAAGTGTAGTGCTGTTATCAAGAGGCTGGTATTATAATTCTAGTGGAGTAGTGTTATAAAGAGATCCAATAGAATTATGGAGAGATATAATAAGTCTAGTAATATCGCAGAGAGGACTGGTAATATTATTGCTGACTAGTATTATGCATAGATCTAGTAGAACTATAGAGATGTCGAGTGATAAAGAGGACTAGTTATATTATAGAGAGGCTTAATAATGTACAGAGATCTAGTAGCGTTATACAGAGGTCTAGTAATATTGTACAGACGATTAGCAATATTACAGAAAGGCTTAGTAATGTTCAGAGACCTAGTAGTATTATAGAGAAATCTAATTGTATTATATAAAGTCTAGTAATACCACAGAAATGAAAAGATCCTGAGTTTGGCTCTCTGTTATCTTGTTTTTGTTTTTTCTTGGAGGGAACAATTTTGCGGGCTCCTGGCCTTTAGGTCCTTCTTTCTTGCACAAAAAAAAAAAATAATAATAATAATAATAATACAGGGAGAAATATTACAGGTGAGCAGCAGAGAGGTGGTGCTGACATTGGTGTGTGACCGATTTGACCTGCAGCCGCCCAGACCAGACGGTACTTGTCCTGATTACCTCGCAGTTCAGAAACACAGGTATGTCCTCAGTTATAGTTCATGCACCTTAAGTTGGCCTTCATTTACGTTCATTTGCAGCTTATTTCACGTAGCTCGGTGGTAGTGTCACGGGGTTTTTAAAATAGATCTGTAATTTTGATATAAATGGTTAAATATTATTTAATTTGATAATAATATTGAAGAGCAGAGACAATGGTTGTCTTGCTACATCAAGCAACGATTACTTTACGCTGGCTTAGCACGATTCTCTGAGAACGAGAATTTATAAACTTCCTCAACAGTACACAGCAGAGACTAATTACTCACAATTGCTGAATTACTGTACTGTTAGCCTCTGGAGAAAGTTACATCACCCCTGACAATAAATAACTAATACTAATAATAATAACATCAGGTTCTTGCTGATGCATTAACTCCTGGCACAACGGATTTTAAGTTAATACAACAAGACTGGTCTAAGTACCAGTTATGAAAGCAAACGTTTATGCAAGCTAGGAGCTGTATGGAAAATAAGCTTAATTATGGAGAAATGAAACAAGATTTTTACTCTACATTAAGCTCAAGAAATAGAACTGTTAAATTTATTAATCACAAAAGAATAAATTTAACGTTACATTTCAAATCAATTAAATGAGACGCACTCGCTCACTCACACAAAAGCTAAATACTTACGCCTAGGAAAAACACCTTAACTAAACTCTTAAGACTACCAAATACACAAAGGAAATACTAGTCAATGAATGCGGTGTATCACCCAAAGCTGGAGAACTAAAGGTGGGAGCTTGGAGAAACTGTAAGTGGAGTTTGGGTACTAGCTGACCTCTCGCACTGCTGCACAGGTCCTGTCTCCGTCACAGCAAACACTAAACTGAATTCAAATAATGCATAAGCAGTACGCACAGGCCACGGAAGAAGGCGTGGCTAACGGTTGAATGAAGCAGAGGCAAACGATAAAGAAATAATTGTATCGCTCAGTAGCGCACTTAGTGACGTGCATTAAATCGGTCACTTTTTGAAAACGGTGACGAATTATTTGAAAAGTATACCCCGGAATGGAGAGAGAAACGGTTAACTGAGCGATACACAGTGAGTTTTCCACTAATAGTTCGTGGCTTCTCACAAAAAGGAAATGTCGCGAATTGATTCGTGACATTACGCCCCATGAAAATTAAATCTTTCTTCCTTCAGAAGAAAGATTTCAATATATATATATATAAATCCTAACTCAGTCACACAAGATTCACACTGTGGTGTGTGTGCTATCCTGCTACAGGAGAAAATCGCAGTCGCCAGTGAGCGAAAAAACCTCGTATTTACGTTAATAGAAGCAAGCTTGAGGGAAAAACTCCGTGACGACGGTGAAAATCCTGTACTCAGGTCAAACTGAGCGAAAATTCGCTACATTTACACTGACAACTAATTGTTGTGTAGCGTGGTGTATGTAATACGCGGTGTAGGTGTGACAGTTGTAGTGTAACTGTACCTACGTGTAAAATGACACAGTAAATAATATGGCGACGTCGAAGGCAGAGGAGAAGAGGCGGCAGCGTGCGGCAGACGATCAGCTGGCCCGCACAGCAAAACTGCTACACCCATTGCTGAACCTGCAAAACCAATTAAGGTGGAGCATCAAAAGTGTCAATGAGACAAAATTCTTATTATGTTACAATTACTCTCTCTGGCTAGCAGTCAGTACATGCTATGAAAAGTACACTCGAGGTCGCCATTAATTATAGCACACGATTATGGTCGGCAAGTTGAGAATCCCTGTGCAAACTCGGGTCTTCCATAGCCTCGAACCGCACACGGGTCCTCAACCTGTGCCTTAACCTACAGTACTTATATTAATATCGGGAAGCTGAGAATCCTTGTGCAAACTTGGGTCTTCCATAGCCTCAAGTCGCCTCTGCAGAGTTCTCACTTCCCCCTTAACCTACAATACAATACTTATATTAGTACCGGAAAGCTGAGAATCCTTGTGCAAACTTGGGTCTTCCATAGCCTCAAGTCGCCTCTGCGGAGTTCTCTCTCGAACTTCCCCCTTAACCTACGATACTTATATTAGTATTGGAAAGCTGAGAATCCTGTGCAAACTTGGGTCTTCCATAGCCTCAAGTCGCCTCTCAACTTCCCCTTTAACCTACGGTACATATATTAGTACTGGGAAGCTGAGAATCCTTGTGCAAACTCGGGTCTTCCATAGCCTCGAGTCGCCTCTCAACTTCCCCCTTAACCTACAATACTATATTGTACAGGCCCTGGACATACTGTGTCCTGTGGGGCCAACAAGTGAGACGTCAGGTCTACACTTTTGACTGGGAACCAGGCTAGTCCTTGGATTACTCAAATCTCTGAGGATGCCTATCACGGAACCCAGCATACAACAACTGCCCATGTTAGTCAGCAGTTAGTAGGCGAGACATCAGGTCTGCACCTACGTTATCACTTCCCTTGATGTATCTCACAACAAGGTTAAACTGCTGTAAATACAGTGTCCAGCGTGTCAATCTTGCATTAGCCGTCTTGGTCGTGCTAAGACTAGTGAGTGGCATATGGTCAGTTTCCAGAACAAATGATGCCCCAAATAAATAATAATAATATTTTTTAACACCATCAACCACAGCCAAGAGTTCCTTCTCAACAGTACTGTAATTCCTCTCGGCAGGTTTTAGCCTACGGCTGTGGTATGCCACTGGGAAGATTCCACCTTCCGATTCCTGCATCAATACAGCACCTACTCCATCTTGTGAAGCATCAGTGCGCAGTATGAAAGGTTTACTGGAATCAGGCAACTGCAAAATGGGCTCCTTGCACAACATATTCTTGAGGGTGGCAAAAGATCTCTCTTGTGCTTCTCCCCATTCAATGGTGTTTGGAGCATATTTCCGTAGCACTTCGTACAACGGTTGGGCAATGAGAGCAAAGTTGGGAATAAACTCTATAATATCCCACTAGGCCAAGAAATGCCCTAACCTGTTTCTTGGTCACGGGTCTCGGGGCTTCTTTAACCTTCCTGATCTTGTCACCCTGACACCTGCAGTGATTGTTGCCAACAATATGACCAAGGAACTCCACCTCACTGTGAGCAATCTTGCATTTGCTAGGCTTCACAGTCATGTTGAAACTCTGGAGTCTACTGAAGACAATTTCCATGAGTCTGAGGTGCTCCTCCAATGTGGCGGAATGAACGAGGACATCGTCAACGAACATCTCTACTCCTACAATACCATGGAGCACTTGTCTCATGGCACGATTGAATACTGCTGGGGAAATTGGTAAGTCCGAATGGGAGGACTTTATACTGGTACAACCCCTAGGAGTAGCAAAGGCAGTGAACTGACGACTCTCAGGATGAAGGGGAATCTGGAAGAATCCCTTCGCTAGGTCAAGCTTCGTGAAATATCGTGACCCTGCCAGCTTGGAGAAGATGGCAATATGGTCACCCATTGGCTCAGCATCCACTTTGGTGATTGCATTGAGCCTTCTATAGTCGCCACAAATCCTGACTCCACCATCTTTCTTGCGGACTACTACCATCGGACTACAGTAAGGAGATGAGGACTTTTCGATAATGCCTGCGGTCTCCATGTCAGCAATTTCCTTATCTACTGCACCCTGTAGTCGCATGGGAATCGGATATGGCTTAACCTTTATAGGAGCATTGCTGGTCAACTCAATTTTATGACACGCAACCTTTGCAAGTCTAGGTTGGTCTGAAAAGACATCAGCATACTGACAGAGCAGTGACCATAAGGCATTCTGGTCCCCTACTGCTAAGTTAGGGTTAAGTGAAACATCTCCGACAGTCTCTTCCTGATGGGACTGAGCGGTTAAGGGCTCGTCATCATGGTCATCAGCTGGTATCACCGCAGCTGCCCCGGTTTCTTCCAGTGGCTGGTCACTATCATCAGTTACTCGTAGGCCAGTCTCCTTGGGGTCTGACTCATGATAAGCCTTCAACATGTTAATGTGGAACCTTTTACGAAGATTCCCCATCTGTATTATGTAGTTGAGGTCTGAAATGCGCTCTACTACATTGAATGGACCCTTCCACTGCGCCAACAACTTGTTCTGGGCAGTGGGGAGTAATACCAAGCATTTATCGCCTGGACTAAACTTCCGAAGCTTTGCCTTCTTATCGTAATAAGCCTTTTGAACTTCACGCGCCTTGATCAGTTCTTCCTTAGCTAACTCGCACGTCGACTGGAGGCGGTCAGCCAAATCAAGGACGTAGGTGTAGGTGGTCTTGACTTCAGGGTCGGGTTCTTCATCGTCCCATAACTCACGAAGGACTTGAAGTGGGCCCCCGGACCGACCTCCCATACACCAGTTCAAAGGGTGAGAATTTCAATGAATGCTGTGGGGCTTCTCGATAAGCAAATAGAAGAGGAGCAATGAACCGCGGCCATTCCTTTGGCTGTTCGGCAGTCATGCGCCTCAACATCTTCTTGAGAGTTCCATTGAACCTCTCACACAACCCGTTACACATGGGATGATACGGCGTAGTTCGTAAGCCTCGGATGGACAGCAACCTGAACGTTTCGTTCATCATTGCCGAAGTGAACTGCGAACCCCGGTCGCTTAAGACCTCCTTAGGGATACCTACACGACAGAACACTTCAATTAATGCCTCAGCAACAGTGACGGCCTCTATATTCTTAAGGGCCACGGCTTCAGGCCACCGTGTGCTGAAATCAACTATAGTGAGGATATACTTTGATCCATCACTAGCCCTAGGACAGATTGGCCCAACTATGTCAACTGCTACTCTCTCGAACGGTTCAGAGATTATGGGCATTGGCTTCAATGGCGCAGGACGGACACGTCCCCGGTCAGTGGTACGCTGACACACATCACAGGAACGTACGAGCCTCGTTATTTCCCGTCCCATTCCTGGCCAGAAAAAGTCAGCATGGATGCGGTCAGAGGTCTTCTTTTGACCCATGTGACCTCCCATCGCTGAACAGTGACCTAATTCAAACACTGCTCGGCGATACTTTGCAGGAACGACAAACTGCAGTCGAACCTCACCCTGGGGTGTCTGTGACTCACGGTACAGCCGTCCTCGCTTACGAAGGAACCTGGCTTGTCCTCCCCGTGAATACTTGATCACTTTACCCTCCAGCTTCTTGCGCACTGAGGCAAGTGTCGAGTCAGTCTGTTGCTCTTGGACAACATCTTGACTACGAATCAGATCTTGTGGCGTTGCGACGGTCAACGGAGTGACGCGATTTGGAGCCTTGGCCATGGCTCGTGTTATCGCAGCAGCCGAAGTCTGAGTAGCAACATCTACGGCACAACTATTTTTGATGCCAGGTATGTTGCCTAAGATGAGGTCAAATAAAGGTTCTGGCATGACAACTGCAGCTGTCAAGCCAGTGAAAAATGGAGACGCCACCTGGATACGTGCCTCAGGGAACAATCTCACTGATCCATCAATAAGTCTAACTTGGATCTGTCGACCTGTATACTCATCAGGCCGAACTAAACTCTGCTTAACAGAGCAACCTGAGGAACCATTGTCCCTCAGGACATTTACAGAAACACCTCCCACAGACCCTGGCTGAACAAGAAAGGCAGTGTTGCTGGTGGAAGGGTCTGAGGAGGTAGCAGCCAGTCATTCATGAAACTGCGGAACAACTGATGCAGCAAACGTGGCACCCTGGGAACTAGGTGTCTGAGGAGAGTTCATGGTCGGAGGGGGACTTGTAAAGTGTTGGGCAGTACCTGTACTGGTAGAGATGGCACCTCCGGGTACTTGTGGAATAAAGGCTGCATTTGCCTCCTGCCTCCGATACACTAATTGACCTGACTGAGGGTTACGTGGCTTGTCCTTGTATTGCTGCTGATGCTTGGGAAACTGCTGCTGGTTGGGGTGCTTGTTGTACCGCTTCCACTCAGGTTTCTGAGTGTTTTGCCCCTGGTCCTTCCACTGCGGTTTTGGACCTTGGCCATTATTCTGAGAACGGCCTTGGTGCTGGGATTCAGTCTGAGACGGCTTCCCAGACTTGGCAGTATCTTTTCTGCTCCAGGTGTTTTGCTTACGAGCTTGATACCCGTATGCAGTAAAGAATGCGTCAGCCTTCTCTGCCATTTGGCTGGCATCTTTCACCTGGCAGATCTTAAGCTGTGCTATGAGCTCAGCAGGCCACGACCTCTCTAGCTGTGTACGCAGCATAAGGTCAATTATCCCCTCACGCGTGGAAGGAGTTTCATCTTTCTCCATCCACTCATTTAAGTAAGCTGTGAGACGATCAAGGAACTGAACAGCTGTCTCCTTGTCTTGGAGACGAGCTCGCATGAACTGAACTTTGGCGTCGTCTACTGTGAGACCATACGCCTTAATGAGTGCAGCTTTCATCATCTCATATGTGAGATTGTCTCCACGAATTCTGTGGAGAATATCGAGGGCAGGGCCCTCAAATAGGCTAAGAAACTGAAGCCGCTTAGCTGCCTCATCCAGTTGATATAAGTCTGCCATGTCCTCAAAACGAGCTATGTACGGCTCGATTCGCTCGCTTTCCTTGTATGAAGGAAGCTTGATGCGTGGGGTCGCCAGGACATGTGCAGGGAGAACGCTCGTGGAGCTTTGACCAACTGCACCAGACGTGTCTGAAGCCAAGGAATCTCGCTTGAGCTTCAGCACTTCAAGTTCATGTTCTCGTTCTTTGTCTCGTTGTTCACGCTCGTATTCGCGCTGTTCTCGCTCTTTTTCTAACTCGAGCTCGCGTTGTTTCTGCTCGTGTTCGCGCTGTTCTCGCTCTTTTTCTAACTCGAGCTCGCGTTGTTTCTGCTCGTGTTCGCGCTGTTCTCGCTCGCATTCGCGCTGAATCCTACGCTCTTCACGAGCATCTTTCTCACGTTCTTGCTCGTAATTGAACCGTGAGAGAACGTAACTCTGTATTTTCTCTGGGTCTGTGAGACCAATATCTTTGGCTTCCTGTACATATACAGCTGTAGCCATGATGCTAGCTCAGTTTACTAAGTAACCGAAATTGAGTACTGACTGCTTAGCGACGAATACTAATAAACACAAGTAAAGAGTACAGACACAAGCTAGTGGTGACCAGTCTTATCCAGTTAACTGGCAAAGAATAAATCAAAAATGTAAATGACTGGGAAGACTCAATAATAAACACAATGGGTACGCCGACTTCCCAGAAGCGAATAAAATTGTCTGGCGTTACCAAGAATAAACTAGAGTTAAGTACTCTATTGATTAATAAAGCAAAATTCACTTGCTAAATTAAGGGTAAACACCAGTAAGCTTGTGCCTATAAACTTTAATGATAAATACCTAAATATGAATGAGTGAGCACTATCTCGTGAATAGCTTTATAGCTAGGAGTTAATATCCTGGAATGAGGTCGCCAATTGTCACGGGGTTTTTAAAATAGATCTGTAATTTTGATATAAATGGTTAAATATTATTTAATTTGATAATAATATTGAAGAGCAGAGACAATGGTTGTCTTGCTACATCAAGCAACGATTACTTTACGCTGGCTTAGCACGATTCTCTGAGAACGAGAATTTATAAACTTCCTCAACAGTACACAGCAGAGACTAATTACTCACAATTGCTGAATTACTGTACTGTTAGCCTCTGGAGAAAGTTACATCACCCCTGACAATAAATAACTAATACTAATAATAATAACATCAGGTTCTTGCTGATGCATTAACTCCTGGCACAACGGATTTTAAGTTAATACAACAAGACTGGTCTAAGTACCAGTTATGAAAGCAAACGTTTATGCAAGCTAGAGCTGTATGGAAAATAAGCTTAATTATGGAGAAATGAAACAAGATTTTTACTCTACATTAAGCTCAAGAAATAGAACTGTTAAATTTATTAATCACAAAAGAATAAATTTAACGTTACATTTCAAATCAATTAAATGAGACGCACTCGCTCACTCACACAAAAGCTAAATACTTACGCCTAGGAAAAACACCTTAACTAAACTCTTAAGACTACCAAATACACAAAGGAAATACTAGTCAATGAATGCGGTGTATCACCCAAAGCTGGAGAACTAAAGGTGGGAGCTTGGAGAAACTGTAAGTGGAGTTTGGGTACTAGCTGACCTCTCGCACTGCTGCACAGGTCCTGTCTCCGTCACAGCAAACACTAAACTGAATTCAAATAATGCATAAGCAGTACGCACAGGCCACCGGAAGAAGGCGTGGCTAACGGTTGAATGAAGCAGAGGCAAACGATAAAGAAATAATTGTATCGCTCAGTAGCGCACTTAGTGACGTGCATTAAATCGGTCACTTTTTGAAAACGGTGACGAATTATTTGAAAAGTATACCCCGGAATGGAGAGAGAAACGGTTAACTGAGCGATACACAGTGAGTTTTCCACTAATAGTTCGTGGCTTCTCACAAAAAGGAAATGTCGCGAATTGATTCGTGACAGGTAGAACAAGACATTACTGCTGCTCCACATCCTTTTCATAGTTCCTCTTCGTGGCTACCATCATGTTCTAGGGTTACCTCTTTTTACAACCCAGCATCCAACATCGAGAGATGGCAATTTAAGGTCTAGTTAGAGTAAAATCATTATTGTTAGCTGACGGAAAGCAGTTTTAAGTTCCTCCATTTAAATCGGATGTTTTATAACCTTTTGTGATCTATATAAGGTTTGCCGTTGCTGATGTTCTATATTTCTTTCCTACCCCTTCCTCTTCCAAGGTTCCTTGATAGTCTTCCTTCAGTCACCGCCCTTAAAAGACATTCACAGTGCAAAGCATGACCTAGTCATCTTTTGCGGATGGTAGTGATAGGTGATCTTTCTGCCACTCTCCTCAGTGCTTCCCCATGTGGAACTCTATCCACTCAGTTAATCCTAAACACATGCCCCCAGAGCCACATTTCATAATCCTTTAGTCTCTATATCTGCCGCCTTCATCATTTAGCTGTCTGTTCTTTATAGGAGTACGCCCAACGCTAACGTTGTCACAAGTCTGTTCTTCAAACTGCAAATGGCATTGGAACACTTAAATGTTTAACTGTCTTAGTCACTCTTATATCACTGGCTCATGATGCTCCTTTACTGTTCTTCCGTCTCGGTATATTAATACACTTATAATTTTCAGATTCTGTGGCCACAGCATCCCCAGCGCTATCACTGTTTCCAACATCTCCTGGTTCCACGTCGCCTTCCACAGTAACGGCAAGGATAACTATTTCGGCTTCCACTGCACCCTTACGGCTACCAACGCCAACACACAAAACTGCGGTAAGTTATTATTATCATTATTATTATTATTATTATTATTATTATTATTATTATTATTATTATCATTATTATTATTATTATTAACATTACAGTAGTAGTATTCAGTTTAGCGATAGCAGCAGCAGCAGCAGCAGCAGCAGTAGTAGTAGTAGTAGTTGTATTAGTAGTAGTAATTTCAGCCCCTTTCTCATCTGGGCGTGAACCCAATAGACTGTAGTTCAGATCTGTCCTTCGTTTGGAGTTCATCATCCTCATGTCGGGGGATGAGGAGGGGACTGCGAGACTTTCTTAAAACCGAGCAGCACCATTCTCCGGTTTGTGGGTGTCACCATTGAAGGATTCCCCTTTCCTGCACAAACCGTAGAAAATATTGGCCGTATTGTGAACGCTAATAGCGCAATAATGTAGTGAAGCCCCCAGTTTTTTCTATGATTTCTGAAGCATGTGATGATTTTAGAATTTGTCTGCTCTTACTGTATCGTTGCTGATTACATTTAAAACTAGAAAGCACTCAGAGTGCACATACCTCCGCCAACGCCGATGTTATGTACTGTTTATAAACCTACCTCGTCGTTGGTGGAGGTAATTAATCCTACGGTCTTCGTCTGCCCTCGTTACACAATATTGGAGAGTGAATACCTCCCCCGACACCAGTAAAATGTACTATTTACTCCTGCATCTGGATGAGGATCCACTTCCAAATCTAATTAACTCTTCCTTGACCCACTGCCTTCCTATCCCGTAGATTATATTGCAATCCAATTACAACTTTTTTTTAGATATCTTATTTACAAACAGACAGAAAGAAAGACAGACAGACAGACAGATGCAGGTGAATACATAGTTTCTTCCAACTTCGTTGGCGGACGTAATAACAGGTGTTGGTAAAAGACTGTAAAATTTAGGAGCTTGCCAACACCTTCGCGTACTCAGTTTCAATAAAATGACCCTAAGCTTTCTCGCGGTATTCTTCACCAAATACCTGTTGCTGTTATTTTATCTTCGCTCAGGTTTGTGCTTCCACCATGCTTATCATTTATTCTTTACTTTTTACTTTCTTTCCCTCCAAGCAGCGTGTGGTAAGGGTGGGGGAGGGAGGGAGGGCCCACCGGCGTGGTTGGCAGCCCTGGTTCCCACCAACAAGACCGCCACATCCGCCTTCTGTAGCGCCTCCGTCGTCAGTGAGCGCTTCTTACTAACTTCAGCTTCTTGTGCTTCCAGGTACGATTATAGTCTTAAATGAAGTACGTAGCTTATATTCTTGGCGGGGAAACGCAGATGAAGATGAATGTGAATATCCAATCCATAAGTGTTAAGAAAATCATAAATCCTATGCTAAATTATGAAATATCAAGGACTTAGTGTAAATACTCGAACTGTTGATATTGTGCCCAGTATCTAGCAGCGCCTTGCCCCTCCAATGTTATGTTAAATTCTTCGGTCTTTGCACTCCGGATTTCATTTGTAGTGACCATTTGCATTTTACGGTCAAGCAGATCACATAAGGTGTCAATAACTGAAGGAACAGAGAGATACAGCGAATATATCAAATGTACTCTTGGTCTTAGATTGAGCTGTATTCTCTTCGTTATGGGAGACATCTTAGCATCCTTTCCTTAGCGAGTTATTTTGCATTTCACATCTCAATATCCTCGTGTATGTTCTCAATGCAAGCTATGTTGATGATAAAAAGGACTAAATAACGCAGAAAAAGTGCAGTAGGCTATGCAAAAAATATAGCAAACGAAAGGGTGTTACAGATTCTCAATTAAGAACACGGAGAACATAATACAGTCTACGGTGTCTGTTACCCACATTTCACTTACTCGTAAACAGTAAGTTCTCGTGCTATTAATCAAGACTGAAATGACTCAATAACTTAAGCTTCGTTTAGATATCACGACACCATCAGATATATTTTGGATATAGACCAAGCCCGTCTCGTTGCCTTTGGGCACTTCGTAACACAATTTTTTTCAGCGATTTGCATATTACGACTGCCTATCCTCTTGTATATATATAATTTGATACAAACTGTGTCGATGAGCAGATAAAGATTAGATATGATAAAACATTAAGGTATAATATGAAAAGAAATAAACAGTGAAACAAAGAAAAGAAAAGGAAGAAAAGGAAAAAAAGTTTGCCGATGATAAGGTGCTTAGAATTCTTCTAAACCCAGTTTTTAAAAATCTACGGTCATTACTACCCACATTCTACTTACTCGTGGCTATACTTTTTTTTGTTTTCCCTTAACTTCACCAAGGCTTTGTTATTTTGTAGCCTATTTCACGTAGCTCAGTGGCAGGAAAAGACAATACAACTGCTCTACATCCTTTCCTCAGCACTCATTTCGCAACTGGTATCATATTTTACTGTTAATCCATTTTTACAACTCAGCACTGAAGGCGAAGAGATGGCAGTTTTAGGCCAAGTTAAAGTAAAATGAGTATAGTTACATAACCAGTATTGAAGTCTGAAGTGTCCAGCAGAAACTTAACCCCTTCAGTGCGACGACGCCATATTAAATTTCAGTCTTGATACGGACAGAAGATTTTGTTTCATTTTAGGGTCAGTCTTTAGATGGACTTTGAGCTAGACCTTTTGAGACATACTGGAGACTTTCTGAGACTTACTGGAGGCTGTTGGAGAGGCAATGAGACTTCCTGGGGACTCTAGAGACTTTTTGAATGAGACCATTTGAGACTTACCGATGACCGTGATCGAGATTTTTAAAGATTTACTTGAGACTTTTTGAGTGAGACTTTTTGACGAAGACTTTTTGAGCAAGACTTTATGAGACTTACTGGAAACTTTTTGAACAAGACTTTGAGCGAGACTTTGAGATACTTTTGAGACTGGAAACTTTTTGGCGAGACTTTTTACGCCGGACTGAGCAAGACATTTTGAGCAATACTTTTTTTTCTTTTTTAAACTTACTGGAAACTTTTGGGGTGAGACAGGAGAGACATTTCAGTTTCAGACTTTTACAGTTCACTCTCAGCTGAATAAAATCGTCTGGCTTTAATTAGAAGACTAGAGTTTCTCCTACCGTAAAAGAGTTAATGTATCTCCACTGTTTTCTTTATCTTTCCTTTTTTTTTTTTTTTTTTTTTTCAGGATAAAATACAATAAATACAACTACGAGGTCCTGGTGAGGAGGCGTGGTGTGGCCAACGAAAAATCCCTGAGTACGAGACTGGCCATTAGGAAGGTCTTCATACACCCTGCCTACGTCTCAGGTTACGTACTGTTCTATGTCACTGAGAGTTTTAGGGTTCTTTCTCTCTCTCTCTCTCTCTCTCTCTCTCTCTCTCTCTCTCTCTCTCTTACTGTAGCTTAGTCTAAAATTCCATCTCTCCATCTCGAGTGCTGACTTGTTACAATGGATTAGTGCTAGATTATGATGCTAGTCACGAAGAAGTGCTATAGAAAAGGACGTGGAGTATCGTCTGTTTCTGCCACTGAGTTATGTGAAGCAATCTGCAAAAGATCGTAAAATGTGAACCCAGTTAAGGTGACGAGAGTATAGATATAAGTCTTAGGCTAGGTACCGATAATAATAATAATAATAATAATAATAATAATAATGGTAGTAGTAGTAGTAGTAGCAGTAGTAATAATGGTAAGGTGAAGAGAGTACAGAAATGGGGTAGTATGCTTGGTGTTAATATAGCCTTGTCTTATTCACTCACCAGATATTTCCCATTCCGAGGCGAACTTGGCTCTCGTCCACCTCAAAGACGCTATAATATTCAGAAGGAAGAGGAGTGCTGGTGGTGGTGATGATGATGATGATGTACTCCCTGCCTGCCTACCACATACACAAGACTCCTTTCTTTCCCCCGACCTACAGACTTCCTTCAGTGGTGTCGGGCGAACAGGTATTGCTCTCTCTCTCTCTCTCTCTCTCTCTCTCTCTGCATAGGGAACCTCACACCACCTCTTCCTTATATTATTCCTGACTTCGATATATGTTCAGTATTGAAGTTATTAGGTGGTCAACTGTGTCCCGAAAGAGATCAGAGAGCCTTGCCTTGAAGCTCTTTATCTCATGTGAACGTGGGTAACAGGTAAGAATAATAATGCTACCGTAACAAATAATCTACTCGACAGACAAGGTGGAGCTGCAGACTGTATCCCAGACGGCCTGCGCAGGAGAGTACACGGGTCGAGGAGTGCACATCTCCGGTGCCTGGTTGTGTGCACGTCCTAAACCCTCCCCGTCTCACCCCAGCCCCGCCCTGCCTCACCCCGCCCAGCCTCGCACCTCCAGTTTCTGTGTGGGGGAGCTAGGGGGGCCTCTGGTGGTGCGGGAGGGGGGTAGGTGGGTGCTGGTGGGAGTGGCAGCATTTAGTGATGGCCATTGTGCGAGAGAGACCCAAGATGGCACCACTCTCCCTCTCGTCTTCACACGCATCACCAGTTAGTACCTGATTCTGTTTATTGCAATCTGTACCAGGGTCTCCAAATCTTTTTCTGTCCACGTCTCTCTTATCCATACCTGTCCTGATCCATTGTCTCACATGGCAAGTTCTTCCACAAGTCAAAGCAGGAGCATTCAGAGGCCATCAATCTGCTCTCTCTCTCTCTCTCTCTCTCTCTCTCTCTCTCTCTCTCTCTCTCCTGTACACCATGTAAAGCTTCATGCACCCTGCGGTCAAAACACCTCCTCAGAGAACATCACTCTTCACGAAACTCGGAATTTCAGCTACAGATCGCAATGGTTGCTTGTTCTAAGTTTATTTTGTGATGTATTTCACACACACACGCACACACACACACACACACACACACACACACACACACACACACACACACACACACACGTACAGTACATACATATATTAATACATACAAATACAATGTCAAATAACACCTAACAAGTGAAAATTAGCTTCCTGAGTAGAATTATTATTTTTTTTTTCATTTTATCTTGTGAAAAAACAAAACAGGTAATCTCATTAAGTTCTTTGGGTTAAAAAAGATTATATAAGTGGTAATAACGAATACAATAATGAGGATGATAATGAGTATAATAATCAGGAAAAATATAATACTACACTATATTGTAGGTTATAATCATACTACGTGTACAGTACAGGTAGTAGTAGTAGTAGTAGTAGTAGTAATAATAATAATAATAATAATAATAATAATAATAATACTTCCCTACAGGATACCTAGGCTGGGTAAGACGGACCATAGGGCAGGACAACACGTGCTCCCTCTAACCACCATTTCCTAAGTTCGCGTCCACACCAGAAGCTTTCTGGCACTGGTGAGAAATCTGCATCAGTGCAACCTTAGTAGTTTGGTATCACTGTAACCCATAGAAATCCTGTGTCTTTGTAGCCCATAGTAGTTCTGTATTGCAGTAACCCATAGTAGTTCTGTATCACTGTAATCCATAGTAGTTTTGTATCACTGTAACCCATAGAATGTCTCGTCTCCACCCTCCGGCGTCCAGTGGGTCACCAGAATGGATTATGGTGATACGAAACTTCCGCCCACACTCGCCCGCACCAGCAACCATTTTGTTTGGACCTTAGATTTCCTTTTAGGGGGAGAAACAAGAGATGTAATTTCTGAGTGCATCGGGTTTAGCATAAGGTCTTCGGTCTCTTTAGTAGGAAAAGAAATATATAATAACAAATAATACCAGTTCATCATCATTTTCAACTGGACCTCCTTTTTCATCTTTGGGGCTTTGTAGGGTTCAGAGAGCCAGAAAGAACCTGCTAGTATAAGACAGTAACTTAATATGAAAGAAAATGTGCCTGTTGAAAGATCGTGTATTAAATCAAGGACAGTGAATATAGTAGTGTCACATTATAGCTTTATTCTTTTTAAATAAGTAATAATAATAAAATAATAATAATAATAATAATAATAATAATAATAATAAAAATAATAATAATAATAACAATAATAATAATAACTGAAACAGGTATTTTGCAGATTATACTAACCTTAGGTAAGTGGGAAGCCTAAATAAGACTGATATATGTAGAAAACTGCCAAAAAATAAAGGAGATTTATAATAATTTAATTTCTGCAACCACCTCACTTAATATTTACCTCATTCTTTCCATACTTCGACGGTTTTATTCAGCTTGGGATGGATTTTTCGAACTGGAAGGGTTTAGGGACAACCTTCCTAACGCTTTCAAAACAGTGAGGCCTCCTAAGCTGAGAGAGAGAGGGAGAGAGAGAGAGAGAGAGAGAGAGAGAGAGAGAGAGAGAGAGAGAGAGAGAGAGAGAGAGAGAGAGAGAGGGAGCGAGAGAGAGAGAGAGAGAGGGAGCGAGAGAGAGAGAGAGAGAGAGAGAGTCGTCTAGAAGAAACTACGAAAAGACCCATCTGATTCAAGTTAAATAAATATTGGTAAGTCAGGGTTGATCATTGGTAGCGCATTTGTCTTACGATCTCTTGCACCATGAGTCTGGGTTTGGCATCAGGCCGCAGCATGTATTCAAAATAGGTGTGGCAGTGTGTCCTTTCATATGCAATTTATTATATATCTGCACCTGTCTATTCATACCGATTATAATTACAGACATTGACTCACCTGGGCATATAGTTTTTGGTAGGTCCTTATTTATTTACATATTTATTTATTTTCTGCACTCTCACTGTTCAGAGCAATTATATACACAGAATGACAGACGCAAGCAATCAGTAAAATTTCTTCATTGTAACATGCACTGCGCCCATTCCCGACCCTTTACTTTCCCGATTCGTACCTCGCCAGCATCAGGAAGGGATAATTCTGGCTATCACTCCCTCCAGGAGAATGTTTCATAGTGCAGCGAACTTCAAATGGACGAATACAGAATCTTTTTTCTTCACTCCCCTCCCTTCCTTTTTTAAATCATGGGCTGGTTCACGAATCACGTTACTCATGAAGCCGTGTCCTCGTTGGGTATTTCGTAGTACCTCTTCCTTAGCGGTTTATTTTGCATTTCACACTTTCATATTTTAGGTCATTTGTATCTTTTTAAAATCGATGTAGTGTTGGAAAGGGATGCCTTCATGCGGTGGCATTGATATAAGTGGGCGGTGGTGATGCCTGGTTATGTAGGCGTCCCTCTACTCCTTATCTCCCGAAAGGAGGGTAATGGTCAGCAGGAAGGAAGAATTTCAGCCTGCAGTCCACTGGGTTCACATTTAAGTGAGCCTTAGATTGCAGCTGCTACCACTAAAATCGATGTATTTTGCATTAGTGATATAGAGTTACATTAAGGTGTAATGTACAGAATGAATCGCCAAGGAAAAGGTGTTACGGTAGAATGCGACCCTTATTACTTAGTTTACATATCTGTGGTGGGTCTAGTCTGCAGTTCCCACCACACAATGGGCACATCTCGAAACCAAGCCTTTCGTGTGTATATGTTCCTGCGCACCCTCTTCTCCAGTTCCGTCACCTCCCTCCAGGGCGTGATGCTCCTGCGGTACTGCCCGTCCTCCTCCAGATCGCTGTCGAAGTAGGTGTCTGGGTCGTGCTCGCTTTCATAAGCCACAATTTCGTATCGTGCAGGGTGCCGTCCGCCTCGAGGGTCTGGCTGGGTTGGCGCGTACCTATAAACAAAACATTACTCTAGATGTAAATTAACCCCTTCAGTACGGTGATATCTTTTATTTATTTCGTTAGTTATTGCTTTTTCTGGGTAACTCCAAACGATTTTATTTAACTTAAGAAAGAACCTTGGTTTAGCAAGGGGTTAATGAAGCTTGTATGTGAGATCCAATTAACAAAATAGTTTAGTAATGACAAGAATACAGATGAAAAGGGCGTCATCATACTAAAGGGGTTAACAAACTTACAAATCAGTTCCCTGTCATAACTAAGAGTTTGCTTTGAAGAACTTTTTCAGTTGTGAAACTTCAGTCATCCACCGAATCATTATAGATTCTTAACTTTTATAAAAGAAGTGGGTGTTCTAAAAATGCTTAACATCGAAGGTCGTGCAGAGAACTAATTTAGGGCATGTACTAAAATAAATGAAGGGAGGGGGCAAGTTAATGCTGCATCAATTAAATCAACATTCATTTTAAAGGGTTGCAAATTGTTTCTGACCATGCTTTACCGACATCAAATAAACATACACAGATTGAGATCAAAGAGGGCACTTGGAACATATGGTGCAAAGGGGTCAGATGGTCTGGTACCCCCAGCATCCCTCCCTTCCCCTCTCTCTGCATGTGCCTGTTAAGATCAACCATGTCTGTCAGTCTAGGGTTGTATGAAGCTGAATAACACAGTGGTCTCCCCCACTCCGAAATTTTCAGAGACATGTAGTTAAGTAATAATTCCTAATGAAGAACTAAATCCTTTGCGTAATGATTCCGGATGAAGAACTCGCGCCTTTAAAGAAGTGCATGTGGAAGAAGTGTACGTTTCTAGATTTACGGACACGTCGTAAGCAGAGGGGACAGGGAGGGTTAACTGACATCTCGTATCCTTCCCCCCCCCCATGTCTGATAGTATGAATAACACACAAACACACAGACAAATAGATACATAAATAGATAGGTAAATAGAGAGAGAGAGAGAGAGAGAGAGAGAGAGAGAGAGAGAGAGAGAGAGAGAGAGAGAGAGAGAGAGAATCTTACAAAGCTAGTCACAATGGCAAACTAAAACAAATGGTACTAACACCGCCCCTCGCACCGTATACACCAAGCCGTACATCTGGGCCTGGCGAATCACCTGACGACGGTCCAAAATCTGGTCACCCTGGGTACGAAAATACAAAAATACACTTGTTAGTTGTTATAAAAGGTGGTCCATAAATAACGCTGCACTAGAAACTCTATTATCTTCTGTGTTGTGGGAATGCCGCAGTTTGGGCAGGTGTGGACTGAGAAGGGGTTGTGGGAAGTAGGAAGTGATTGAATGGTGCAGGATAGACACTTAACACTGACCGAGCCGTCCCCGCAACACACGACTAATCAGTGGAAGTGGAATGTTATATACGAATCACCCTGTAAAATGATGGAGGTTTATATACAAATAGAATGTAAAGGTCGCTGTCAAGTGGATAGCAGTATGCCTTTGCAATGATCTTGATTTTGATCAAGATTTCATGATTTCGTCTTGACTTCCAACGCATGCCCGAACGTTTTTTAACAGATAAAATGAAAGCAAGATCGTGAAGAAATAATGAATTATTTTCACACAGAAAACACGCTTTTGATCATCATCATCATCATCATCATCATCATCATCATCATCAACATCATCATTACCACCACCACCACCACCACCATCATCATCATCATCATCATCATCATCATCATCATCATCATCACCACCCCCACCACTACTCACCTTGCCATATCCGTGTTTAAGAAGCCACCACCACAGCCCCTGCCACACCGCCACCACCACCACCATGACCGCCAACATGGGCCCCCTGGGGATTGGTAGCAACTTTAATAACTATTTCTTATACAGGACATAGGAACTTCGCTGCCATTTTCCTTGTGTCCCTTACTTCTTCGCGACAGGAATATAAGTTTGTAGACATTTTCAAGAGCTGATCTTTCTCTGTCTCTTTCTGTGTCTGTCTGTCTGTCTGTCTGTTGACAGTTGCTCGTGTACCCATTTCAGCCATTAGTGAGTTAAATTCCTTACAAGTTTATTCATTTACATTTTCTTCTTTCCTATAAAGAGTACACAGTTTTGTTTTAGTTTTAATCTGTCAGAGATCTCTAACTTTTTTTCAGCCAAGTGTAGTTAGACTGGAGGATTCCTTATGACTAGTAACCAAAGAGACTCATTTCTACCTCATAACTAAAGCTCATCGCATTTCACACAACCACGACTTAGTACTCAAGTTGGGCGAGTGACCCAGTTCCCTCGAGTGAAATAAAAGCGACTATAATATCAATGTGGTATATTTCCCTGCCCACCTAAACGCTTTTCCCCAGTCAATTCGCATCTTCTGCCAACATGTCTTCCTTACCAACTCGCTTTCCTATGCCAACTCGTTTTCCTGGTCAATTCTTACTAATTCTTATTCTATGCCAACTCGTTTTCCTATGCCAATTCATCTCCGTATGCTAACTCGCGGCATAGATCAACCCTGGCTAATTCGTCTCCTCTGCCAACTCATTCCCTTACCAATCCGCTCTACGGTTTTGTCAACTCACGCCCAGTACAGTATCCTCGTAGCCGACTCCTCACCCTCGCTACCCACATCCCCCCTGGTACGGTAGTACACCCACAGGCCGAGCAGGGTGAACACGCCGAACACTCCCACCAGCCCGTACACCAGTAAACCCAACCTGAAATCAACATCTTTGGTCAGACGAATGGTGGTGGTTAACTGTAATGGACGCAAGTGTTATTTATTTATTTATTTATTTAGTTAGTTATTAGATTGGGTAGGCTTTCTTTTTATTGTCTCTATTCATTTATTTTTGTTTGAGGGTTTTATTTATTTTTTTATTTATATATTTATTTATTGTCGTGAGAGTGTGCTGATCATCGTTTTCAGAACTGGAGTGACTGAAATGATATTAACAACAGAAACACAACAGCAACATGAGTAATAATAAAAACAGTAGTGGTCGTAATAATAATAATAATAATAATAATAATAATAACAATAATAATAATAATAATAACAACAACAACAATAGGGGTCAGTAGTCAGATCATGAGAACTCCTTGCCTATTAGCCCTTAAACCTTGTGATGCACTTATTTAAATTACTCTAACTAACGCCAGTCTATTTTACTCTCCACTGTGAAGCCTTCCGAGGTTTCAGGGTCAAAGGAAACCTGTTACTATTACTTTGGCCCAACAGGAGTCCAGTCCTAGAACCATTCGCAAAGGAGGTACCATCACGATCACTGGATCACCTAAATAGCCGCTACAAATTGAACAATACCTTAGCTGAGTGCATGTCATCCCCTTTTGGTATCTTACAAGTATATCCCTTCGTCCTTTTGTAGTCACGGGCGTAGCATCACAAACGTTATTATAGGGTACAGTAGTAATAGCTGAAAATGATACTTATATTAGAAATGGGGAAGACAGTGTTCAAATGTAGCAAAAAAAAAAAAAAAAGGGGGGGGGGGGAGTATAGTGGCCTCCTTACATGTACTTGACGCTCTCCAGCCAGATAGCAGCACGGCGGTAAGGGGTCGCTTCTCCTCCTGGCGGCCCCTCCTCGCTGCTGAAGAAAGACATGTCGCTCTCGGAAGCACACGACGGACAGGAGCAGCCCGAATCGCACGTGGACGACATTTTGCGGCCGGGGCGGTAATGGCGGAGGGTGCGGATCAGGTCAAAGTCGCCATCTTCGTCTGAGTCGGTGGTCATGTAACCTCCATTTTCCCCTTTCCCGCCAAAGTGTCTGCGTTCTCTCAGTCCCCGTTGACGCCCGTTTCTGCTACTATTTCTGCGTTTACTATCGTTTCTGGCACTGTTTCTGCGTTTGCTATCATTTCCACTACTGTTTCTGCATTTTTCACTGTCATATCCACTACTGTTCTTGCGTTCACTGTTACTATTATTATTCCTACTCTTACTATCACTCCTACCGGCACTACTTCGTCTTCCACTACTCCTACGTCTGCCACCATCCCTGTCACTACTATTTCCACCACTGTTTACTGGTTCTGTTTGATTTCTGCTACTGTGACACCCCAAACTGCTCCATCTGTCACTATCTCTATCACGGTCACTACTGTTACTACTGTCATAACTCTCTGAAGTCGCATCGTAGTTGTCATCCGTTGTGCTGGAGCCATCTGTAAATAGTAGTAGTAGTAATAGTAGTAGTAGTAGTAGTAATAATAATAATAATAATAATAATAATAATGATGATAATAATAATAGTAATACAAATCAGTCAATAAATCAGTCATCATTATCACCACCACCACCACAACCACCATTATCATCATCATCATCATCCTACATAACTGAGGCTCAATGAATGTCCTGCAACCACAACTTAATTATCAGGTTGCAGGAGTGACCCAGTTCCGTCAGGTGAAAACAGACCGACTATAGTGAGCCAGTGAGAACGCTAATTTACCCCCTTCATTACGGTAGCCTCTCTCTCTCTCTCTCTCTCTGTTGTTGTTATTCATGTTGTAGGTCCAGGTTTGTCTGAAATGTGAACCCAGTGGACTGCAGGCTGAAACTGCCCCTTCTTGCAGCCCACCATCCTCCTTTCGGGGAATAGGGCGGGAGTTGAGGGATGTTTCTGTAACCAGGCAGTTCAGACCCCTGGTTAATTTAGTGCCACCACATGAAGGCGTTAGATGGATTAATAAAGGCTGTGTCTAACCCCTGAAAGTAGCAAGAGCTGAGAGAGAGAGAGAGAGAGAGAGAGAGAGAGAGAGAGAGAGAGAGAGAGAGAGAGAGAGATCGCCGGGCTGGAGAGATTTAATGTTGGTCAAGACATTTAGTGGATGGTGCTGGAGGGGGACGCCTTCACGTGGTGGCACTGATATAACCAGGCGGATCCACTGCCTGGTTATACAAATGCCCATCAACTACGTAACTACTTCCTTTACCCTCACGGACCACCACCACCACCACCACCACCACAACAACAACAACAACAACAACAACAACAACAACAACCTTACCTCCGTCGTCTGAGTCATCGTAATCTTCATCTTGTTTTTGTTTTTCTGCTTCTCTTTGTGTCTCTTCTTTGGCCTCTTTGCATTCCTTTTCCCGTTCTTTATGTTTCAGAATCCAGTTATTTTCACTATGTCCTTCTTTCCTCCAGTCATTTTTTCCCTCCTGTATTTCTCTCCATCTCTCCCCTTCCTCCCTTCCGCTTTCTCCATCCTCATATTTCTCCCTTTCACTGTTTACCCTCTCCTGTATTTCTCTCCATCTCTCTCCGTCTTCCCTCGCGCCTCCTTCTTCCTCATATCTCTTCTTTTCAGTGTTTTCTCTCCCCTTTATTTTCCTCCATCTCTCTCCTTCCTCCCTCCCGCTTCCTCTTTCCTCATATCTCTCACTCTTTTCCCCTTCCTGTCCTTCCCTCCCATTTATTCCTCCCTCCTGTTTTTCCCTCCAGCTCCCTTCTCCTCCTGTTTTTTCCCTCCAGCTTCCTCCCTCATTGACTTCATTCTCTGTAAACGCGACCGAGTGGAGGGACACAAGGGACCCTAAATGTAAACGAGGGATTTCCACCTCTTCCCCTAGGAGTGTCATCTCTACGTCCTCCATTTTCCTTTATTTATATCTGCAACATATTTTCATTGAGTCTGTCAGTGTTCTCTTTATCTTACTTTATTACTGTGCACCATTTCCTAAACAAATTTTAAAAGATTACTTGTGTTGCTTTTTTTCTATGTGTGTGTTACATATGACGCTGAATTCTGAGCGTTCATGTTACTTTTCCACGCCGGTTTTCTGTTTTCATACACCTTACGATAAAGAACAGCTGAAGATCTATATTCTTCGCACTACACAAATCACCGGAATAATTCTGTATAGTCAGTTAGTGTTCTGTTCCGAGTTACTGTTGACAAACTTTGAGAACGAATTTGTTGCTCACGTTCTGCATTATCACAGAATCACTGCCTTGAAACCATCAAGGGAAATAAAAGTTTCAGCAACATCTTGGGATGTTTCTTTTCATTTACGTTTATTATTTGCTCGATATCCAAGTCTATTCGTTACCTGAATGACTATGTCCTGTCGTACTGAGGGAAATATTTCAATGCTTTCCTTTTCATTGACACGCACTATTTTACGAGAGATCACGGGTTCGATTCCCAGACTGACCACGACATTTGGACAGTCTTAACCCTTGTTCGTTCCTTTCTTAGAACTAAAAAGAGGGAGCAGGATGTAAGGCGGCAACGTTTGTGTATCTTGTTCTGGGAAAATGTTTGGTTGTTTTTCATTTTTAATTACACGACACATGAAAAATAGTGAATGGGTTGTACATCTGGTGTTTCTTCTCTGTTTGTTACACATGCACGTATCTTGGGCACATGAAAAATATTGAATCTATAATGCATTTGGTGTTTTTGTTTTTTTACTTGTACGTTACGCATACACTTATTTTCGGCACATGAAAAATACTGAGTCTTTTATGCATTTGGTGTTCGTTAGGTGTTTTGCATGTACAATACACTGATCACGAACACTTGAAAAACACTGAATCTGTTTTGGAATAATTTGGGTGTTTCTTGCTTGTTCGTTTCATATGGTGGTTCTTCCACTTTCTGCTGGTTCCACTACAGTCCTTGCTTCCACCCTACTCCACCTTTCACTAACCACTTTTTCATAGTATCCTGTCGCTTTGAGTCCTTTATTCCACTGCAGTCCACTTTTTATAATGTACTCCCCCACTTAATACTGTCTCCACCGCTGTCCTTCAGTTCACCTTACTCCACTTCCCACTTAATCTTTCTGTCTGTCTCCACCCTCCTGTATACACTCTACTTAATTCTGGATCCACTTCACTTCCTCACTCCACACTACTCCACCACCCAACTTTTAAACTGGTGGAGGGCCTGGTGTGGTGTATGGAGGAGTGTGGTGTGCTGTGGTAAGGGCAGTGGGCACACGAGCTCATCCGGTGACAGACTGAGTTCTTGCTTAGATGACATTTCATACGCGTACATGATTTCCGCTTTACTGACGTACGCACATACGGGTACATACATACAATTATACATACATAAACATAAATTCCTAATACATACATACATAAATACATACATAATACATATATACATACACACAAATATATAAATACATGATACGTTCATACATGCATGCATACATACATTTATAGGGTACGATTTTTCAGTCTTCGATACACATGCACACATACATACATTTATAATGTCTTAAGTATACATACATGCATGTATACATAGATGCACTCATCTATTTTCCTATGTGCACACATACATTGTTCTCATACATGCATACATACATACATACATACATACACATACGTAAAGACACTTCCTTTCCCACCACACACACAAACACACACACACACACACACACACACACACACACACACACACACACACACACACACACACACACACACACACACATCCTGTTACATGTACACTACGTTAGTATACCTGTATATTAGTCTCATATACTATCTATCTGTCTATCTTTTCTGTAAATATGCGTACCTTACTTTGCCCTCTGTTTATCTATCGGTTCATTTGTCTATCTAGTGACTAGTCAGTGGCTACACCTCCACCTTGTAGTTCACGTTGGCGCCTCGACAAAAGATCCTTTAGTCACATCTGTCCCTACTCATTGTCAACCCCCCTATCCCACGTCGCACCACTCTCTTATTCCAGCATAACACCCTCCCTTATAATACTTTCCCACCTCGTTCTTGATCTCCCTCTCCATCCTCATACACGTACTGAAGTAGTAAGTAACCTCTCTCTCTCTCTCTCTCTCTCTCTCTCTCTCTCTCTCTCTCTCTCACTATGGAGGTGTTAATGCATGTGTATGGATTTAACCCGTTAGCGCCAGGGTTCGACTCTTAGTGCAGGCAGTTGGCACCACTTTACTCAGGTGTCCATCCATCCTCTGTGGGTTGATAGGTGCAATGAGTACCTAGGGTAACACTTAGGGGAGGTAACTGTGCTAACCTAGATGATGCAGAGGCTTTGTATCCCAGGATATTGGGTTATCCCACACAGGCTCAAAAGAGACTTATGTGACGGAAATGAGCACCGCTGCTAAGCCCTTCGTGGTGTCTGGCCCCATCTTTACCTTACGTATGTACAGTACCAATGTGAGTATGCATGTATGTATGCAGTAACTGCAACCCCAGGCTCATCTGAATGCGAACCAGCGGACTGCTGGCTTAGGTTTCCCATCACTTGAAGACTACCAAGGCAGCGGAATCACCCTGCCCCAGATTTCCGTTCTGTGCACTTTTTTTTTTTATTTTTTATTTTTTTACTACGCGCGGTTTGATTTTTTCAGAATGATCATCCTTCCACCTTTTTTTTTTTTTTTTTTTTCCGTGTCTCTCTCTAACCTAACATATCGTAACCTAACCACACCTAAGAGATTAAGCTAGCTTACTAACCAGCATATGACAGGCTGGATAGACAAGGACTGTGGAAAGTATTAAGAATATATGGAGCTGATGGGAAGTTGTTGAAGGCCGTGAAGAGTATGTATGAGGGTGCTAAGAGTATGTATGAGGCTGCGTGTGGATAGTGAACTGGGTGAAATTTTCTATTTGAAGGTTGGATTGAAACAAGGGTTTGTCATGTCTCCATGGTTGGTCAGTCTTTATTCGGATGAGGTTATAAAAGAGATACAAGGTAGGGCAGTGGATGTTGGAGCGGCCATAGTGAGAGAGGACAATGTTTGAAAACTCCCTGTACTGTTGTTTGCAGATGATACTGTGTTGTTAAGTGAAGACGAAAGGGAGCTACGAGGCTTGATGAATGAGTTTGGGAGAGTGTGTAAGAAATGGAATCTAATGGTGAATGTAGGGGAGAGTAAAGTTATGGTCTTCGAGAGATGTGAAGTCAGTGAATGTACAGTGAGGTTGGATAAGGGGGAAATGGAAAATGTGAGTGCGTTTAAGTACTTGGGTAGTGTGATGAGTAAGGATGGAAATTTAGAGGGTGAAGTGCTTGAAAGGGTGCAGCAGGGAAGAAAGGTTGCTAGTTCCTTGAGAGCAGTGATAAGAAACAGGGCAGTGAGCATGGAAATGAAAAAGTTACTACATGACAGTATTGTGATACCAACTCTAACGTATGGAAGTGAAGCATGGACCTTGTTGGAGGGACAGAAGTCAAGAGTGAGAGCAGTGGAAATGAGTTATTTGAAAGGAGCACGTGGAGTCACATGGAGAGACAGACTGACAGATGAGGACGTGAAGGAGCGTTGTGATGTGGATGTGGATGTTGATAGGAAGCGTTAGGAGAAACACACTGAAGTGCTTTGGCCATGTGGAGAGGATGGAGAGTGAGAGACTGACGTGGAGAGTGTATGTGAGTGAGGTGGAGTGGGGGAGAGGGAGGGGGAGGCCAAGGATGAGATGGAGGGATGAAGTGGAGAGATATATGAGAGAGGGGGGGGGTGAATTGGGAGCAGGACAATGAAATGGGGGGGGGACAGGGCGACATGGAGGCGATTTATTTGTGGCCACCCCTTACAGGATTAAAGCGTCTGGCAATAGATAGGTAGATAGATAGATAGATAAATAGACTAACAAAGTAACCTACCCTGATTCCAAGAAAATAAGCTAACCTAACCAAGACTTTCCTGGGCGAAAGTCAAAAGTGGTATACACAGAACGCAAATCAGCCACCCGCTCATACTGTGCCACCACATGAAGGTGTCCTTGTGTGTGTGTGTGTGTGTGTGTGTGTGTGTGTGTGTGTGTGTGTGTGGCTATGGCTTTTAGGGTTTGAGTAATTTCTCTTGCATTGTTGTACTGGAATAAATACAATGCTGAAACAAATTCCAGATTATTACTGCTCATGATACAAAGAGTTTAGAATAAATCAATCACTGTGCCCTTCACAGCAGTTTGGCCTGGCGCGTTGGTCATGACGGCGGCCATGTTTGTCTTTGCTCTAGTTTGCGCTGCGTTTCATCATCCTTTTCTGTTGATGGTGGAGCCTTCACGGAGCCAGCATGGATCAGGTTAGCACAATACCTGGTCTTTATGGTGTTTTCTAATTCATATATGCATCTGAAACTCCAACTATACGTGTAGGTGATGATTAGTGACAATCTGAGGGTAAAAGATAGTGTTATATTTATGTAATATCCTGAAATGGATTAGTGTAGCGTGCAGGCTTCGTTAGGCCGCACGTGTGATCGGTAATGATGTACTTAAATAACGCATAGCCATTTAAGGTAGGTAAGAATTTAAGGACGCATGTATGTAGAACAGTTACGTATCTCTTGCACCCCAGGATGAATTGTGGGTAAATGTTTTACAAGACATTGATCGAATTCCCAAGGTACGAAGTAACGGGAATCAACACTAGATTTCGCAAATCAAAAATAAGCCAGATGTGGGTTTTTAAATGTGGTGTTTTGGCCTTAGGTAAATGTACCCTTTCCCCGAGGCAGAAGGACCTTACCAAGTAATTTCACATTCAGTTTGTTTTCTTATTTTTCTGACCATTTTCAGGATGGTTACTTTTCCAGCTGAAAATTTTCCCATCATCACGTTCCTGAAGCTGTACCCGCAGTTGTATATTTGTGGCATAATGGAAGATCCGTACTTAAAGATGGATTTCGTTTCCCAACTGGATGCTGGGTTTCGTTGGGTTAGGTTAGATTAAACTATTAGGTACAGTTAAGCTAAGTTAGATATAAACACTTAGGACAGGCTGATGACAAACCAGTTGACAGCAAAACATAGCTAATAACAATGGGGAAACAGATTTTCAATGAAACACATACCACCCCAGAAATAATTAAAAAATATATCGGCTATACCCCAGAAATAACTTAAAAATATATCGGCTATCAGGAAGAAGAACTTAAGGTGCTTCTACTGCTTCACGTAAAGCTTAGCTATTGTTACTTGGCTTTATAAGCATTAATCCCAACTTTTTTTTTTTTTTAATGGTGTAAATGAATGTTTTTTAGCCATTTTAGACAGTCCCCAGATGCCACTTGACCTTAGATCTGTGTCTTTTGAGGCTAACTGAGACCAATTTCCAGTCTTGATCATTGTCAGTGGTGAAGTCCACCTTGACTTTGATTTTGAATTTGAAAAAAGAAACACCCATTTTCGGCCCTGTGGTTGGCTGAACTCAAGCATTATGCACCACTGCAAGAGGGGGGAATGCATTTTCATTGGACAAAATATAAACAAACCACCAGCAGAGGCACATTTTACAATCCTCACAGTGACTTTTTTATTTATGGAAAAAGACATAGAAGTTGACTGCATTGGATTGATTCCTGTTATTAGCTACTTATGAGGCTGGTGTTAGGGTATTGTAATCATTATTTGAATTGTGAACTGAAAGTATGGCAGATATGTGTAGTGTTTGATTATTGTAATAAATGGATAATGCAGATTGCAGTAAAGAACTTTGTGTGTACCAGGGGAGTATGTATCAGTAGGATGCCATAGGGGCCATATTCTACCTCATGTTTGACATTTTTCAGGAGTAAGATATACCAGTATTTAGAAAGATTAGATGAGGCATGTATATCGTCTGTTGTACGTTACACTGCTGACAGCTGTTAGTTGATTGTGGAGAAGGAAATTCACGGTATTTGTTAGATAACCAGTACAGTTATTTTTTCCCAGCATTTCCTTATTTCACTGATTATGCATTCAGTGGAATCTAGTATAGGCTAATTTTAAAAGGGAGTTTGGCTTGGGTTCTTTTAGCCAAATAGAAATGCAATTTTATTTTATGTTTTATAATTTTATGAGTACTGATATACAGCTGTTCTCCATCATAATGGGCATTAGTCTAAGGTTCAGTATTCCTCCCAGAAACCAACAAGGGTGGAACAGTAGGAGGGCACCCATCATATAATTTTTAGTTGTATTTTTTTCTTAATTAGTAGTCTATTTCAGTGATGGCTTTTTATAATTGTGGAAATATATAATTTTGAAACTTAATTATATAAATCGTCATCACTTTTACACTGTCCATGGCAAAATGCCGTGCACTGAAGGTCTGTCAATTCGATTTGGCCAAAGATCAGTCCAACACCCACTTAACTGAGGTTAATCTAACCTGTTCAAGCCTCATCAGTACAACCTTGTGACACATGAGGTTTGGGTCATAAAAGTTTTTTCTAGGGAACTTGGATGTCAAATAAATTTCGCCATTGTGAAATTTATTCCCGGTCATACAATTTTCATTGTTCACTGACAAGAGCTCCTACCTTTATTTTCAACAGATAGTGCGACATATCTCAGTAACTATTTAGCAAATGCCACAACTGGAATTCAAGTAATTTGAAGTGTTGGAATTCAAGTAATTTGAAGTGTTGTATGTTTATATCTCACCATTTGCTGACACTTCTGTGAAACTTCCATTGCAGAACAATGCTCCCCCCCCCCTCCCTTTGAAGTCATTAATAACCCTAGGGGTTATTTGCAATGAAAGTTATAGAAGAAAAGTGTTAGAAAATGATGAGATATAAGCAGAAAACACTTTAACTCTAGACGCTGGGTGTTTTATGGTGGGGTTGTCACCTCATTACAGACAATTTTCTCAAAATAGCCTGTTCTCAAGGCTTCATATCAGAGAAAGTAAAGCAGTTAGGAAAATAAGTGAAAGGCCTTATTGCTCACAAACTGTTCTTCCTGCGAATGAAACCATCCCCAGGTCTGCAGGTGGTCACGTTGATGAGTAACGACGTGAAGATGAGCAGCTATCGGCAATTGAAGTGGGATGTCTTCGTGCTTGTACACTTGACCCTGACTTCGGCTTTGCTCTCAACAAGATAACTTCTCCACTACTAGATACACTAGACACAGTGGCATCCAAGACTCGCCCTATGACACTATTTCTGAGCCCTTTCCTAGTATGTTTGGGCAAAGGCATGGCAGGGGTGAATGAGGCAAGGGATCTGCATGGTGTGGGAATGGAATCGGATAAGGTGGCTTCAGAAAACATCATTCTGCACCTGGCAAAGTCATGGGATAGACTGATGCACGCTTGTGTACACTGGCGAGAGTCTTTCCCTACCCTTTGGTGGTGAGATCAAACATAAGCCAGTTCAAACAATGGCGGGAATGCACTTGCAGCACTGTCACCTGGTGGTCTCGGTCCACCTAAATTGCAACTGCATATCACGTTCCCCCGCGGGGGAGGGGGGTAAACTACTTAAATTCCAGTTGTAGTTTGTACTAAGTATTATTCCTTGTCTCCACACTTAGCTTCGGGGTACTGATACTTAATAGACTACAGTACTGTATTTTTAAGTACCGTACAACCTCACCATAGACTAATTGGGGCCCAAGCCATTCCGAAAAAGCGACATCCGGACTTCCCTCTGCTAATCTGGACTTTTCCAATATACAGTATCAGACATTAGTCTGGCTTGCACTAACGTTTTTTAAACTGTTTTTACTATCATTGCAGTACTGTACTGTATTATACCATCACTACAATAGTCAAATGGTATAAATATACTGTATATAATAATACTGTACTGTACCGGTACACTGATAAACATGTCTTTTATTTACCTTTTTGTGGTGAACTTAGCTGAAGTGGCTTGGCAGTCCTGACTGCTGCTGTCTTTATCGAACTTTTTCTGATATATACAAGAATTTAGTCTGGTAGTTCCTCGATTCCTATAAAAATGAATTCTGGTCTATGGAAGTCTGTTATATTGACGTTTTAGTGTATGGATAAAAGTATCGTTTTCAGTACAGTACTTGGACTTTCTGTATTTTACTTTTTTTTTTTTTTTTTTTTTTTTTTAAATAATAAATCAATAAGGGCTAAGACATAGCCTCTGGGAAAGGACCTTTGGTTTTGGAACATGTATCACTTTATGACTGGATGCCCTCCGACCCTTCGGTCAGAGCTCTCTAACCCACTGAGCCACGGCTGCTACCATCAGCTAGGTGACAGGAGAGCGCTACCTCTCCTGGCAGGGCAGCTTACCCGGGCGTGGCGTGAACTCACGACTCTGCAGTCACAAGTCAGGCGCTCTGCCACTGATCCCCCATACCCCCATGAATTCTCAATATCCTTTTTTTAGCAGGAATTGGTTGAGTTACCATACAAATAGCAGTCAGATTTTGCTTCTGGGTCACCACCAGTTGAAATACATTACTTCTTGCCAGTGCAGAGGTTGCCTTGCCTTTTTTATGAGCTGTGTTTTTCTGTGTCACCTTGATCTCTAAAGATGTGCCAATATTGATACAGGAACGAAGGCACCAACGATCCTTAGCAAATTACCTCTTAGATTCTTAAAAATTGTTTAATGATTACTTTAGAATAAGGTACGGTAATGTATCAAAATTGAGAGTTACAGAAATGTATAGTGACTATATGTCCTTCCTAATGCCTGAGTAGTGTTGATATTACTTGGGTTTCGCTGAGGACTAGAGCATTCTGCCCAAAACATACAGTCTGGATGACCCTCTGGCCATGCTGGCACGTATGGGTAAAACATTACAAAGGAGTACAGAAGAAAGCATACAGCAACAGACCTCATGTTGTTCTTGGGGCTGTTTGTTGCAGAGAAGACTATGATGTATATCTGATGCTATGAGCTGAAGATAGGAATAACAAATCAAGAAGGCTCCCCACTGCCCACCAAACCCTTCACCTGAAGTGTTTTAGTATCAGTTAGTTAGGCTCTACATAACTTTAAGCTTGTGATGACAGTTGGTGAACATTACTGTTATGTATCACAGCAGTAGTAAAGAAGTACCTCCCAAAGAAACATCTAGCACATTAGAGGTAAAATCTGTTTAATCTGTAAACCATGGCTTCAATTGAAAGTGAGGAAAACAACTGCCAGGCAGGGTTTTAAATAAAGAGGGAAGGAGATTTCTGTTTAATTTTATTTAGTCGAATTAATCATTATTAGCTGAGCTGTTCATTTCCTCTTAAATTAGTTTTCTAGAACATCAGAGTTTGTATTCATATTCACTATTATTTACATTAATTTTGATAAAGTTTTAAGTTTGAGTTGTAGAGATTTGGTGAAATATGGTACTGTGTAGTTAAATTGAGTTAGAGGGAGATAATAGGACAGAGCTTGACCCCCTCATTGTCATGATGTCTTCCCATAGTCAGTTCTGGCTGCCTCTGTGAATTTACACGTATTAAAGGAAATTGAGTGCTTCTAGCTCTTTTGTTACCAGATGTCTCTGATTAAAATTGATTGTTTCTTGGTAGAGAGAGAGAGAAAAAAAAGGATGAAGGAAATCATACTGAAGGGATCAAGGTTCTTTATTTCTGTAATGTTAGGATTACATGCAGCATGTCCTCAGGGACTGCAAAAAAAAAAAAAGGGTCTTGCAGAGAATGAACATTATGTGAATTGAACCATTAGAAAAATGGAATTTTGTGTTCTCTCATTAATTTTTTCCAGTTGTCACTGAATCTTTGGCAAATGGTGTATAGTGTTAAGAGTAGTGAAAAATAATGACACAGAAGCTGCTTACAGAGTGAGCGAGCCTTCCAGAAGCAGCCTCTTGTCTTCTTGAACCGCAAGAAGGTTCTGGGTAAGAGGCCGCGTGGGCTGAGGCACACGCGGCAGGTGGGGCTGGGCTTCAAGGCACCCCGTGAGGTAAGGCACTGCGGCATCACACCTGGCCCGCATGCCCCCCAGCCCGCCTCACCACCACACACATGCTTCTCACAACCAGCCATCACTTAGAGTATGCATGCACCAGTCTGTACAGCATTTGATCCCTTTAAGATTATATTCCATAAAGTGGATCCATGCAGTACATTGCAAATTTTTTTTTTTTTGTTACCAATGCTAATGGCTAGTATGCAGAGATAAAATAGTTTTTCACTATTCAGTTCTGTATTTGTGAACTACCTGATGAGAAGAGAAAAAGTTTATATTTTTTTCAGTAATGGTGAAAATTAGCCCATGCTATTGTTGCTTGACAGTTTGTCATTGACTGGTAGCAAAATGAGTCAGGTTGTGAGAAGCTTGGTTTCACCAGTAGTACCCTGAGTCAACCCTAGCACCCACAGCCTCCTGGTACAGTTGTAGGAGCCATCTTGCACCAGACATCAGTTGAACTACTTTTAATTGGAATGGAAATGCCCATGTTTTGGCCCGGTGGTGAAGATGGTTCCTACCTCTACCGTCTGTGTGTTCCCCAACCCCTGCATGTGTTCGTGTGTATGTGTGTGCGTGACCTTAACCCTGGCACCTTGCATGGTTGTTGTTGCAGAGTGAGAAGGCTTTCCAGAAGCAGCCTACGGTCTTCCTCAACTCCAAGGCTGCCAAAGAGAAGACTGGCAAGGCCAAGCGCCATGTTCGTAAGGTTGGCCTGGGCTTCAAGACCCCCAGAGAGGTAGTCATAGATGCTTTATTGTTGGCTTTAATATCACAATAATGTGATTGTAATTATATGATAACACCCACAATGAGTGACCTAAGCTCTTCTGCTTCTCTTGCCAAAGATGGATAGATGTTAGATTTCAAAAGTACTAGATTGCATTGTGATAGGAGGGGGCGCTCACCATCCACTCACTCGATGTACTGGTAGTACTGCTCTTGGGTGTCTGCCGTGTCCTCTCCTCCATCCGTCTTTCCTTCCATCCTCCTCTGTCTTTCTTTCCTTCAGTCTTTCCTCGTCCTTCTGCCTAAGGGTGACTTTACACTCCTTCTTCTGTCTTTCTTTCCTTCATTCTTTCCTCTTCCTTCCACCTGTGAGTGACTCTACACTGAGTGACAAGCCAAATTGTTTCCTGTACACCAGGAAACCATTTACTGTGCTGTGTAGTAACTATACAGTATACTGTAACCAAATTTTGGTGCCTGGTGGTTTTTTGGTTAATTATTGTGCTCCAGTCGGATTGATCCAGCAAAGGTTTACATTTGAGGGGTGGTTGGAGTTTATTGCTCACATAATGCCACTCAGGGATGAATGAGGCTGGTCACTCTCATTTTAAATGTCAAGACCAACTGGCTAGCCCTGGGCTTCTACGCTCCTCTTGGGGCAATGTAGGATTGGATGATGGATGGATGGATGGACTAGATTGCAGATCCTAATATGAAGATCGTGGCCAAAACATGTGGGAAGTGTTCTGTTGATACAGACATGTAACATGAGGTGCATCATATTTGATGGCTACCATAAAATGGCGAGGTAACCAGTTTAGTAAAGTGTTTTAGTGGAAAGCGCTCCTGAGTGAACTTAGGTTGCTGAAACTGTATAGAGAAATTGTCTGATATTGTGAGTGTTATCTGTTTACACTTTCAGTGTTGTTGGTGTTAGTTGTGATGTATTATTTTTGTTATTATTATTTTTTTTTGTGAACCCTTTGCTTGAGTGTAGGATCAGAGCATGATTATAGCAACACTAGTTCTGCCTCCCAGTGTTTTCACCCATCCTTAGTTACTGCATTGTTGTTTGTCTTAGCTTTGATGTAAAACAGTACAGTGATAATAAAAGCTTTGTAAATAATGGTCATGACAGTTGGAGTTATTTGTCAGAGTAATATTTAAAAATAGAGTATCAGGTAGCTACTGTACAAGTATATTATTCTTGGTGAAAGGGGTGAAAAAATAGATCCTTTTTAATTTTTGTGCATAATAATGCATAATAAAAAAGACTGGAGATGGGGCTGGAACCCCCTCTTCCTCATTATGTACTAGCATGGGGCTGTGATGGTCCCATCACTAAGCACTGATGCTACAAGCAGTTTCATACTTCCTACATCTTAGAGTGGAGGAAAATAGTATGTTACCTGGAGTTGCTGTGCCGATCCATGTCCTAAGAGCTTGTTTTGGATCTAAACACTACATGTAAATTAGGGTTAGGATGGTGGTGATGCACAGTACAGTAGACCCTCATTGTACGATGAACCAGTATGTGTGAATCTTGTGCACAATTACAAAGAAGTAAGGACTTTTCAATATGTAGGAGGTGGCAACCATCATCCACTCACTCGATGTAGTGCTGCCTACTTCTTCCTTCACTTTTATAATTCTTTTTATGTGTCTGCCCTCCCCTATTCCTATTTCTCCCATTTTTCCTGTCACTCTTTATTACTCTTCTTTCCTTTTCAGGTGGCTTTACATTGAGTGACAAGCCCAATGGTTTCTGTTAGCCAGGAAACCATATACAGTGCTGGATTGTAACCATATAACCAACCCATATATGTTCCCTGTCTGTGTATAGTATTCCCCTCCTCGTAAAACAACTAACTCAGAGACAAACAGCCACCCCTTACAGGTTTATGGTGTATGGCTATAGATAGTTAGGTGGAAATTTTGCCTATACAATCATTATGATCTCTTACAAATTCTCACTGCTCAATATACAATCGCTGTTTTTGCTTATATGGTGACTCATGCATGTCTCCAGTCATTTGTTTGTTTGAAGCTGGCCATTGCCCTCCTTACTATCGTAAGAACATAAGAAGTGGATAACTGCATAGGCCAATTGGACCATGCTGTCCAACTTCTACAAGAGCGTGACTGAACTACAAGAATAAGACAAGGATGACAAAGAAGGCGTCTCTTTGCTACCCTTTTCTTATTCAAGCAGTTTAGTCACACCCTTGTAAGTTGGGTGTGTTAGTGTCAGCAGTGGTGTTGGAGTTCAAGCAGCATATTAAGTGCAGTGAAGTGAAACAACTTCTAGTTTAGCTGACTTGGAAGCTTGTTTCTAGACTTATTTTGGGTATTAAGGAGCAGTGAAGTGAAATAACTGCCAGTGTTGCAATCATCTCGATACATGAGTTAGCTATGTGATGAATTTTTTCAAACTCATCCCCATCGTAAAATGAGGGCATACTGTACAGTACTGTGCTGCACCATTTCAGTATAATATGTTTAGCTCATTGTTGCAGCCTCCAGTTGATATTTCAGCTTAGGACATTTTATTTACGGTGAAATGGTTTATGAAGTTAATATCTGCCCTCACGAATTCCATGTCTCATAAGCTAAATGGGATTGTCTGTGTTGCCAAGAATAATAAAAAAAGATGTCACACTCAAGAAATTAGTCCTTCAGACTGAGTACTTCATTCTTACTTTACTTTTGCCACAGCTGGATGATTTTACAGGGATTCAGGCTGGAGGGATTAGGTAGCCCACAGTAATCCCATCACTGCAACAAATAATTTCAAATTTGAATAAAACAGTTTTGAGTTATTAAGAATACACTTATATTCATATATAACATAGAACAACTAACTCAAGAGTCAAATGGTTACCTCTTATGGGATTATGGCATCTGGCTAAAGATTATACCATAGGACTGAGTGCTGAATGTTTAATGGTGTTTGTTTATTTTGGCTGTGACTGATGTTCTGTTTCCCTTTGCTGTGCCTCTTAGGCCATCGAGGGCACCTACATTGACAAGAAGTGCCCCTTCACTGGCAATGTGTCCATCCGTGGCCGTATCCTGACAGGTGTGGTGCAGAAGATGAAGATGACACGCACCATCACTATCCGCAGGGACTACCTCCACTATATTAGGAAGTATAACAGGTGAGTTTGCTGCTGATTAGTTCACTCTTATTTGTGTTTTCCCTGTCCTTGCATTTTGGGACCTGCCTTGCCCCATTATTAAGTTAGAAAAAGTTATTTGGATGAAGGTGGTAAGTAGAAATGAGTATGATGAGTGGCAGCTGGTGATCTGTTGGTTTGTAATGCTCAAGTCAGTAAAGACCTTGCTTAGGCTTACATTTAAGAGGTGACTAGAGTTTTCCACTGAAATAATGCCATTGGGGTGAGTAGGCGGGTCATGTACCCTTAGATCTACGAGATTACATTAGCCAACTTTTGGTTCCCAACATCTCAGATGTGGGTAGCTAAATTGGATTTGGCTATTACCTTTGAATGAACTGAGTTAGAAAAGGGATGAATGAAAGGCTGTTGGTACAGGGAGTGTTTTGGTCTTTGGGGAAAATGACCATATGTTGTTTTGAATACCATAGTTGCAAACATTAATATCAGTCCACTTCATTGTGACATGAAGGAGAGTAGTAAGCAATGACTTGAAACATGGAGTTGTAACATTCGGAGCCAAAGTAACTTTTCAGAATTCATTGTAAAATTGTCGTCACTGCTTGACTAAAAAGTGAATCAATATTACTGTCCACATTTCTTGAGTGCATTAACCCCTTCACTCCAAGGGCATGTTATTGTTAACTTTTTTGTTACCACACAGTTACTTTCAGCTTAAGAAAGCATGAGGAAGATTAGCTACATTATATCTACTGTACTTTCTGTAACCCCTCCAATTTTATAGAAAGAAAAATGCCAGTGTGAATACAGGTATTAAGATAGCAAGAAGAAAAATATAAAATGTCATAAGATTGAAGAGTTGGTGGTGTGATGCTGAGTTCTCTTGTGATTTTCATCTTGCTCTATACCGGTATATCTGAACTCTTCACACCTCTTTGAAATGGAGGAAGATTTAATGAAACTGATGCACGTCTGTTACTGCCTAAGAGGTCACTCTGAAGCTGGATTGCTTCTTTTGGTAATAGTTTGAATAAAGGAAAATGTAAGTTACTGGAGGTTTTATATAGCTGAAGCTGAATAAAATTGAATAAAAAGAATGTTACATAAACATTTGTCATTCTACTGAAAAGGATGTGCATCAGTAAGGTGAGAATATGTTCTTGGTCCTTTTCATTCATTCATCATCCAGTCTTACGCTGCCTCATGAGGAGCATAGGAACCCGGGGCCAGGCAAGTTGATCCTGACATTTAAAATGAGAGTGATCAGTCTCACTCATCCCTTAGTGGCATTACATGAGCAATAAACCTCAACCATCCTTTGGATATAAACCTGCGCTGGCTCAATCCCATTGGAGCGCCGTAATTACCCACTAAACCACCAGGTGCCAAAATTTGGTTATATGGTTACTACCCAGCATAGTAAAAGGTTTCTTGGTGTACAGAAAACCATTTGGCTTGTCACTTAGTGTAGAGTCGCCCACAGGCAGAAGGAAGAGGAAAGAATGAAGGAAAGAAAGACAGAAGAGGGAGTGTAAAGGCACTCGTAGGCAGAAGGACGAGGAAAGAGTGAAGGAAAGAAAGACAGAAGAGGATGGAAGGAAAGAAGGATGGAAGAGAGGAAAGGGCAGACACCCGAGAGCCGCACTACATCGAGCGAGTGGATGGTGAGCACCCCCACCTACCACATATGTTCCTTGTTTAAAAAAAAAAAAAAAAAAAAGTGTGTATACAGTACCCAGTACCTGTATAAAGTTACCTTCTTTTGTAGAAGTGTGACTTAATGGTAACATGGGAGAGCAAATATAATGCCTGCACAGATCCAGTGGGCACCATATGTTGGGCCCAACTTTGAAGATGTTGGCAACACTTTTCTAGGACATCCAAGCAGCAACCGTCTACCTGCCACGGCTTGTTATGATTTTACTAATTTGGAATAACAAGGGGATCTTGAACTTCAGTAGGAAAACAATGAAATTATTTATTTTGTATTTATCATGAAGATCAAATTACAGTTGCATAACTATATACACCATGTGGCACTTTGGCAGTGATTATTCAGGGCACCTTATTTACAAGATGAATTTTCTGTAGAAGTTTGGTGATTAATGCATTTTTTAAAAATCAAAAGGATAGATTATTCTAATTATCAGCTACTGAATGACCCTTTCAAGTTACTTTCATACCATGCTTGTTAGTTATTGCAGGTGATGAAAATAAAATAAAAAAGCAATCTCCTGGTCCTTTGTAGAAGGATGTAAATTAGAAATTCATCTTACCTTAATATTTATTACAATAATGTATGTGAATGGGTTTAGTATGTTAGGCTGAACCAAGATATTGTAGGCTTGAATGTGTGAGTGATTGTAGCTACAACTTATTTCACTGGATGCTCTCTTCATAGGTATCCTACTTCCCCCCCACCCCTAAGGAATTATAGTTAAGATGTAAATTGATATTGTGGAGAGAATCTCTCTTAACTTTATTGTATTTTCAGGTTTGAGAAGCGCCACAGAAATATGTCTGTTCATCTGTCTCCCTGCTTCAGGTAATGCTTACTGTATTCTGCATTATTTAATCGGTAACTGATCTATATGAGTGGTAACAGTTGGCTCATTTTATCTTGACATTTGGCAGGTATGAGTAGGGTAGTTCCCCTTTTGTGAGAGTATATGCATGGTTCGGTTTGATGTAATTTTTTCTTATGTATAAGACTTGGAAAGTAATGATTCTGGTGACTTGGGATATATATATCAGAAAAAGGTGTTGTCGTAATCTGGTAGTTTTTTATGTACTATATAATACGTTCTTTACAGTTGGCAAAATCTATGATGTTTATTCAGTTTTGTAATTAAATGAACTCAGCTTGATATTGTGGTATATATGCTAATTCAGCATGTAATGCAAAATTGTATACGGTAGGAATATTGCTGTGGTTTATGTAGGAGAATTTCAAGATTCAATGTGTGAAGTATGTAAAAGTGAATTTCTTCTGATGTCAAAATATCACCAAGAGAATTTACTAAACTTTTTTTTTTTTACCTTAACTTGGCCCAGATTCCTGTCCTTGTGCAGCTTATTTCATGTAGCTTGATGGCAGGAAACAGCTGCTATGCCTCCACATCTTTCCATAGCGTCTCTTTATGGCTAGTGCAGCATTCTAGCATTATAGCACTTCTTCATGGCTAGCACCACATTCTGTTGTTAATTTATTGTTACAGCACAGTATACAAGGTAGAGATTTGTCAATTTTAGGCCAAGCTACAGTGAAGAGAGTATAGATAAATATGGTAAGTGTTGCCAGAAATAGAACATCCGACATCTGTTTTTGTGCACTTATCTGTCTGTGTGTGGAGCAACCTGATTTTTTCCCATACTGGCTGTACTAATAGTGAGTGTGTTGTAAACGTCAGGGAGATTGATGCAGTCTTTTGGCCCTTTTTGCCTTCCATCCTTCTTGGAAGGAGGGTTTTGTTTGAAGACTCAACATATAATCAATCCTCACTTAAAGTCAATGATGTGTACAGCTGTGATGACCTGCTTTTGGTTCATGGGGGAGGGATGTGAATAAGTCAACATTGAAACAACTTTATAATGAGTCACCGGAAAGAAAGTATGTTAATCATCACCGTAATGACACAGCTTTAAATGAGGATTGTTACTAAACCCAAATGTTTAACCTGACTGTGATGTACATCCCCCCCTTCCCCCATCCTGACTAATATATATATATATTTTTTTAATAGGGACGTAAGGACTGGCGACATTGTGACTGTTGGCGAGTGCCGACCACTGTCCAAGACTGTCCGCTTCAACGTCCTCAAAGTTAGCAAAGCTCCAGGCACCAAAAAGCAATTCCAGAAGTTCTAAAATAAATATGAAATAGAGCCATGTCTTTTGATCATCCGGAATTATAATGTAAGTTTTAAATTATATTGGGTGGGGAGTTTGGGTTGGAATGGTTATGATGTAGTGCAGGTGACAGTTTGTTTGTAATATACTGTAAGTATTTATTAGAAGTCAGTACAGTAGTTTCTTTGGCTAAACATATTATACAGTATGTTTGAAATGAAATTTGTACATTAGATGTGCAAAGTTTGCAGCAAACTGTGGGAAATAAATGCTAAAAAGCTAGGATGAGTTGAGTTGTACAGGATGGTATTCCTAAAAGGTCTTGGCCATTTCTTATACCCAAGTTTTCATAGAAGTGAATTATCATCAGAAGTCTGTATGGTCTTAATTTTCACTTAAACATTTATGTTGATTTGGTTGTGAAGTAGTTTGACAGTTGCACAAGTGAAGATAAGCAAAAATGTTCTCTAGTTTGACTATACCATATAACTACCAAACAACTAAGCCATTTACTAGTCACAAAATTGGCAGTACATTTACTAGTCACAAAATTGGCAGTACAGTAAATACTGGATCAACAATGCTAAAATAAATTATCGACAGCTTAGGGTTAATTATTTTCATGGTGTTGCTTACAATATCAAGTTCTGCTATTAAAGGGGTCATTACACGGCCAAAAGTGGCTAATGTGAGCCAGTTTTGTGAGCCGCTAGCCAAACTGACCAGCGGTGAGCGAGATTTTGCCTGTGAGGCGAAATGGAAAACAATTGTCTCGAGCTTGTTGTTGTGGTTAGAACTGAGCCTATATGAATTTTTTTAAGTGGTGAGAAAATATTCTGTTATAACAAGGAAACTTTTAACTAAAATTGTTAAGTAAATACATTTCAGTTTTTTTGGTTCTTATTCATTTGTATTTTCGTGATGTGTAATCAGTATTCGGACACTCTGGTGACCAACCGCATAGGCTGTCTGTTTTGTTTCCAAACAACAAGTGGAAAGTAGATTGTGACCAGTATTCGATATTGATCCTGCTGCAAGGAAAACTCTAGTAGACTGCCTTGTGGCTCTGGGGTTGCAGGAATATCTAAGGCAGTTGCAGAAACTGGAAAAGGGGGTGGGTACACCATGGTGGTTTGTTTACAAACGACTGCGAGGCGCCAAGGCAGATGACACTGCTAGCTGTTTTGGCTCGCAAAAACGCGTGTGATGGCAACTCGACTTTGCTACACAAAACCTGCTTGCATGTTAGCCATTTTTGGCCCAGTGTGATGCCGACTTAAGAAGAGCAACTCTTGCAATTTAATTTGGCTGAACTAATTTTGGTAGCTGCTGCTTGTGTCATTACTATGTACAGTACTTTTAGTAGCTAAAAATCATCCTGAAGATGTTATATTTGTTTTGCTTGTATGCATGGAATGAGGAACATGAAGTCACAGAGCATATCTCATTTGTAATTTTCACCACCCTGTGCTGGCTAGGACCAGCATGGCTACTTCAAGTCTGCCTAAGACCACCTCAAACATTTTAACAGCAGGTCCCAGGGCTGTGGTTATATTTTTACACCATTTGAGATATGCTGATTATGTACATGAATTAACTCCTATGATGTGCTACTGTGGCTGTATTAGAATGTCACAAGGTTCATACGAGGTGATGCTGGTGGTCTCTCTGACTGCAGGCACAAGGCTGCATAAGGACGGCATTTAACTTCGACAGGAAATATTTGGGCTATTTGCATTTTTTAACACTAAAGGGCTGTATTTGTTGTTAATATGGCAAATGAAATGACCATCCTTCAGTGCTGATTTTCTTGTGTGGGTGAATATCAGTCAGCTAGAAGAGTGTAGTTCAGGATAAGTGATCATGGTGGTTGACTGCAGCCTGCAGGAGAGGGATGCTCCCTTCAAGGTTTTAAAGTTTTATGAATATTGCAGCATGACGGCAACTTACACCACATGTAAGGAAGTCTGGCATTTATATGCTAGGACATAGCTTTTTGTCAGGTGAAGAAATTGTGAGCAAGGAAAGAAGAGTCTATCTGTTTATCTATTACCAGATGCCTCAATCCTGTAAGGGGTGGCCACAAGCATATCTCCGTGTTTCCCTGTCCCCTGCCATTTCACAGCCCAACCCCCTCAATCGTATACCTCTCCGCTCCATCCCTCCATCTCATCCTCGGCCTCCCCCTCCCTCTCTGCCCCTCCCCCCCCTTCCTCGTTCACATACACTATCCTCATTAGTCTCACTCTCCATCCTTTCCCCATGGCTAAGCAGTAGCGTGCCTGACGGGGGGGCGCTGTTTGAAACTGCCCCCTGGGCCCCCAGTTGAGGGGGGGCCCCCAAAAGCCTTAAAAATTTATAAGCTTTTTTTTTAATATTTAAAAATATATACATTTACCATCCCAACAATCCTGGCTGAGATATTAGATAAGTTTTGAGGATTAGGGGGCCTGGGTTTTTTGCGGGGCCACCCTCCTGGAGGGGGGGCCCCGCAAAGAACCCAGCCCACCGGGCCCCCAAATCTCTAGGTACACCCCTGTGGCCAAGCAACCTCAATGTGTTTCTCCTAATGCTCTCTATCATGTCCACATCCACACCAAAACGCTCCTTAACATCCCTATTTGTCAATCTCTCTCTCCATGTAACTCCACATGCCCCTCTCAAATAACTCATTTCTGCTGCTGTCACTTTTGACATTGTGTTCATCCAACAAGGTCCAAGCTTCGCTTCCACATGTTAGAGTTCATAGCACAATACTATCATGCAGCAATTTTTGTGCTTCCTTGCTCACTTCCCTATTTCTTATCACTGCTTAAGAACCAGCAACCTCTCTTCCCTGTTGTACCCTTTCAAGCACCTCATCCTCCAAACTTCCATCCTTACTCATCACTACCCAAATACTTAAATGCGCTCATTTTCCATTTCCTCATCATCCAACCTTACTGTACATTCAGTGACTTCATTTCTCTTGGGGCCGGTTTCTTACACTCTCCCAAACTCATTCACCAAACCTTGCAGTTCCCCTTTGTCTTCACTTAACAGTAGAGTATCAACTGCAAACAACAGTACAAGAAGTTTCCAAATGCTGCCTGTAAATTAAAGGCTTGAGTGGCACAACTCCCTGTTCCTGTTAATGTAATGGCCAGACATCACATTCATGACAGGTAGGAAAAATTGGTGTGTACTTACTAGACTATTATTTTATGACCAAAGAAAGGAACAGTGTGGGAGGACGCAAGAAAATGGAAGATAATGTAGATGTGCACAGTGCATAAGTGGACATCTCTCCAGCAGGGGACCATAACACCAACAAATCTGTTACTTCCAGCCTGTTGGAATTAATTACAGGTACTGTATAATGAATTCTTCCAGTCAGTTGTAAGAATGAGCCAGTTTAAGTATCATTGGTGGGTAATAACAACTTACATAACATGGGTACTGGTAACTCATTATGTTTTACTTAGCAATTCACATTACATACCTTTTGGATTAGATGTGTTAGTACAATATATATAATTAGGTGTGATGGGTATTTTTTGGTAGTTTGATTAAAACATTCAGTAGAGAGAGTTCTGTAGTGAAGTATTTGGTTATGATGCCAGCTTTTGTCATGTTCTATCTGAAGTTTATGCTGTATGGTATATTAATGCAGTGTCATTATATATTGTATTCTGATGTTGAGTGATATGATAATTTTTAGGGTATAGATTATGGTACGTTTAGCAGAACAAATCAAATAATTTCCAGGTTACTGGTTATGTTTGTCTTCACCAAAAAAAAGTTATCATTCAAAATAAAGTACAGTACCTACATATGCTTCCCTAGTCTGTCTGATCAAGTGGACATATCAACTGCAAACAAGCAACCACCCCTGCAGAGCTTTTTCATGCCGCGAACTGATGTTCCCATGTGGGACAGTACAGGTTTGGTTTCTGGGTGGATGCCACATTTGCGTCTACCCAGTTATCAGGGGCACCATAGTAGGCTCCATGTCATCCCATTATTTGACTGTATGGTTACTACCCAGTGTTGTAAATTATTTCCTGAGTTACAGGAAACCATTTGGCCTGTTAATTAGTGTAGAGCCATCTGAAGTGGAAGGAAGTAATAATCAGTGACAGGACGGATGTGAGAAAAAGGAAGATAATACAGACACAAAAAAGGAGTGACAGACATGAAGGAAAAAGTAGAAAGCACAACAAGTGAGTGGATGATGGGTGCCCTGACTTACCACCAAGTTTGTAATAAGACAATATGAAGTGAGTAGATATGGAATGGAGCATTTATAAGCCTGTGTTCTCTCTGTACAGTGGAGGTAAAAACATGGAAAATTATAATGGTAATTGTTTAGTTGTAAAGCCTTCTTTATGGATATTGCATAAACTTAAATAAAGCCAAAATTGACTATGGGAACAATTTTTTTTCCCCCCAAGGTTAAGACTAAAAGATGTCATGGTTGGGACCAAAGGATGCCAAGGCTGGGATTAAAGGATACCAGGATAGGGATTGTAGAATGCCTAGGTTGGGACCAAAGGATGCCAGGGTTCAGACCGAAGGATACCAAGGCTGGGAACAAAGGATGGAACATGATGAGGAGGTTGGGACTGAAGAATTCCAAGGGTGGGACTGAAGGCTGAGGCTCTCATGGCTAGGTAAGGTCTTTCCAGGTTTGGCTTGTACAGTATCAAGAAATAAGTCATGGCAACATGGCATAAGATTTGCTGTTTTTATATGCTTTATGTACAGCAATGTAAGCATTATGTATAGACAAATATACAGTACTGTATTGTATTAGTGTTGATGTTAAACCTAGTTTATCCAGTTACATACATCTTTTTCTGATCTTGCTGTCTCCAAATGATTTTATTCAGCGTTAACATTTTGAATTGGGGGGTTAGATATTTATCCTCCATTAACCCCTTCGCTGCAAGATGTCTTCCTTGAACAGAACAGAATTGAATAGTGGTATCAAGAATAATAACATCCTCAGAGTGAAGTGATGAATATCAGAAGGTAGATAGCATTTTTTTTTTATTCCACCTATGACCAGACTACCTATTTCTGTTCAGCCTTGGAGAACCACCTTAGGCCATTTAACTGGTGAACTGATTAAGAAGAATCACCATTAATTCCCCACATATGAGAGTTAAGGATTGAGATATGTGTGACTGATATACAAGGGGCCTAGCTTACTCTAGTGTAATTTACCATTGTGTTGATGAATTCTCTTTAAGGTGTCTTCTGATTTGCTGGCCAACATCCTAGAATGATATACTGTTGTGTTGAACTGATTATATGTTCTCAGTGATTCTTTTGTCCACAGGAGATGGTGGATGCCTTCATGTGGTAACACTGACAAGTCTGGTGAGTAGAAATTGACTGGATATACATGGGCCTCTCCATCCCATGGAAAGTGGTGGAGACTGGTGTATTGTTATTGTCCAGAGGTTATGATAATTCGTTTCTTCATCTATCCTGAAAGTGGAAAGAAGCAAGATGTGCATACACTTCCAACTCCATCCCTTTGCCAGAGAGTGAATGGCTGCAGTGATGATGCAAAGTTGTGCTTGTGGCGACAGTGGAGTAAGTACAAGTTACAACAACCAAACAGGTGGAATGGTTTTGTGTGTGTGTGTGTGTGTGTGTGTGTATGTCACTGTATTCTTTGTTTTTTTTTACTTAGTATGATAATGATAGTGGTAGGTGGTGGCGACCATCATCCACTCACTTGATGTAGTGCTGCCTACTTCTTCCTTAGCCTTTATCATTCTTTTTCTGTGCCTGCCCTCCTCTCTTCCTATTTCTCCCATCTTTCCTGCCACTACTTATTGCTTTTCTTTCCGTTACAGGTGGCTTTACATTGAGTGACAAGCCAAATGGTTTCCTGTAAGCCAAGAAACCATTTACAACGCTGGGTGGTAACCATATAACCAAACCATACGTGCTCCCTACGTGTCATGTGGGTTGGTGGAGGGTTAGTGCCCCTCCTTGTAAAACAAATAACTCAGAGTCAAATGGCCACCCCGTACGGGATTATGGCGTCTGGAAATAGATAGATAGATAGATGATAATGAGTGATATTTATACACTGACATATAACCTTTCTTTTTATTCCATGAATCAGTGCTTATAGCTAACATTCAGTCCATGTGGCTACTCAGTATATGAAGTTATTTGACTGTGAAGTTAATACGTCAGTACGTCCGTCCATCCGCAATTTCATGTCTGCTCTGTAACTTCCACATGTGTGGACAGGTTTTGATATAACTTCACAAAATTGTGCCCCATACCATGACGGTGTGTTGTGTGCAACAACCATCCATCTGCTCCCAAGGTCAAAGTCTTTACATACCCATATTGTGTACACAGTACAGTACACATGTATTCCTATCATACCCACATTGCTTACACAGTACACATGTATGGTTATCATCCAGTAGGGGACTTTATATTGGATGGCAATACTTCATTCACTTGTTTATAATTACCATACAGTGATCCTGATGATGAGTTTTATAAAGCAGAACTTAAAATTGTACCAGCCATAGCAAAAGGGTTAAACCTCCATTTTTTCCCTGTGAAACTGATTTGCCAGTTTCCCAGAATTACAGTAATGGTTGTTTGGAAAAACAATACAGTATTCTGGAATACATCCCTGACTGTATTGTCCACCTCAACTCTGCCTCTTCATATAATGAGTGGCATACATCTAAACTGTCCCTTGTTGTTTTTCAGGTGTAAGTGTTTAGATGATAACCATAGGGGCTGTGGGCTCATTACTCTGCATATGTCAGATGATGATGACCAGAGGAAAATGAAGGTGTTAGGAACTGGGAGATTTGCAGTGCATCAGTGTCATCTTATATCAGCACTTCACTTCTGCAGAGGTAAGCTGTCCTTCAAATTTTCAGATTAATATGTCTCCCCTGATTAAATCTTTTGAGTATAAGCAAAAGTACACTAAAAAAGGCCTTCATCATAATGAATTGGTTGAGTGGAAATCTCACATCATTTTACAAATTTTGATTTTTGCTGAGAGATATGGTACCATAGTATTATTATGGTATCAGACAGCCAGTGCTGGAATGTGTAATTTGTTCTTATGGTACTCAACTCCTTCAGTATCATGTTGAGGCACTGACAAGGAGCCTAAAAGGTGGTGCTGTGCACCTTGGGTGAAGTGACTGTGGGATCCACCCAGGAGTTAAACCTCTTCATATTTCTTTACATCTTGCAATGGACCTTAGTCCAACCTAGGTGAGGCTCTGTTTACTACAAGGGGTGACAGATCTGTCCACAGTGTATATAATGTACTGTACCTGAAGGATGATAACTCCTTAGAAGCACTTGCTTACCTGTGGTTGATGGGTTTGCGTGTTCAGGCAGCCTGGGGTTAGGCAACCACAACCACCATGTTGATTTTATATTCATGCTAGACTGCTCAGGAGAGGTTAAATAAAGCATTCATTATCTCCTTCAGTGTGAAAGGCTCGCCTAACCCTTTCAGATCCTATTTAGCCATTTTTAAATTTACTGCTTATTCCTTTGAACTCAAGACAATTTTGCTTGGCTTAGGGGAGACCTCTTGTTACAGGGCAAATGAAGGCTATGTCTGAGCTCTCCAGTTCAGAGTCTGTCTTAAGCTGAATAAAGTGATCTATCTATCTATCTATCTATTGCCAGACGCCTCAATCCCGTTTGGGGTGGCCACAAACAAATCGCCTCCAAGTCGCCCTGTCCCCCGCCATTTCACTCCCCTGCTCCCAGCTCACACACCCCTCTCTCATATACCTCTCCACCCCATCCCTCCATCTCATCCTCAGCCTCCCCCTCCCTCTTTCCCCCTCCACCTCACTCACATACACTCTCTTCATCAGTCTTTCACCCTCCATCCTCTCCACATGGCCAAACCACCTCAGTGTGTTCCTCATAACGCTTCCTATCACATCCACATCAACACCACAATGCTCCTTTATATCCTCATTCGTCAACCTGTCTCTCCATGTGACTCCACAGGCTCCTCTTAAATAACTCATTTCCACTGCTCTCACTCTTGACTTGTGTCCTTCCAACAACGTCCAAGCTTCACTTCCGTACGTTAGAGTTGGTATCACAATACTGTCATGTAGTAACTTTTTCACTTCCATGCTCACTTCCCTGTTTATTATCACTGCTTTCAAGGAACCAGCAACCTTTCTTCTCTGCTGTACCCTTTCAAGCACTTCACCCTCCAAACCTCCATCCTTACTCATCACACTACCAAAGTACTTAAACGTACTCACACTTTCCAATTCCTCACCATCCAACCTCGCTGTACATTCACTGACTTCACCTCTCTCAAAGACCATCACTTTACTCTTCCCTACATTCACCTTTAGATTCCGTTTTTTACACACTCTCCCAAACTCATCCACCAAGCCTTGCAGCTCTCCTTCGTCTTCACTCAACAACACAGTATCATCTGCAAACAACAGTACAGGGAGTTTCCAAACACTATCCTCTCTCACCAGGGACACTCCAACATCCACTACCCTACCTTGTACCTCTTTTATTACCCCATCCATGTACAGATTGAACAACCATGGAGACATGACACATCCCTGTTTCAACCCAACCTTCAAAGAGAAAAATTCACTTAGATCACCATCCACACGCACTGCAGCCTTCGCACAATCGTACATACTCTTCACAGCATTCAACAACTTTCCATCTACTCCATATATTCTTAACACTTTCCAAAATCCTTGTCTATCCACCCTGTCATATGCTTTCTCCAAATCCATGAATGCCGCATACAACTTCTTTCCCTTCTCTAGAAACTTTTCCACTAAAGATCTGAGAATGAATATCTGATCTACACAACCTCTTCCCTTCCTAAAGCCTCCCTGTTCTTCTCCAACTAATTTCTCTGTTCTTTCTCTAACTCTGTCAATAAGTATCCTACCATACACTTTTCCTATTATACTAAGAAGACAAATGCCCTATGGTTACCACACACTTCTTTTTCCCCTTTTCCTTTGTACAAGGGAATAATTATACCTGACTTCCAATCCTCCGGGACTCTGCCTTCCTCCCAGGCCAATCTGCACATCTTCCACATCCATTCTACTACTATCTCTCCCCCATGCTTCAGCATTTCACCACACACCTCCATCAATTCCTGGGGCTTTCCCGATTTAACTTTCTTCATTGCTTCCACAACTTCTATCCTACTGATTTCTTCCTGTCTTCTCACCTCCCTCCTTCTCCCAGCCATTCCCCAGCCACTTATACTCGCATTACTTCCATCCTCTACGTTCAACAATTCCTTAAAGTGTTCTCTCCATCTGCTCACTTTTTCTCCCTTCTCCACTAGTAATCTACCATTTTTATCTTTCACTCCCCTGCTAACTTCACTTCCACCCTGTCTTACTCTTTTCACCTCTCTCCAGAACATTTTCTTACAGTCCCTCCACTTTACACTCAAATTTCTTCCAAATTCCTCATCCACTCTCTTCTTACTCTCTCTTACTAATCTTTTCACCTCTCTTCCTTTCTACATATAACTCTCTCTTCCGCCTCTCAACCTCTTCCACGCCCCTATTTCTCATCCATTCATTGTATGCTTTCTTCTTTTGTGCCACAGCCTGTTTCACCTCTTCAGTCCACCACGCTGTTCCTTGCATAATAGGAAGAATAAATTTTAAAAGAATATTTAGTACAGGTGTCCAGCTGAATATATTACTGTAATCTGGTGGGTGCAGTAGTAAAAATAAGATGGACATCAATGTAGTGAGAAAGTTTAGTTACAAATATATAGAATAACTTGTTTAGATCAAATAATGTCATCTAATGATGCCATGCTTCTCATAAGGAATCCATATATTCAGGTTGGTCTTGGTACAACTGATGTTTTCTATGGACTGGGAGCAAAACCAGACACCAAAACCAGTTGACTACTTCCCAACAGTTGCTGGAAACTGTTGGGAGTAAAGAAATCTGAGTTGTTTAATGAGATTTGTAACAGTTTGTAGAAGAACTAGTTAAATACTTGAAATAGTTTTGATACTGATACATTGCTGTGGCCCACAGCAGGTAGGATTTTACTTCACTAATCTATTACAGTTAAGCATATCATCCAGTTAAGATAAGGGTTGTAGTTGAATCAAGATAGCGTAAAAAAGATATTCTTCTTCATTTGTGTTTTCTTTTTCCTACACAGGTGGTATAGAGGAGTGACAGAGAGTGGTGCCAGTGCAGAACAAGATGAAGAAAGTTTCAAGAGATGAACCAGTACAGAAGAATATGGAGAAAAAGATGTGGTACAGTACATGGATTAAGTGGCTGCAACATTGGACCATCCATCATCCTCCATTCACCCAGGAATACAACTAAGGACAAGGAGCAATACTGGACTGTTGTGGAGTGTGTTCTAGGAGAATATTGTGACCAAGCAAAAAGATGCAGTACAGTTGGAGACCTAGGTGTAATTTAATCTGTTGTAGATCATGTTCAAGTGAAATCTTGTGACTTTAAAAGCAGCACAGTTGGGGACCAAGATGTAAATCTGACAGTTGCTTCTTGGGTTTCAGGGGAATATTGTGATCTGGCAAAAAATGAGTATGCTTGGGCACCTGAATTTAAATATAGCTTGGAGATTGTGTTCTAGGGGAATACTGTGGCCAAGCAAAAATGGCAGTTCATTTGTGTACCTAGGTGTAAATGTGACTGTTGCATGTCATTTTCCAAGGCAGGATTAGAACCTAGAAAAAATTGATTGTATGCCTAAATGACCCACTTAGTCTTGCAATTGATGGGGATTATTCTGACCCTTCATGTAATCCTTCTTGTTCTTATTCATTTTAATAGGATGACACCATTTGATAGTTTATTCTTACGGCTACAAAATGATCCTATTCACCTTAGGAGAGCTCCCTGGTAGTGCAGAGACCAAGAAAACATGACTAACTGATTCAGCTCCAAACATTCTCTCCCAAGCTGAATAAGCTGATCAGGTAGCAATATTGAAATAGAATGATGTCCTCTGGCAGAAGGGGTGAGAGTGAAGGAAGTGTGAAGATGTAATTAGCACCCTCAGCCCAGTGACATTTTTCCCATGTTATTCTTGCTACCACCAGGGTATTTTATTCATTTTTTTTTTTTTTTTTTTTTCTTTTTTTTTTTTTTTTTTTACTGGAGGGATAAATAAAGCCTTCATTCAGGATTAGATGGTTCTCTTGAGATGAATATAATTTGGTGGAAGCAAGAAAATAATACTTTATGTAAATGTTGCCCCCTGACTGAAGGTGTTAAAAGGATAGTTGAACTGTGGATAACCCATTAAGTACTAGGAGGTTTTGGGGGTAGCTGTCTTCAAGCTCTTTTACATTGTGTATGAAGGATCTTTAGTACTGAAGTGATTAATGACATATGTAACCTATTTAAATGACACCATTCTTACTTTGTTCATGCTGCCTTTAAAGTTTCATTCAGCTTAAGAAGGATCAGTAGTTCTGTAGTGGAATGGATTATGAAAGCTATATTTAACTTCTGGTTTGAAATGTCTCGGATAAAGCTGTGATATATTGGAACATATCCTTTACTTACAACAAGGACTTACTGCTTGGTTTCCATAAACCCTTCGGTGATCTAGTAAGATCAGTATTTATTTTGGCTAGCATCAGTGAAGGACAGAATGGAGAGATTTTGCAGAAAATATATTTGAGAAGTGATGTGAACGAGTACATTAAGGTAGTTTGAACATGACAAAAAGATACTGAGGGCGTCTGGTTGAGAATAGTCACAGATATGAATGTGAAGGAAAGAATGTCCTAAGGTAGAGCAAGAAGACATACAGTGAAATCCTGTATGAGACAGCCCTAGCATGTTCTCAATATGATTGGTGGGTTTTAGTGTCAAAGTGGTGGCATGTGGAGGTGTATGGACATAGGAGGACTACTGGGCCATGGTAACGGGCTGTCAAGCCTATGCTCAAAGTCATACAAAAAATATATATATATATATATATATATATATATATATATATATATATATATATATATATATATATATATAAATATGTGCCCACAGCTTACCACTCAAAATCATACAAAAAAATATATATATGTATATATATATATACATATATATATATATATATATATATATATATATATATATATATATATATATATATATATATATATATATATAATGCCCTCAACTGACCAACACTCACCCAGGCAATCTACATCCTATAACATCAATCCAAACTTAACCATGCATATGCACACCTACCTACATCCCTTCATGACCACCTACACTCTCCTATACCTACCTACACCCACCCACATCCTACACTCTCCTATACCTACCTAGATCTACCCATGACCACATATACCAATCTACACCCACTCATACCCATCTAAACCTACTCTCACCCACCTACACCTATTCACACCTGCCTATGCCTATTCACACCCACCTACACCTATTCACACCTACCTACTTTACATCCAATGGACAGGACATCTTTTCACATCAATCTTGCTACAGTGTCTCTAGACGATTTCAGTCAGCTCAAGTAGCTTTCTGAGCTGCCAGGGTTTGATACAGCCTTCATTAACCCCTTACTAATAAAATTAGAAAATCATCTGGAGGTGGCAGGGATAAAATGGAAGAAATAAATGCCAGATTTTCCTATTCGAGGTGCAGGGGTCTGAGGTTTGTCTATCAAAATCCAATATATTCAAAGGCATGTGACCAGCCTACTTCCCCTGATGGCATTATATGGCTGAAAAACTCCATTTCAATTTGATGCCTTTTGTATTACAGTATTATCGCCACTAGAGGATTTTATGCAGCCTATAACAGACTTTTTGAGCTTGACGTTAGATTATAGCCTTCACAAAAACATTTGCTTCTAGAGGACTGTCATACATTGGATTAAACTGTCTGGAGGCAGGAAGAATAAACCAAGAAATATCAGTGATGGGGGGTGGGGGGACTGCTACAGCCTGGGGTCCCCACACAAAAGGGGCCTCTGTAAGATAAGAGTGAATACCGACTTTAGAAATTTCATGCCCTTAAATTAGAAAGAACAGCAGACACCGGTATGTGCTGCATATGGGATAGGTATATCTTTAAAATGCATTGGGTGTCTATACAACTGAACTCTGTGAAGTCTTAGGGGACTTCCCACAACTCTTGATCCAGCTCTGTTTGCCAGATTCAAAAGATTAAAATTTCTTCATTTACAGTATTAATCCCTGCACTCCAGACCAATTCATTCAGCTTAGGAAGGACATCCAGCAGTCAAAGTGTTAATGAAAGCTATGTATATCAAACTCCTTCATTTCAAAAAGTCTCTCCAAAGTTGAAGTAAAGCATGTGGAAGTAGCAAGAAAAAAACCACTAAGTGTTGACATCTCATTCAAGGGTTGAGACTTCAAAATTATTCAAGGTCCATTCCATCTCCTTCAATTATACAGAAAAAACAGGAGAAATGCAAATAGCTCTTAATATTACAGCCTTTATTTAATACGATCTCTTCCCAGTATCATTTCTGTAAACTTTACCTAATCTTTGATATGGTGGTTTTGTAATTTTTGCTACTACCAGATATTTCACTCTGGGAGAGCATCTCAGTAGTAAATGGCAAATGGATTAATGAAACCTGTATCTAATCCCTCCAGTTCAAAATTCCTTATGTATGCATAACAAAATCATCCTGAGACATCAAGAATATAATGTACATATCACAATACTGAAGAGGCTAACAATCACATTCCTATGACTCACTCTTGGATCATTAAAATCATATGACATCAGCTGGAAGAGAATACTAGTTTTCATGACCACAAAGGGTTACTGATGACAACACTGTCAGGCTCCTATGACATACTGCTAGCTGAATAAACTTGTTAGAGCTTCCATTACATTAAGATAACTGACCATGCTCTGTGTTTTTTTTTTTTTTTTTTTTTTTTTCTATATGATGGCAGCTCTCAAAGTGTTGTGATCTTGTGTCAGTTTTCCTACTCAATCCCTTATCTTAAAGGTCTCACACAGGACTTGTATATTGGTATTAGTGGGGTTATTATTACGACATGTTGGTGGGTTGTCTGGTAGATTAGTAAAAAGTCTGCTTTATTGAAATTCACATCCTTAAACTGCTCCCTTCCCCAGTGGGGATTCAAACCTGGGTCCATTAGGACTGCAGGCCAACTCTTCTAGCTATGCTTGAGTGGGGATGTAATTCAGTGTTGGAGGGTGTAGGACTGTAGGTGGTCGTGAATGACGTAGGTAGTGGTGGGAGTGTAGGTCGTAGATGGGTGTAGGTAGGTGTGGCAGGCTGTAGGTGGGTGTGGGCAGGTGTAGGTAGATGTGGGAGGATGTAAGTGGTCATGGGTGAGTGTAGGTAGGTATGGGGAAGGTGTAGATGGTCGTGGGTGGGTGTAGGTCGTTGTAAGTGGGTGTAGGTGGTCATGGATGAGTGTAGGTAGGTGTGGGAGGGTGTAGGTGGTTGTGGGTGGGTGGGTGTAGGTGGTCATGGGTGGGTGTTGGTGGTTGTGGGTGGGTGTAGGTAGGTGTGAGAGGGTGTAGGTGGTCATGGTTGGATGTAGATAGGTGTGGGAGGGTTTAGGTGGTTGTGGGTGGGTGGAGGTAGATGTGGGAGGGTGAAGGTGGTCATGGGTGGGTGTACGTAGTATGTGGGAGGGTGTAGGTGGTCGTGCATAGATGTAGGTAGGTGTGGGAGGGTGTAGGTGGTTGTGGATAGGTGTAGGTGGTTGTGGGTGGGTGTTGGTAGCTTTGGGAGGGTGTAGGTGGTTCGTGGGTAGGTGAAGGTAAGGGTGGGAGGGTTTAGGTAGGTGTAGGTGGTTGTGGGTGAGTGTAGGTAGGTGTCGGAGGATGTACATCTTTGTGGGTAGGTCTAGGTTGGTGTGGGAGGGTGTAGGTAAATGTGTGGGGGATAGGTGGGTGTAATTGTTTGTGTGGGGGTCTGGGTAGGTGTGCAAGGCGATGGAAGTGGTTGTAGGTGGGTGGAGAAGGGTGTAGGTGGGTGTGGGAGGGTATAAGCGGTCATAGGTGAAAGTGGGTGTGGACAGGTGTAGATCGGTACTGGTGGACGTGGAAGGGTGTATGTGGGAGCAGGTAGATATGAGTGAGTAAAGGGAGTGTACATGGATTAAGTGGGTGTGAAAGGGTGTAGGTGGATGTGGGTTGTGTAGGCAGGTAGCTGTGGAAGGATGTGGGTGCTTGTAAATGGGTGTAGTTGGTGAGCATGGGTGTAGGCAGGTGTGGATGGGTGTAGGTAATGTGTGTGTGGGTGTGGGTAGGTGTGGTGGAGTGTGGGATGAGTGTATGTGGTGTGGGTGGGTGTAAGTTAAGCCATGTAATTGCCCCCCCCCCCTCCACGTATTAATATGAGGTGCCTAACTAACTTGGATAGTCTTCAGGCATCCCAACCTGTTTTCCAGTATCTCTTACCCTCTCTCAATATCTCAACCCCTGTCTTAGCATCCCTACCCCCATTCATAGCAATCCTTACCATTTTCCGAGCATCCCTACCCCACTTCCAGCATCCTTACCCCTCTCCTAGCATCCCTACCCCTCCCCCAGTATCCCTACTCCTCTCACGGCATCTCTTCCCATCTCCCACCATCCCTATCCCTGTACCAGCATCCTCACCTTTCTCCCAGCATTTCCACCCCTCTCTTTGAATCCCAACCCTTCTCCTGGCATCCCTACCCCTCTTCCAGCATCCCTACCCCTCTCCCAGCATCCCCACCCCTCCCAGCATCCCCACCTCTCTCCCAGTTTTCCCATCCCTTTCCCACAATCCCAACCCTTCTGGCATCCCTACCCTCTCCCAGCATCCCTACCCTCTCCCAGCATCCCTACCCCTCTCCCAGCATCCCTACCTCTCTACCAGCATTCCCACCCCTTTCCCAGAATCCCCCAGTTCCGGTCCAGCAGCCGTGGGAAGAACATCACTAGAGAGTTGGTGAAACCCGGCTAGCGAAACTCATAGACTTCATGGCCAGAACATCTGCTAATGCAGTGGTTTCCAACTTTTTCTAATTCTCGCCCCCCCCCCCTCACTGAATGACACGTTCCCTGCGCCTCCCTTCCTCAAATACCGGTACTGAATTTTACTGGCATAGTTGGCACATGTCAATAAATATAATAGATTCTTAATCTTTGAAATTGTTTATATATTCAGATAACTAGATTTGTTATTCATATCTGAAATATTGTCTCCACACTTAGAAATTACTGATTTCCATCATAATTCATAGTTTTCAAATATAATTACCCTCTTTATCAAGCCTTCGCGCCCTCCCAGGCAGCCCTTCGTGTCCTCCCAGGGGGGTCCGCCCCACAGGTTGGAAACCACTGTGCTAATGCCTACGACCCGTTGAGGGCAGCATCCGACAGCAGATCCCAGCAGCCGGGAGCCCAGAAGATCAAAGGAACCATGTGTTGGTTCAACGTGAATGCTGCATACGGTTTCTTCACGCGCCAGGACGCTCTTGCTGATGTTTTCGTGCACAGTCGAGCGATCGTTGCACCCAACACACGGCACCTCCAGCGCTCTCTTGGCGAGGGTGAGACGGTGGAGTTCAGTCTCTCACAGTCTCCTAAGGGTCCTAGGTGCTCTGAGGAGATGGACACCATCGTTGCGAAGTGCATCGCGACGGCGATGGCTTTCTGCGGTGATGACAGGGCGGCTTTGGGCACTCTCCTCCCTCAAATCTTTGAGGAGAATGGGCTGCCATGCCTTGCCATCCCCGAAAGCTTTGCCCATGATGCCCTTCCCGCCACTCGTCAGGAGCGCCGGCCCCGGCCGCTGCAGCCTGTCCAACCCCGCACGACTCCGCGGAAATGGCTGCAGTTGAACGCCCCTCTCAACAGGGCGACTGTCATCACTCCTGACGACCCGGCTTCAAATATGGACCTCGATACGACCGCCGCTGAGACCCAAGCACCGCCAATGGTAGTCCAAGAGGAACTGGGGTTCACCCCTGCCCCTCGAGACACCCAAGATCCGGCTGCCTTGGACAAAGACCCTCCTATGGAGACAGGTGATTCCTCCTTTCCGCCACCAACCAGCTCGTCCCCTCCTACCAGCGCCTACATCGACATTGACGGGAGCAAGGTTGACATCGAACAACTCGTCAACAACGTCGTGAAGGAAGTCAGGCTCACGAACAACTTGGAGCAGTACAACGGCCTCAAGTAGTTCCCCTGATGGTCACTCCAACTTCCAGAAGCCTACTAGCTCACGCTAGTCCTCTTCATCACCTCTGGCGGGCCCACAGGCCCGGTCCTCCTACGGGAGGAAAATCTACACCAACAACCAGAATCCCTACCCTTCTCCTGGCATGCAGAAGCCTCTCACGGCATACCCACCTCTGTCCCAGCATCCCCACCCCTCTCCCAGAATCCTTACCCATCTCTTGGCATACAGTAGCCTCTCCCGGCATGCCCATGCCTCTCGCTGCACCCCTACCCCTTCCCTAGCATCAATCCCCTCCTGGTATTCCTTCTCCTCATCCGGGAACCCTACCCCCCTTTTGGCATCCTTACTCCTCTCCCAGCACCGCTACCCCTCTTGCAGCATCCCTTCCCGTTACTCAGCATCTTTACCCTACTGTCTGCATCCTGACCTTCCTACTAGCATCCTTAACTTACCGTCTGCATGGCTGCCTCTCTGCCAGCATCCCTATCCTGCTGTTTGCACCCTTACCTCTCCCCCAGCATCCCTACCCTCCACCCAGCATCCCTACCCTTCTGTCTACACCCTTACCTTTCTTCCATCATCCATACCCTACTGTCTGCACCCTTAGCTCTCTCCCAGCATCCCTGCCCTATTGTCTGCACCCTTACCTCTCTCCCAGCATCCCTACCCTACTATCTGCATCCTTACCTCCCTGCCAGCATCTCTACCCTACTGTCTGCAACATACCTCTCTCCTAGAAAACCTACTCTTATCCCAGCATCTCTACTCCTCTCCCAGCAACCCTACCCCACTCCTAGCATCGCTACTCCTATCCCAGCGTCTCTACTCCTCTCCCAGCATCCCTACCCACCACCCAGCGTTTCTACCCTACTGTCTGCAAACTTACCTCTCTCCCAGCATCCCTACCCCTATCCCAGCATCTCTACTCCTCTCCCAGCATCCCGATCCCTCTCCCAGCAACCCTACCCCTCTCATAGCATTCCTACTCCTATCTCACCATCCCTACTCCTCTTCCACCTTCCCTACCCCTCTCCAAGCATCCCTATCCCTATCATACCATCCCTACCTCTCTTCCAGCATCCCTACCTCTTTCCCAGCATCCCTACCCCTATCCCAGCCTCTCTACTCCTCTCCCAGCATCCCTACCCCTATCCCAGCATCCCTACCCCTATCCCAGCATCCCTACCCATCTCCAAGCATCCCTACCCCTCTCCCACAATCCAAACCCCTCTCCCACAATCCCTACCCCTCGGTCTTATTTCAACGAACACAGCTATATCTGCTGTTTTCTCAATTATTCTTTCAACGATGGCACTATATTAACGTTACAGTAGCTTCAGTACCTATATTCCAGTATCTCTAACCCTCTCTCAATATTTCAACCCCTCTCTCAGCATCCCTACCCCATCCATAGCATATTTACCCCTCTCCCAGCATCCATACCCCTCTCCCAGGACGCCTATTCCTCTCTCAGCATCCCTACTTCTCTCCCAGCATCCCCACCCCTCTCTCAGCATCCCTATTCTTCACCCAGCATCGCTACTCCTCCCCAGGCATCCCTACCGCTCTCCCACCGTCTCAACACTCTCCCAGCATCCTTACCCCTCTCCCGGCATCCCTACCGCACTCCCAGCATCCCTACTCCTCTCCCAGCATCCTTACCACTCTCCCAGCATCCCTACTTTTATCCCAGCATCTCTACTCCTCTCCCAGCATCCCTACCCCTCTCTCAGCATCCCTAATCCCCTCCCAGCATCCCTAACTGTCTCCACAGATCCTTACCCCTCTACTGTCATCCCTACCCATCTCCCAACATCCCAACTCCTCTCCCAGCATCCCTATCCCTCTCCCAGCATCCCTACCCCTTTCCCAACATCTTTACCACTCTCCCAGCATCCCTACGCCTCTCCCAGCATCTCTACTCCTCTCCAAGCATCCCTACCCTTCTCCAAGCATCCCCACCCCTTTCCCAACATCAATACCCTCTCCCAGCATCCCTACCCCTCTCCCAGCATCCCTACCCCTCTCCCAGTATCCTTACCCCAATCCCAGCATCATTAACCTCTCTCAGCATACCTACCCCTCTCCCATCATCTATACACCTCTCCCAGCATCGCTACCTATCTCCCAGCATCTCTATTCCTATCCCAGCATCCCTCTCCCTCTCCCAGCATCCCTCTCCCTCTCCCAGCATCCCTACCCCTCTACCAACATCGTTATTCCTCTCCCAGCATCCCTACTTCTCTCCAGGCATCTTTACCCCTCTTCCAACATCCCTACCCCTCTTCCAGCATCCCTAACCCTTTCCCAGCATCTCTACTCCTCTCCCACCATCCCTACCCATCTCCCAGCACCCCTATTCCTCTCCCAGCATCCCTACTCCTCTCTCAACATCGCCCCACCCCTCTCCCAGCGTCCCTACTCCTTTCCCAGCATCCCTACCCCCCTCCCAGCTTCCCGACCCCTCTCCCAGCATCCATATTCCTACTTTCCCAGCGTCCGTACCCGTTTTTCAGCATCCCTACCCGCATCCCAACATGCCTACTCCTCTCGCAGCATCCCTATCCCTCTCCAGGCATCCCTACCCCTCTCCCAGCATCCCTACCCCTCTCCCAACATCCCTACCGCTTATGCTAATAAAGAATAATCGGAAAAACTCATTCTTTTCTTTCTTCACGTCCAAGGCGTTCGGTGCGCGATTTTTCTGAATTCTCAATAGGGCAACATAAGGGCCATCCTTACTCAAAAGTTATCGCTGATGACGTCACAGATGCTCGCTGAGTGGCCCCCTGACGTCACACCTGCTCGCTGATTGGTCAGCGTTGGCGGGAAACGGTATTCGAGTTGATGGTCTTAGTTTATCAATGATTATGGCCATAATAGTAATAATATGGTAGCTGTGTTGCTATCAGGACGTTCTTGCTATTATTTGTTGTCGAATCATCGGTAATGCATTAATAATCATCTGTCCATAAAGTCATTTTTCTGCCATTGTTGAACCCAAGGGTTTTTTAATATATTATAGTTACCCTTAACCGTTTTCTTTAGTCTAAAAGTCACAAAGCATGGAGATGGGTAACTATAATATAATGAAAACAGTCTTGGTCTCAACAAAAGAAGATAACTGGGTTATACACTGATAATATGCTATTTATTACTTTCATATCGACGAAAAATCATAGCAAGAACGTTCTGATAACTACATTATAGCCATACTACTACAATTCTGGCCATAATCACTGGAAAATAAGGACTATAAACTCGAATACCGTTTCCCGCCAAAGCCAACCAATCAGCGAGCAGCGGTGACGTCACTCAGCCAATCAGCGACCAGCAACTACGTAGCAACTCCCTAAGGAAGGGTCTTATGATTTCCTATTGAAGATTCAGACAAAACCCGCTCGGAATCTTGCAAACGCTGTCTCCCAGAGAGTCCGTCCCCACCGTTCGACGCAAATTACGTCCGTTTCCGTCCGGTTTTCTTTCAACTCAGAAGACTTTATTAGCTCTTTATATATAATTCAGCTAGGTTATGCTATTTGCTAATAATCATGATAAACGAATAATTCATTCTATCTCATCTCCCACCTCCCATCTCCCAGCATCCCCATCTCTCTTCTCATCCTATCCCATCTCCCTGTACAAATTACCCCTCACAGCATTCCTACCCATCGCCCAGAATCTCGACCCATCTCGAAGCATCCCTATCCCTCCCCCAGCATCCCTACCCTTCTCTCAGCATCCCCACCTCTCTCCCAGCATCCCTACCCATTTTCAGCATCCTTACCTCTCTCCCAGCATCCCTACCCCTCTCTCAGCATCTCTACTCCTCTCCCAGCACCCTTACCACTCTCCCAGCATCCCTACCCCTCTCCCAGCATCTCTACTTTTCTCCCAGCATCCCTAATCCCCTCCCAGCATCCCTAACCATCTCCACAGATCCTTACCCCTCTACTGACATACCTACCCATCTCCCAACATCCCAACTCCTCTCCCAGCATCCCTACCCCTCTCCCAGCATCCCTACCACTTTCCCAACGTCTTTACCACTCTCCCAGCATCCCTATGCCACTCCCAGCATCCCTACTCCTCTCCAAGCATCCCTACCCCTCTCCAAGCATCCCCTCCCCTTTCTCAACATCAATACCCTCTTCCAGCATCCCTATCCCTCTCCCAGCATCCCTACCCCTCTCCCAGCATCCCTACCCCTCTCCCAGTATCCATACCCCAATCCCAGCATCATTAACCTCTCTCAGCATACCTACCCCTTTCCCATCATCTCTACACCTCTCCCAGCATCGCTAACTATCTCCCAGCATCTCTATTCATATCCCAGCATCCTTATACCTCTCCCAGCATTCCTACCCATCTACCAACATCGTTATTCCTCTCCCAGCATCCCTACTCCTCTCCAGGCATCTTTACCCCTCTTCCAACATCCCTACCCCTCTTCCAGCATCCCTAACCCTTTCCCAGCATCTCTACCTATCCCCCAGCATCTCTACCCCTCTTCCAGCATCCCTAACCCTTTCCCAGCATCTCTACCTATCCCCCAGCATCTCTACTCCTCTCCCACCATCCCTACCCATCTCCCAGCATCCCCACTCCTTTCCCAGCATCCCTTCTCCTCTCCCAGCATCCCTACTCCTCTTCCAGCATCCTTATCCCTCTCCCAACATCCCTACCCCTCTCCCAACATCCCTACCCCGTTTCTTATCCATACCCCTTTTCCAGCATCCCTTCTCTTCTTCCAGCATCCCTACCCCTCTCCAGGCATCCATACCCCTCTCCTAGCATCCATACCCCTCTCCAGGCATCCTTACCCCTCTCCCAGCATCCATACCCCTCTCCAGGCATCCCTACCCCTCTCCCAGCATCCATACCCCTCGCCAGGCATCCTTACCCCTCTCCCAGCATCCATACCCCTCTGCCTGCATCCCTACCCTTTTTCCAGCAGCCCTACTCCTCTCTCAGCATCCCTAGCTCTCCAAGCATCCCCACCCCTCTCCCAGCGTCCCTACTCGTTTCCCAGCATCCCTACCCCCCTCCCAGCTTCCCGATCCCTCTCCCAGCATCCAGATTCCTCTCCCATAATTCCTACTCCTTTCCCAGCGTCCGTACCCGTCTTTCAGTATCCCTACCTGTATCCCAACATGCCTACTCCTCTCGCAGCATCCCTACCCCCTTTTTAGAGCATCCCTATCCCTTTCCAGGCATCCCTAACCCTCTTCCAGCATCCCTACCCCTCTCCCAACATCCCTACCCCTAATAAAGTCTTGAAAGAATAACCGGGAAAACACATTCTTTTTTTTTTTCACGCGAGACGAGCGGTTCACCAGATTCGGTGCGCGATTTTTCTTAATTCTCAACAGAGCAACATAAGGGCTTTCCTTACTCAAAAGTAGAGGGTGTTCGCTGCTGACGTCACAGGTGCTCGCTGAGTGGCCCCCTGACGTCACACCTGCTCGCTGATTGGTCAGCGTTGGCGGGAAACGGTATTCGAGTTGATGGTCTTAGTTTATCAATGATTATGGCCATAATAGTAATAATATGGTAGCTGTGTTGCTATCAGGACGTTCTTGCTATTATTTGTTGTCGAATCATCTGTAATACATTCATAATTATCTGTCTATAAAGTCATTTTTCTGCCTTTGTTGAACCCAAGAGTTTTTTAATATATTATAGTTACCCTTAACCGTTTTCTTTGGTCTAAAAGTCACAAAGCATGGAGATGGGTAACTATAATATAATGAAAACAGTCTTGGTCTCAACAAAAGAAGATAACTGGCTTATACACTGATAATATGCATTTATTACTGACATGTCGACGAAAAATCATAGCAAGAACGTCCTGATAACTACATTATAGCCATACTACTACAATTCTGGCCATAATCACTGGAAAATAAGGACTATCAACTCGTATACCGTTTCCCGCCAACGCTGACCAATCAGCGAGTAGCTGTGACGTCACTCAGCCAATCAGCGACCAGCAACTACGTAGCAACTCCCTAAGGAAGGGTCTTATGATTTCCTATTGAAGATTCAGACAAAACCCGCTCGGAATCTTGCAAACGCTGTCTCCGAGAGAGTCCGTCCCCGTTCGACGCAAATTACGTCCGTTTCCGTCCGGTTTTCTTTCAACTCAGAAGACTTTATTAGCTTTTTATATATAATTCAGCTAGGTTATGCTATTTGCTAATAATCATGATAAACGAATAATTCATTCTATCTCATCTCCCACCTCCCATCTCCCAGCATCCCCATCTCTCCTCTCATCCTATCCCATCTCCCTGTACAATTACCCCTCACAGCATTCCTACCCATCGCCCAGAATCTCGACCCATCTCGAAGCATCCCTATCCCTCCCCAGGCATCCCTACCCTTCTCTCAGCATCCCCACCTCTCTCCCAGCATCCCTACCCATTTTTCAGCATCCCTACCTCTCTCCCAGCATCCCTACCTCTCTTCCAGCATCCTTACCCCTCTCCCAGCATCTCTACTTTTCTCCCAGCATCCCTACCTCTCTCCCAGCATCCCTACCTCTCTCCCAGCATCCCTACCCCTCTCATAGCATCCCTGCCCCTCTCCCAGCATCCCAACCCTTCTCCCAGCATCCCCACCCTTCTCAAAGCATCCCGAACCCCCTACCAGCATCCTTACCCCACTACCAGCATCCCTACTATTATTACAGCATCCCTACCCCTCTCCCAGCATCCCTACTCCTCTCCCAGCATCCCTACTCCTCTCCCAGCATTCCTACCCTTCTCCCAGCATCCCTATTCCTCTCCTAGTATCCCTACTCCTCTCCCAGCATCCCCTCCCCACTCCCAGCATTCCCGATCCTCTTCCAGCATCCCTACCCCTCTCCCAGCATCACCATTCTTCTCCTAGCATCCCTACTCTTCTCCCAGCATCCCTACCCCACTCCAAGCATTCCCACTCCTTTCCTAGCATCCTTATTCCTCTCTTAGCATCCCTACTCCTCTCCCAGCATCCCTAACCCCTTTCTCTGTTTCTCTACCTCTCTCCCATCAACCCTACTCGTCTCCACACAACTCTAGCCCTCTTTTGTTATCCATACCCATCTTCCAGGACCCCTGCCTCTCTCACAGCATCCGTACCCCCTTTCCTGGCATCCCTGCCCCTCTCCCACCATCCCTAACCCTCTCCAGCCATACATACCCCTCTCCCAGCGTCCGTACCCCTCTCCCAGCATCCCTACCATTTTCCTAGCATCCTTACCCCTCTCCCGGCATTGCTACCCCTCCCCCGGCATCTCTACCCCTCCCCCTCCATCCGTAGCATTTTCCCAACACCCCATCTATTTTCTCAGAATCCCTACCATTTTCCGAGCATCCCTACCTCACGCCCAGTATCCTTACCCCTCTGCCAGCATCCCTACTCCTCTCCCAGCATCCCTACCCCTCTCCCAGCAACTCTACCCCTCTCACGGCATTCCTACCCCTCTCCCACCATCCCTACCCCTCTCCTAGCATCCTCACCTCTCTCCCAGCATTTCCACCCTTCTCCCAGAATCCCAACTCTTCTCCTGGCATCCCTACCCTTCTTCCAGCATCCCTACCCCTCTCCCAGCATCTGCACCCCCCCTCCTAGAATCCCTACCCCTCTCCCAGCATCTGCACCCCCCTCCTAGAATCCCTACCCCTCTCCCAGCATCTGTACCCCCCCTCCTAGAATCCCTACCCCTCTCCCAGCATCTGCACTCCCCCTCCTAGAATCCCTACCCCTCTCCCAGCATCTGCACCCCCCCCTCCTAGAATCCCTACCCCTCTCCCAGCATCTGCACCCCCCTCCTAGAATCCCTACCCCTCTCCCAGCATCTGCACCCCCCTCCTAGAATCCCTACCCCTCTCCCAGCATCTGCACCCCCCTCCTAGAATCCCTACCCCTCTCCCAGCATCTGCACCCCCCCCTCCTAGAATCCCTACCCCTCTCCCAGCATCTGCACCCCCCCTCCTAGAATCCCTATCCCTCTCCCAGCATCTGCACCCCCCCTCCTAGAATCCCTACCCTTTTCCTGGCATCCCGACGCCTCTCCCGGCATACCCATCCCTCTCTCTCTGCGCGCCTACCCCTTTCCAAGCATCACCATCCCCCTCCTGGTACTCCTTCTCCTCACCCGGCAATCCTACCCTCCTTTTGGCATCGTTACCCCTCTCCCATCATCGCTACCCCTCTTGCAGCATCCCTACCCGTCACTCAGCATCTCTACCCTACTGTCTGCATCCTTACCTTCCTACCAGCATCCTTACCTTACCGTCTGCATCGTTCCCTCTCTGCCAGCAACCTTATCCTGCTGTTTGCATCCTTACCTCTCCCCCAGCATCCCTAATCTCCACCCAGCATTTCTAGCCTTTTGTCTACACCCCTACGTCCCTCCCAGCATCCCTACCCTACTGTCAGCACCCTTGCCCTCTATCCCAGCAACCCTACCCTAGTGTCGGCACCCTTGCCCTCTATCCCAGCATCCCTACCCTACTGTCAGCACCCTTGCCCTCTATCCCAGCAACCCTACCCTAGTGTCGGCACCCTTGCCCTCTATCCCAGCATCCCTACCCTACTGTCAGCACCCTTGCCGTCTATCCCAGGATCCCTACCCTACTGTCAGCACCCTTGCCGTCTATCCCAACATCCCTACCCTCCACCTAGCATCCGTACTCTACTGTCTGCACCCTTACCTCTCTCCTAGCATCCCTACCCTACTGTCAGCACCCTTGCCCTCTATCCCAGCATCCCTACATTACAGTCTGCACCTTTATCTCTCTCCCAGCATCCCTACCCTACTGTCAGCACCCTTGCCCTCTATCCCAGCATCCCTACTCTACTGTCTGAACGTTTACCTCTCTCCCAGCATCCCTACCCTCCACTCAGCATCCGTACTCTACTGTCTGCACCCTTACCTCTCTCCTAGCATCCCTACCCTACTGTCTGCACCCTTACCTCTCTCCCAGTATCCCTACCCACCACCCAGCATCCCTACCCTACTGTCTGCATCCTTACCTCTCTCCCAACATCCCTACCAACCACCCAGCATCCGTACCCTACTGTCTGCTAACCTACCTCTCTCCCAGCGTCCCTACCCCTATCCCAGCATCTCTACTCCTATCCCAGCATCCCTACTCCTCTCCCAGAATCCTTACTCCTCTCCCAACATCCCTACCTCTCTCCAAGCATCCCTACCCCTATCCCACCATCCTAACCTCTCTTCTAGCATCCCTACCCCTCTTCCAGCATCCCAGCATTTCTACTCCTCTCCTAGCATCCCTACCCCTCTCCCAGCATCCCTACCTCTCTTCCAGTGTCCCTACCTGTATCCCAGCATCTCTACTCCTCTCCTAGCATCCCTACCCCTCTCCCAGCATCCCTACCTCTCTTCCAGCATCCCTACCTGTATCCCAGCATCTCTACTCCTCTCCTAGCATCCCTACCCCTCTCCCAGCATCCCTACTCCTCTCCCAGCATCCCTACTCCTCTCCCAGCATCCCTACTCCTCTTCCTGAATCCCTACTCCTCTCCCACCATCCCTACCCCTCTCCAAGCATCCCTACCCCTCTCCCAGCATCCCATCTCCTCTCCCACAATTCCTTCCTCTCCTCCAGCATCCCTACCCCTCTCCCAGCATCCCATCTCCTCTCCCACAATTCCTTCCTCTCCTCCAGCATCCCTACCCCTCTCCAAGCATCCCTACCATTATCCCAGAATTGCTACTCCTCTCCTGCCATCCCTACTCCTCTTCCAGCATCCCTATCCCTTTCCCAGCATCCCTATTCCTCTCCTAGCATCACTACTCCTCTCCCAGCATCCCTACCCAACTCCCAACATCCCTACCCCTCTCCCAGCATCCCTACTCTTCTCCCAGCTTTTCCACACCTTTCCTAGCATCCCTAACCCCTTTTCCAGTTTCCCCACCCCTCTCCCATCAACCCTACCCGTCTCCATATATCCCTAGCCCTTTACTGTTATCCCTACCCATCTCCCAGCATCTCTTCCTCTCTCCCAGGATACCTACCCCCTTTCCCTGCATTCCTACTGCTCTCTCACAATCCCTAACCCTCTCCCGCCATACCTATCCCTATCCCAGCATCCGTACCCCTCTCCCAGCAGAGCAGCTACTCGGGCGGGGAGTGAACTCTCGACCTTGACATCTCGAGTCAAGCGCTCTACCACTGAGGCACCCTGCCCCCTGTTCTTCACCTCACAAGAATAATTGTCTGCACATACTTTCATCATCCTGACATTTTCCAACCTAAACATAAGGTCTGACACAATCCAGAAAACAAGGAAAAAGAAAGTACAAAAGTGAGGGAACTATCCACTGCATGCCCAGTAAAATGGACATGACACTCACTTACACAATGTTCAAGCCCTTGTGTCCTGGCTCCACCTCATGGGCCATACTACCTGCACATATTCTTGGTAGTATTTTTCTTCACAATCCCCCATCAGTTCCCTATCCTCACCAGCTTCCATACCTCTTTCTCAGTCACTCATTTGTCATACTTATCCATTTTCTCGAACCTACCTGGCCTACTCCAACCTTCAAGTTCACCCACATACTGCACACCCTTTTTAACACCCAATCAACATCTCCATTCTCCTCGTACAGCATGTTCATACCATCCATGCATACTCTCTTTTGTCCTATTTTATCCATCCATCTATCTATCATCCAATCCTACGTTGCCCCACAAGAAGCGTAGGAGCACGGGGCTAGGCAAGTTGGTCCTGACATTTAAGATGAGAGTGACCAGCTTCACACATCCCTGAGTGGTATTACATAAGCAATAAACCCCAAGCATCCCTTGGATATAAACCTTCACTGGCTCAATCTGATTGGAGTGCTGTAATTACCCACTAAACCACCAAATGCCAAAATTTGGTTATATGGTTACCACCCAGCATACTACATGGTTTCCTGGTGTCCAGGAAACCATTTGGCTTGTCACTCAGTGTAGAGTCACCCACAGGCAGAAGTAAGAAGAAAGAATGAAGGAAAGAAAGACAGAAGAGGGAGTGTAAAGTCACCCAAAGGCAGAAGGATGAGGAAAGAAAGACAGAAGAGGATGGAAGGAAAGAAGGATGGAGAGGAAAGGGCAGACACCCGAGAGGAGCACTACATCAAGTGAGAGGATGGCGAGTGCCCCCACCTACCACTTGTCCTATTTTACAGATCATACTCGTATAATTTCTTATCCTATCAGGTCAATGCACTATATCTCATTTATCCTACGTTCATAACATCTGAGAAAACAGGTGCGTACTGAGGTATGCTGTGGCATGAAAAATAGGTGATGACTGATGCCTGAGAAGAGGCAGTGTATATCACATGAATGGCTCAGTGTTAAGCAGGAACAGTACCCTCAACAAAATGGAAAGTCAGTACATCATTCATGGATACAGTCTTACATTTATTGCACTGGCTAATACAATAAGATTGTCATGTTGAAAGCAAGAGTACCATCATGAGCAAAAGTTCACTGACAACCTCAAGGCAGCTTTGTGTTCTGCTATACATATTTCTCACACTTCCATGAACAACAGGGAGTACCTTTCCTTCTCATAGTCTTACGATGTTTGCTTCGCACAGGTGTTTTCTTATGCTCTTTTATTACACGCCCTCATACTGCTATCACAAAAATACTGTATGCAACACCCATCATCACCACAGTTGATAGGGAAGTGTCAGGAAACTGTTGCTCATGACAGTACTGGTTACACAGCATCATACACAATACTGGTAGATGGACAGTGATTCGCCACTCCATATTTCATCTTCTTTACCATACCATTCTAACAAACAATTTTCACAAGAAATATGGGAAGTTCTGATAATTAGTTAATAAATGTCTTGATTACAAGTGCACAGTGCTCTCTTATCAATACATGGCACTTCCATATATAAATTTAAGCAACAATAGTAGGGTTGCTTTTACCTGATGAAATTAGATCACCCCCACAATTTAAATACAAGGTGATGGTTGCCTAAAATTGGACGAGCCATAGTTATGAGGTAGGACAGACACTCCACTGCAGGTCAAATGACCTAGCATCCTGACTACACTTGGCCATCTACTGAGCTGAAAAAGGGTTAGGGATCTTTGGCAGATTAGAACAAATGTGTTATAATATAGGGTTGCAACACCCTTCATCACTGTGGTCCTAGTGCCACAGACTGAACCATCATGACTGTGGTCAGGCCTCATTTAAATTCTAGGTTGTGTATGGAAAATACTGCTTTAAGTGAGACTTTATCTGGTTCATGGCTGTGAAGTTAAAAACATACAACAAAGAAAAAACTACAAAACTCATATGAAACTTCAGAATGGAAATGATCACAAACAACTTTAAGGAAAGTTAACAATGAAACTGTTTTAAACAAGGACTACAGTGTACTAACTCTTATATATCTAGTTCTCTGAGCATTATCCAGTCCATACTCCTCATCCATCAGTCACACTGTCACAAGCAGGGTTCATTTCCCTTAAAATCATTAAGCTTTTATCTGTATCATTGTGGGTGCAATATGTAACAGTGCAGCTGCAACACATACATCTCTCATGTGTACTTTGTTTTAACCATATTCACTTCATGTAAATTACCCTGGTATGCAGCCACAACAACATGAATTGGTAAGGGAACAATCTCACTCATCTCATGAACAGAAAATATTTTAAAGTATATGCACAACATAATGAGTCATGTACTGTACATAACCTACATGCAGTAATGCACAAAGTACTGTACAACAACTGCAGTACAAGCAATGCTGCACCAGAAAAAAAAAAAAATATATATCAATATATATAATTACTGATTACATGTAATTTACTAACAACAGCAGATTATCATGAACTGTACACAGAATTCTAGTAGACATTCATTCACAAACAATTACCATTTGTAGTATGCCTGGCAACAGACATTATGATAGATATCTAATATCAACAACCATCAACAAAAATAATCCTCAATATATGAGAGGTTGTTACAATAATATTTTTTGTCTTTTGCCTCTCTAAATATGGGTTGCTGCCTAAATATATTTACAATACCACACCACAATGCCTTTTGCTTTACCCTCAGTTTTCTAAACTTGTTTTCCTACAATGAATCTAAGTAGGCAGTAATGGGATGCATAACAGCATTTTTTATGTAATCTACTGTGAACTGATTACTATATACCATACTGTATAAAAGGGTTAAAAAAAAATTATACTGAGAAATTTTACCATTACTAATGGACACACACTGATCATAAAAAAGTATTAGTGGACTCACGTTAAGTGTCATGAATGTGTTGCAAATATAAAACCTTTTTCATAAAACTAGTACTGTAAATTGGAAGTGGGTGGCAAATCACACCAATGTAAGTATGCAGGCAATAATTTTGTAATTTACCATGGAACTGGTGGCATAAATAATACTGTAAAAAAAAAAAAAAAAAAAAAAAAAAAAAATTGACAAATGTAGGATCATCTAGGCTAAAGTCTATGGGAATGAAGAACTGTGTGTGTGAAAATCCTTAGGGAGCAACTAACTGACTGGGTTGCTAAAAAAAAAAAAAAAAAAAGCAATCTACCATAACAATAAAATCCCTATTACCCAATGGCACATACAATACTGCATCATATATAATAATACTTGAGAAATTTACAATATTGTCCTACCCCACAGACTGTAATCATCCACACACTGTTTGTCTTTCAGTATAATGATTTTTAATTACATTCTGGCTGCTATGAGATAATTTTATTCAGCTCTGGAGGGATATCTTGGACTGATGAAGTAAAAAAAACACAGCCAAACAATTACATTCACAATCTCTCTCTCTCTCTCTCTCTCTCTCTCTCTCTCTCTCTCAATATTTTCCCATTAATATATTTTCTCAATTCCACAACATTATCCAAACTTTATTCTTCTTGCCCTATCAAGAGCATAGGAGAATGGAGCCAGGCTACTCTTTCTGACACTTAAGGTGAGGGTGACAAGCCTCACTTGCCCCCGAGTGTCATTACGTGAGCAATAGGCCCCAACCACTCACTGGATGTAAACTCTTACAGGCTCAATCCAGTTGGATCATCAGACATAATACTGCATCAAAATGACATTCCAAATCCCTATCCTAAACTCTAGCAGTTCCTTAACTTTACCCCTCCTCCCACCAATCAATGGGAGGTACCACCAAAAAATAAGAAAAACTAAAACACTGTAGAAGCTCCAAAAAGTGTGGTGATGATAACCAAAATGACAATGAAGATGCATTATTTTACCCTGAACTCCCTTCCTGGTGAATACCTTAAGCATTGTGCCTATTTAGATGTGCTGATGATAGCACTGTGTGACTGGACATCCTTCTTGATGCTAACCACTGGCCCTTCAGTGGAAGTAAATGTTTGATCCTTCAAATGATAGTGTGCTCAGATTTATTCACTATCCGAGTATTAAAATTCTTGGCTTCACCCAAGAAATACCATGCACAAATAGCTTTATCTCCATTAACATACTTACATCCCTCCTCATCCACTCCAGTATTGCACAGCAGAAGTGTAGGGGTCCAGGGCTAGACAATTCATTCCAGACACCTAAGGCAAGAGAGACCAGGTTCTCATCCTTTAGTGGCACTATGTGAAAAATAAATTCTTATCAACCACTGGAAGCAGAACCTTATACCTGGTTGGAGTGCCGTAACTCACTAGCCCACCAAGCACTATTCTACTCTTATAATTCTTCCCTTCACCCCACCAGAAATACCATTCACACATAGTTGTATCTTCATTAATACCCTCGCTATAAATCCTCCCATGCTACAAACAACTTGCTGGTAGTACCCACAATAAAACAATGTCATTAAACTAAAGAGAGATGTCATTTTAGGACTAATGCTGCATTTCTTTCACCTTAACTTGGCCTAAATTCTTGACCTTTTGCTGCTTCCTTCACACATCTCATTTACAGAAGACAGTATTATGGCTCTCCATCCTTTCCATAGCATTTTGTGACAAGCATCATATTCTTGTGTTAATTTACTGTTACAACTCTACATTCAGCATTAACAGAGAACAATTTCAGGCAAAGTTAAAGTAAAATGAACAAAGTGAGTGCATTTCTACTCACAAAAATTACTCTTTTGTTTATTCTCTGATATGTGGTAAAAAACCTGTCTTATACACATATTGACCCATTCAGTATCGTGACTTTTTTCAATTACAGCCTCGTTTCCTCCAGACAATTTTATTAAACTCTGGACAAGGCAGGGCTCTCATACTGATGGGACTAGAGAAGGCTGTCTAAATCCTCAAGTTGACAAAGCCTTTCTTAACCCCTTAACTTGATGACATACTGTATTTCTCATGTTACTGTCACTATCTCCAGATGATTTTAATCAGCTCAGAAGAGTTTTTTCAAACTGGATAAAGCCTTAATCATTTAATTCTATACTACTAGTGAAAAACTCAGTTAATAAAATTGTCTTGAGATCATTTCACTTTGTTTATAAAGGCTCCAAAATGCTTACATGTATTGACCTTGGTCACCTAATGGCAGACTTGCATGGCGTTCGATCTCCGGTAGCCTCCCTATTCTGTCCCTCATCCCTGAGGTCACACTCGATGACTTCATCCCAAGTCTTATTTGATATGCCTCTCACAACCCTACCCCTAATGTTAACACTTCTCACTCTCTGCACCCAACTGTCATCCTCCACCCTTTCCACAAGCCCAAACCATCTCAATCTACCTCTCCTCATCACAACAGCAGTACACTCCAGTCCCAACCTACCTCTTAACTCCAAAGGCCTCGCATTCAAGGATGCACTGCACATCCAGGTTATCACTCTCATTTCTGTACATTTGCGTCTGCGAATATCCTCTTCCTTTACTGTCCAGGTCGCACTACCATACAGCATTACACTCCTAAAACATGTCACACACAAAGATCCCTTAGCACAGAGGAAGAGCCCTCTTAATGTCAGGAAAGGCAACAGCTCCCTGAGCTTCTTCCAACCACTCCTCACTCTAGCCACTGAGCTAGCTCCAGCCCCACCTCCAGCACATAACACATCTCCCAAACAACAAAACTCTTCCATACACTTGAGAGACTCACTAGCAAGATCAATTCTTTCATGCCTGACATCTCTACATGCTTTCCCCAACACTCTGCACACATGAAATAAAAATTATCTTGCAGTCTACCTCTAATACCACTGCTGGTACATCTTTTATGCATCCACTTATCACAAACACTGCAAAAGATGGAACTACTTTCCACACTCTTGTGGCATGCCACATCGTCATCATCATCATCTGGACCTCCTTGCCCACCCTAGGGCAGGGTGAGGAGTAGCAATGTCCAGACAGCCCAAATTTGCCCAATCCAATGGGTCATGCCTCCATTCACTCATCATTCAAGCCCCCGGAATCCTGGCTCTATCAGATACGCCAAAAACATTCACCACGTTGTGTTGCTTCACATAAACACATCCGGTAGAGTCAATCCAGACGCTGCCACATTGGAAAGGCGTGCCAAATCCCTGATCATGCACTTCTCCTCAAAACATTCATCCGGCCAGCTCAATCTCTTGTCAGTTCCCAAGCCACACAAAGGGAAAATGAATGTCACAGGAGTGAAGGACTTACCAGTAAGCTGAATAAAATTGTTTGGAGGTAGCAAAAAAAAAAAAAAAAAAAAAAAAAAAAAAAAAAGTCACTATACTGAAGGGTTTAGTAATGGCAGACGAACCCACAAGCAACTGCAGGCCTAAGTTGCCATTCTTACATAATCCAACAGGCCCCTTTTGAGGGATACAGAGGGGATAGAGGGATGTTCATATAACAAGGGAGCTCCACTACCCAGTTATATTGGTGTCACCACACCCAGGCATCCCTCTCCCGCACCAATGATGGGTTAAGGAACTAGAAATATTTTCTATGTTATGTGGTGGACTTCACATTAATTCTACTGAATATAAAAATATAGTACATTTGCAATACCTTTCATACACTGTAACAAAACAACACTGTATGAAGATATAACATATTAGCTGCTGAAGTAATGATATTTATTTTCATGGCATAATCTAATGAATAATTACCAATTACTTTTTTTTTTTGTCAGAATGAACTATATTCATGAATCAAGGGGCTTGTATTATACTACAGTATTAAAGGGCACCCTAACCAGTACTTTAATTTTGTACTAAAGCTTATCATCTTGGCAATTTACTTCTAATACTGTGTCTCCATATCACAGTGTTATGGCCTGTTATAAGAGAAGAATAATACCCATAACAAAATACAGTATAACGAAGAGAGTTCAAGCTGGGCAAAACCCGCTGCACATTGCTAATAAAAATAATTTCCAAGTGGGCATTATTCTTCTATTTACTTCTGATACTATATTATGGAAAACCCTCATTCCACCACCCAGGTAAGTAGTGGTATACAAAGGTACAGTTAGTAACAAAAACCTCTCCTGCTTCTCTCCACGGACTTTGACATCAGTTTCACAGATCCACCGCAACCAACACTGATCAATATATGGGGTCACAGATCAGTATTGTTTGCTCCAGATTCACCAGACTAATTTTCAAAGTCTGTGGAGAAAAAGTAGTAAAGATGAAAAGAATTTGCTGCCAATAGTAGAGTACAGCTAGCCTTCCATTTTTGTGGGATTGGGGAACACAAACCCCCATGAATCCAAAAATCTGAGCAATTTTTGACCCCCAAAATGTCCCCTGCAGTTGTATTGTAAATATATGAATGTCTAAAAACCCTTTTCAGTGCCACAAAACATGATCAGGTGTTAGAATAGCTTAAGGTTTTTTTTTTTTTTTTTTTTTTTCAATCATTTAATAAAACAGGTTAAATCATTCCAAAGTACATCTTACAACAGAGTACTTTAAGATGGTTTAGTAGCCTGTCAACAATTGAAGCCACAAATATGGAGGGCCAACTGCATTTTAAACAGCTTTGGTTCTGGCAAGACAATCTTACATCAACTGCCTTACAGCATTTTTGCTTTTTCCCTGTTCCACCTACATAAACCTATCTTAGTAATGAAAGGGAAATGATTGTGTCTGCTTGTGAATCTCAGCCCTAGAATGTAACTATACAGACACTAACAGTAAAAGCCAGTTGCATCACACATTACTCCTTGTAAGTGAAGGATCCTATGACTGACCAATCATAGTCCACAAAACTTAACTCCTTCTATCCAGTGATATTTATTTTTATTCTTGCAATCTATAGATGATATTTAACTTAAGAAGCATTTGTGGTAGCAAAAGGGTTTATCAAGACCATATCTGTCATCTCCCCATAAGTGAACAGAATCCTCCAGAGATAACATGAATAAATTTTAAAATACATCACCAGAATGAAGGAGTTATAGATACAAGAAAAGCATATGGTTCGAATGGCATTCCATGACTGGAAAACTTTCAGATGCCGCTTGGGGACTCCAACCTATGCACACTGGGTGTCTCTTGACTGAACAAAATCATCTGATGTTAGTATATATGAAATTCATATAGTCCTTCCAAAATATCGAGATCGTTTAGGCATTGTCCCTCAAGGGAATTCCCCTACGTGCGACGTTGCCACAGTTTCTACTGGACTAATTATCGGATTAGAGACAAACTTCAAGGGACAACCCTCACTCCCAGCTCACTACCTCTTTCTCTCTCTCTCTCTGCATATAAAATCAACATTATATGGAGATTTATTTCTATAAAGTCTATACGGTTTTATGAATATTAGAATTTGAGGAAAAACCTCCTTACTCTGTCTGTCTGTCTGCCTGTCTGTCTGTCTGTCTCTCTCTCTGAATATAAAATCTACATTTTATGGAGATTTATTTCTGTAAAAAGTCTATACGGTTTTATGAGTTATAGGTCCTCTGTTTGCCTTCTAAAAAATACTTATTTAGGCTGTAAATAAGTTCTTTTTCTCGACTGTGGAGCAGACGAGGGCAAGTAGTAGGGATAGGAGCTTATCTCTGACGGCGGTCAGAGAGGAAGTGACCTGCGGATTGACACCTGACCTACCCTCACTGACTCACCTAGAAGCGTGACAGCGTTGGAAAGCAACGTTGCCAAGTGTTGAGGTATTTATAAAAAGTCATTGTTATTATTAAAAACAATAGGCATTTTCTTACACTATATAGCCTTAATAGAGAATTTTATATATATATATATATATATACTGTAAATAAATTTAATTTAGAAGTGGTAAATATCTGACACGAGACAGAGAGGTGTGTTTTGGTACGGATTCAGCAGCGTCGCGCGAAGAGGTATTCCCGTGAGGGACAACGCCCAAACGATCTCGATATTTTGGAAGGACTATAGGTGTACCAGTAGTACAGAACTGCCTACATGAGATAGTTTTTGAAGCCGTGAACTGCTAGGATATCTCACACTTGAACGAAATCATTTGGTGTTACCCTGAGTATAAATTAACCAAATGCATCAACTGCAGTGAAAGGGATACACCACAAGACCACCAGCTGTCTAACAATACAGTAACTGTCAGGATGATTTCAACTACATGCATACACTATATGAAGTTGATTCATTTTCATCTGACAGATCTGGGCCACGTCTGTAAATAAATTACAAAGTTGTGGTCGCATGAATTTCAATGAGCCTTGTCTATGAGGTCAGAATTAGTCTTCTTGGTTGCAGATCAACTCTTCAGAGTGATTACACATGGCCATCAGCCAAGCTAAATGGGGTTAAGAATCTTTGTCAGATAATGTGACCTATAACATCTCATATCTTTTCTCCTCTGTGTCTTTAAGTTGGTATTCTCATCAGCTTAGGATTCTTTCAAGCATTTCTTCCTGAACTATTTAATTTACACTGTAGGGCCTAGTATTAAGCACCATTATATTTAAACATTATTAATACTGTACTTACATACACCATACTAGAGGTTATTAACAAGCCATAAGCAGATACTGTGTATACAGAAGTACCATGGAAGAGGTGCTTGGGATATTCCTTAACCAACAAGAGTATGAGTCGCAGATAATAATGTATTCTAAACTTTAAATTATATATTCACCCACCAGAAAGTTCACACTCTTTTATCTATTCTGACTAAAACACATAATTTGATCCAGCTTAGGGTGTAATGAAGTTAACAAAGTCTAGTTCAAAATGTCTCTCACAAGATCAATAAAACTGTTTAGTAGTAGGACAATATTTCAGAAGTTTGTAAAAACTGTTGGTGGCAGAGGGAATAAACTATTACAATATCATCCTACTGAAAGGGTTAAGACAAAGATCAGTACTGCAAAGTAGTGACTTTAGCCTCATCTGTGAATGCAGATGGACATATATGAGCTGGTTTGGTGATGTGGTAGTGGAGCTGAGGTGGTGAAGATGACAATATGTGTGTGTGTGTGTGTGTGTGTGTGTGTGTGTGTGTGTGGTAAACTATGTACAGTATACAGTGAGTGTGGTGGAAAGATAATGTGTGCTTGTAATGATGGAGAGAAATTAAAGAACAAAAGCAGCAAGTGTGTTACATCGTGGACCCCTGCAGCGCTGCATGTTCTTGAGCAGGTTACGCAATTTCTTGTGTACATTGGAAGGCAGGACACCTACTGTGTTGTTAAGCTGCCACGGGTCCACACCTACATCATATGCCTCCTCAAAACTCTCATCATCAGCCCACTGGCAGTACAGACGGTTTTCCCACTGACCAAGCTGTCTGAGGCATGCATACGTGTTGTTGTGGGAGTCCTCACACTTACACGCAAAGTCAGGGTTGCAGCCGTTCATTCCAGGGGGTGCAGCAGGACATCCAGGGTTGAATGGCACACCCTCACCAGAGTGTTCCACCAGCACTGTCCGTCGCAGCTGCCGACTGAGTCCTGTCACCCTCTTATTGCTTCGATCCAACTGCCCTAGGATTGATACCATGTTACTACTTCGGTCTTCTTGTCCAGGTCCTGACATCTTGTTAGTACTTGTGTCATCCTCTGTGTCCATGATCAACGGTTTGAGGGACATGCCATCCATATACTTGGGGACTAAGAGGCCAGCCAGGTCAAGAAAAGTTGGAGCCAGGTCAATGTTGGTGGTTGGGTAAGCCAGGGTCGTGCCTTGGGCCAGGCGGGGGCCACGCATCAACAATGGAACACGGACATCGGTTTCGTAAGGCTCCCGCTTGTCCAAGGGCTGAGAGAACTGGCCTAGGTGGTAGCCATTGTCGGAAGTGAAGACTAAATAAGTGTTGGTGAGCAGATCACGGGCCTCCAGGTCCTGCACCACTTCCTGTACCATCTGGTCCACTGCCAGCAAGGTGCGCAAACGATCCCGGTACACCCCATCCACCCGCTGCACCACACCTGGGGGCAGTGGCTGGACTCCCTGCCGCAGCAGCCAGTGCTTTCCTGGCCCAGCCACCACATTAAAGTTATCAGTGCGTGGGGCTGCAGCTGACGAGAAGTTATGAGCATGGCGCGGTGCTGGGGTGAATGGGGCGTGTGCAGCAGGGGTGGAAAGCATCATAAAGAAGGGGCTGCCTCGGGGGCGCTGCTCCAGGAACTGAAGTGCTCGCCATCGCATCACATCAGTTAAGTAGTCATGCCCAGGGTCGTCACCATGGACCTCCTTACTGCCATTGATGGAGAGGGAATAATTGTAGTAGCGGGAGTTGCCTTTCAGCCCCAACCACCAGTCCCAGCCTGGTGGCACATGACCCACACCTCCAACACTTGAGTGGCCATACTGGTTCAGGTATTTGCCGGCAAAAAAGGTCACATAGCCTGCTTTCCTCAGATGCGCTGCAAATGTTTTCTTCTCTGGTCCGTCCTATGTCAGGTGCCACACAGTCACATCAAACACAGACAGGATGAAATAAGTGTTAGTAACTTAAAAATGACAAATTGGAGCTGTATAGAAAGTAATTATAGGTTGCCTTTTTATGACATTCTTCTTTTATTATTATGTCCACAGTAGTTCTGAGAAAACTGCCTATTGAAGTCCCATTGCTATGTCCACAGTTGATCTGCCAGAGTCCTCAAATAGCTGTACCAACAGTAAAAAAAAAAAAAAAAAAAAAAGTGATATTTTGGCTGAAATCCCCAATATAAAATGATGACTTATGGTATACACAAACTTAAGCACACTTAGTATTCTTGATTTCTAACTTTCTGGCTGAATTCTCTAATAAAATCATGCTGGCCTATCTTCACTAAGTTTTTGTACTTAGTGGAATGTAAAGTAAGAGTGCAGGCACACATAACAACACCCTACATTGTATGAACCACCAATACAGTAGTTATTAAGAAAAATATCAGTTGCTTGCAAAGTCTCTTATCACAAGTCTTTGCAGAGATTTTTTTTTTTTTTCCAGGGACTAAAACACTTCACAGTATTCTAATGAAGTATTTAACCTTCAGGACGATGATGTCTTTTTATACTTGCTAACTCTAGAAGTTTCAATTCAACTTAGGAAAGACCTCTTATACTAAAGGGGCTAATGAAGGCTACAGACTGTATTCTCACTGACTTAGAATGGTGCATAATACCTCTTCCTTTGTAATTTATTTTGAATACAGTAATACATTTCAGTATTGTCTGTTACGCGGCTTATTATCTTCGTTACACTGACATAAATGGCATAAATAACAGACTAGCATATATTAGTGTACCAGATACAGAAATAAACTGTTAAGGAAAGGTGCTGAGGAGCCTCCTTCACCAAGGAGAATATGGTCCTAAGTCCAACTCCTCCAGTTTAAGAGCTCTCTCCTAACCTGAATATCATTTGTAAGTAGCAAAAACAGAATAAAAAAAGTTTAATGTCATTGTAGGGAAAGTTAAAAAAAAATTCTAACTTATGAGGCAAAGCATAACTCCACATACAGCAATGCAAATGTGTTACAGTTCATCTTGTGTCAATAAACATGAGACATTTACATGGATGTTATGCTCTCCCTATTTTATCTCAACCTCAAACTTCCAACTTTCCATCCTGAAGGCTGATACAAATGTCCCTCAATTTCCTCCCTGTCCTTCAAAGGGAAATGGTGGACTGCATTTAAAGGGAAACTTCACTGTGCAGTCCACCAGGTTCACATCCAGATCCTGTAGGCCTAGGGCCTCAAGAACAAGAGGTGATGTGATATCTAACCTGCCAGCGCTGACTGCTGCACTGGCCGCTGAGAGAGTTGTTGATTGCACCATGGTTGTGGACGTACTGGCCTGTCAAGATGCTGGACCTGAAATGTGGCAGGTAATCATCATCATCATCCAAAAATACGGTATTTTCCCACATAAGGATGGGTTTAGGCAGGGTGAAGAGTGCAAGAAAAAAACTGACAGAAGGATAACTAGCAAAAGTCTGCCAAATTAAATAGGTCACACTCTCATTCACTCACCATTCAAGTCCCTGGAATCCCAACTCCACATTACAAGCAGATACATCCACACCCACATGCTTCATATTACCTATCAGTTACATTACAGGTTAAAAGGGATATAATGAACTATGGGGCAATAATGAACAATGTTGAACAGTTGCTAGCCATTTCCTTAAGAAACTCTTTCAAACTGACGATGTCTTTCGCCATCCTTTATTTTTTTTTTTTCCATCAAAAATATACTCTCCTTAGGGAATATATAACTTTTGAACTGGAGGAGTGATATATACAGTACTGTTGATTTCATTACCCCTTCACTACAGGTTTTTCCCACAGACTGAATAAAATCTACTAGTAGCAAGAATTACCTTAGAGAAATGATACATCTTTTGGCTAAGTGAATAACACCTACTGTATACCAAATGGCTGAATGAATGAATGTAAGGGTGGGACTCAAATGTTAGTGCATATGTATGACTACTTGTTGGCAGGTAGACAGATGGCACAATTTTGAACACAAATAGGCCTAAATCAGCCAATATTCAGAGTTGAATGTATTTAAACAAACCACTGGTGGTGAAGCTGACTGACCTACTGGGACAACACAGAGGGCTGGCCACAAAGGCATTAGTAAGGGTGATGCCATGATCTCCCAGGAGGCGGCGTGTGTGTGGCAGTGCTTGCATCCCACCCAGTACCACATCCTGGTCATCAGTTAGGATGAACACAAAGTTGGGCCGCTCAACCTGATGGGTCAAATGATGTTATGTTAGATTATGCTGTGACAGACTTAATTAAATTAGATTATGTTGTCATTTTTTTTTTTTTATGTCTGACTCTGGGCTTCACAACCTGCTCCCAAGGCAGGGCCCCATTCAGTTGAAGTGCCTTAACCCACTAAACCATCAGGCATCAAGTTATATGGTTACCAACCAGCATAGGACTTGGTTTTCTAGCTTACATGAATTCATGTGGTTTGTCACTCAGTGTAATCACTTGAAGGCAGTATTATACTGAGTGAGTGGATGATGGGTGCCCCACCTACCATTAAACTTATACAGAAGAAAATACTTAAACTACAACAATGTTGCAAAACAAATAAACACATTTGAAAGCTTTCTCTTAGCCAGAGGTGACACTAATAAATCTGGAAGAAATCTCTGAGAAAGAGTAAATGAGAATAGAACAAAATCATGATACACTGCATATACCTTATTTAAAAGTACAGTCATATAAGCTTATCCTCCAGCCCACCACCATTTTGAATGAGTAGAATCCCTGATACAAAAGTGGTGACAATTCCCACCTGCAGGAGTGTGGATCCCTCTGGTGGAAGGGGAGGGCTGGTCTGGTAGGGGGCAGACCAGTAGATCACCGAAAGGAAGAATGTAAACCCCAGGAAGAGGTAGATCTTCTGTTGGTGCTCCACCACCCACATCATTCATGCCTCATCTGCTCACCTCACCCACCACACCCTATAACAGTAGTAGTAGTAGTAGTAGTAGTAGTACGGTAGTTGCAGTAACCCAAGGCTCATTTGAATGTGACCCCAGTGAACTCCAGGCTAAAATTACCATCTTGCAGTCCACCATTGTCTCTTAACCCCTAAAGCCCTATGACCCCTAAAGTCCTATGACTGATGATCGCTGGTTTCCAAACTTAGTAAGTGAAGTCCTACGGCTGACGATTGTAGAGAGGCTGCAAAAAATTGGAGAGCTGTAACCCCACCTCTTTTATGATGTAAGTGGTACCTAGCCAATGGAAATTAATAGATGAGGTGGTGGCAAGCATGATCCGGTCCCCTCCTCGGGTGTGGGGAGGGACCGACCCAACCCCTTCTCTCCACCTCCCTCCGCCCCAGTGGATCCTGCCCTCTGTGTCCTCTCCCACCCAAACTTCCCCCTATACCCCCTCTAAACTGTATTGGCTGTGTGTGGCAGGTATATTCCCTCCCTTTCCCCTCAAACTCCCTCCACCTTATTCTCCCTTATTTCTCAAGGACATCCCGTTCTCGCGCATGGTGAGGAGTGACTTTTTTATTTTTTATGGTCGATTGTGCAGTAACCACTGGACATATGAAAGTGATATACTGTATACATTTTCTGGTGTGTAAAATCAAGTTCTTCAAACCTATAAACCAAAATTTACTTTGGTGCATTTTTTTTTCTCTCTCTAAGCTATAAGCATGGGGTAACAATTGTTATTTTTGACCTTCTATGACAGCCGATATTACAGTAACCATTAATCATATGAGAGTGAAATCCAGTATACATTTTTAAGTGTGTAACCTCAAGCTACATTTATTTGTGGTCTTGCATCCTGCCAGTTTATCGATGATGCACACTGACTCCGGGACACATAAATGCCGTCAATACAACACTTACATTATAATGTACTTCACTCTTCTTGCTGACACCTCTTCCCAATTCATACTTTGCTAACACTGGGAAAGGCTTATTTCTTGGCTATCATTCTCCCTCCAAGCAAAATACAGTACAAGATACAGAATGGAAGTGCTTGGCTGCTCTTACGTTCGTTGCAAGTGCTGCCGTGGCTACAGCAAGAGTGTGAGGCCATCCCTCAGGTGTGTGGTGGTGAGTCGGTTACCAATGCCTCGGCCATAAATTGGCTTTATCATAATAGCTTACGCAACTACTAGGGTTGAAATGCACAGTTACTCTGGGCTAATACCTCTCCTCTTCAATGGTCTGTACTTATAGCATCACAACTTCATTATCACGACCGTAAATATAACCCAGGATAATGATGTATTTTATCTTAGATTCATGTGTTACAATATTTTGTTATCACATCTGCTCCTCGTCACAGCTGCACAATGTAAACAAACGAAATGATTACAGCTTTCATACGGGGTTACTTTTCTATATCGTTCTGCTTACATAATTATTATAACCCATTAAATGATGACATTCATTTTCATATGCATTCGTGTTATTTATATAAGGAAAATAATGCATATTTACATCACATATAAAATGACGATTACATTATTGGGAGATAGATTCATTCCCTTTATCTCGCACCCCCCCTCGGCCCTTTCATTTCACTTGATCTCTGTTTCTGAAGGTAACCAGACAGTTTGGAAGTTTTGTGATTCGATTTATATTAGTGTAATGGTCACGAGGACATGGTGTAACCATGAGGGCCATAAAGCAGCAGACCGTATGGACGTTGACCAACAGCACCACCCACACCACACTCTCCTTCCTCCCACACAGTACCACATTATCCTACCTCCCACACCACACTATATTGTCCCAATGTCCTGCCTGCCACACTACACTATCCTACCTTCCACATCACACACTAACCTATCTCCCACTATCCCACACCACACTGCACACTATCCTATCTCCCACTATCCCACACCACACTGTCCTGCCTGTCACAGTACACTATCCTACCTCCCACATCGCATCAAACTACTGTATCCCACCTCCTACATAACACACTATCATATCTTCCACTGTCCCACACCACACTACATTATCCTACCTTCTACATCACGCCACATTACCTACGGCAGAAAAGGGCAAGGAAAAAAAAAAAAAAAAGTGCACGACATTACGGACAGTGAAGCGGAAACGGCAGAGGACATATAAGAAATAGGGCGCGCGCGCGCACACGCACACGCGCACACACACACACACACACACACACACACACACACACACACACACACACACACACACACACACACACACATCATCATCATCATCATCATCATCATCCGGACCTCCTTTCCATCCCAAGGGCAGAGTGAGGAGTAGCAATGTCCAGACAGCACAAACTTGCCCAATCCAAATAGGCCACACTTCCATTCACTCATCATTCAAGCCCCCGGAATCCTGGCTCTACCGGATACGCCAGAAAACATTCACCACATTCTGCAGCTTCACACAAACGTATCTGGTTGAGTCAATCCGGACGCTGACATGCTCACAAGGGGTGCCAAAATCCCTGCTCATGCATTTCTCCTCACAACATTCATCCAGCCAGCTCGATCTCTTGTCAGTTTCCTAGCCTCACCGACTTCCAAACCTCTCTTCCTCAAACACTCATCCACCTTATTTCTCCACCTTCTCCTTGGCCTACCTCGTCTCCTCCCTCCTTCAAATTCGCTCAGGTAAACCTTTTTCACCACTCTATTGTTATCCATTCTTTCCACATGCCCATACCATCTCAGGACACTCTTTTCGATTCTGGTGTCCACCGACTTCCTCACTCCACACCTTTCACGAATCATACTATTTCGTATCCTATCCACCCTCTGTACTCCACATACATTCCTCAACAGTCCCATCTCCACTGCTCTTACTCTTGACTTCTGATTTTCATGCCACACCATAGTCTCACACCCATAAGTTAGAGTTGGCACTAACACTCCCTCATGTAAGCCTCGTGCAGCTGCAACACTCAAGCCTCTGTTTCTTATCAAAGCCTTTATTGCACCAGCTACTTTTCTTCCTTGTGTCACTCTACTTTCAACTTCTTTTGCACATTTTCCTCTCTTTTCTATCACTGTACCCAAGTATTTGAACCCTCTCACCAGTTCCAGTCTCTCTCCATTCACTGTGACATCACACTGGGAGTCACGTTCTCTCTTAATAACCATCACTTTACTCTTTTCTACATTTACTTTCAAGGCACGACGCTCACAGACATCAACAAAACCCTGCACCAGCCTACCAAGTTCCTGTCCGGTACTTGCAAGCAGTACTGCTTCATCAGCAGCATACAACAAATTTGAGATATTCCACCCATCACCATTCATTACCACCGCCATCCCTCTCTCCATTACTCGTGTTTTCACTTCTCTCATCACCCCATCCAAATATATATAAATATATATATATATATATATATATATATATATATATATATATATATATATATATATATATATATATATATATATATATATATTGAACAACTATGGGGACATCACACAACCCTGTCGCACGCCCACACCGATTGTGAACTATTCACTTAGATACCCATTAACCCTTAGACATGCTTCGCTACCATCATAAAAACTCTTGACAGCATCTAGCAGCTTACCATCTTCACCATACATGCGCAATACTTTCCACAAAATCCCTCTCTGTCTACTTTGTCGAATGTTTTTTTTCCAGATCCATGAATGCCATAAACACCTTATGGTCCTTCACACACACACACACACACACACACACACACACACACACACACACACACACACACACACACACACACACACACACACATATTTAAACCAACTTCAAGATGCAATCAGCAAAGGTTAAAATACAGCCAAGCAAGACGTCAAGAAAGTATCAAACTTGCCAGGGCCCTTACGTCCTCGCAAGCTGTTTATACATTCTAACACCGGACGATCTTTGCTTAGCAGAGAGTGAACTGTGGGAACCTAAGTATGCTATCCTCAAACTTGGCCCGAAATTGTCATACGTTCGTGCTGAATGCCGAGTTGTAACAGTAACAACAGAATACTAGCCACGAGGAAGTGTAATGGAAAAGGTATAGAGCCGTAGCAGGTTTGTCTTATTCTGCCACTGAATTACGTGAAATAAAGCGTTAAAAGATGAAATTATCTAGGTAAAGTTAATGTGAAAGAACTATATACTGCCAGTTCCAGCCTCTCATGATCGGCATAACTGGAGTATTCTATTCCAGCTTCCTGCAGACGATTTTATTCAGCCGAGATCGAGTGACCCATAAGAAAATCACCCGTTCACCAGGTATTTATCGTTTTATTTATTCATACATATATGTCATTTTACTGTTGTTACTGGACGATTGTATTTACCTTAACCCCTTCCGTCCCATGACGTGTTATTATTCCTCCTAGCACTGTAAGGCTTTATTTAGCTTTCTGTTTCCTGACTGGAGGGGTCGGATTTCGCCTTCATTTACCTCTTCAGTACGAGAAGTCGTACTGCCCTCGCGAGTCTCTTAAGTAGTGGCATTTTCTCACATACGAGCGACCCAACCCTGCCCGGCCCGGCCCAAGGATAAGCCCGGCCCGACGCTTTTGAGAAGCGTAGCCTACATTTCAGCAACCACAGGGCCGATCATTGCACGTGGTTTGGACCATATGATAGCCCATTCTTTAAAATTTGTTTTTGACAGGTTTCATCACACTCCGGCGGTGCACCCGGCACGTGACACGCGCCAAGTGCAGCATGTCGAAAATCTTCAAAAGAGGACCACAGGCCAGACAGTTCATCGTAAAGACATGAAACTTGAAGTCTATGTAGATAGCCATCAATATACTCCAGCATCCTCGGGGAGTAAGGCGACATTTCAGTGGAATCGGATTTAAATGGCCTCGCTCGTACCTCGCCGACGAAGGCATTTTACTGGTATAACTATATAGTTTAAAGATAGCAAGAAAAAGCAAAAGTACGTCGTGGAATTAAAGGGATTACATGGACTTTTTGAACTGGAGAAGTTACATATATTATATTCATCAGTTTCTTTACTAACAGATGGATCCCATTCCTTGAATAAAACCGTTTAAAGACAGCAAGAATAGAATGAAAAAATACGACATCGGATGGAGGGATAAAGAGATTGCATTCAACTGGGTAATGAAAATGGCTAGCGAACCCTCAGCCCCAAAATATGTCGATTTGTTGTGCAAGCTAGTTTTCTTCTCAGTTCTTTCTTTCTTTCGCCATTCAGTTGACAAATATCTGTAATCACTTTCAGCTCAGTTCATGACCAAGTGTAGTCAGATGGGAGGGTTGATTTTACCAGTAACTAAAGATACTCATTCCTGCCTCATAACTAAGGATCATCGAATTTTATGCAATCACGACTGATTATTCAAGTTCTGTGAGTAGCCCAGCTGTCAGATGAGAACAAACCAACTACAGTTCATTCATTTTAGCTCGGCAGAGACTTTAATTCTTTTGTAAAATCCTGCAGCTCAGTGATAGATAATAAGATAATACTACGACTCAACATCCATTTCATAGCACTTCTTCGTGACTAGCATCATATTCAAGTGTTTGTCAGTTGTTATAGCTCAACATGAAAGATGAGAGATAGTGGTTGAAGAGAACAATGTATAGAGCAAAATTGCCATCTCTCCATCTTAAACACTGAGCAATAAGAGATTAACATTAGAATATAATGATAGTCGAGAAACAGTGCTATGAAAAGGATATAGAGCTGTAGTACTGTCTTATTCTGCTACTGAGCTATGAGAGATTGTATGCAAAAGGACGAAAATCTCCGCCTAATAAAGGTGAATGAACTATAAATCATTGTATTGTTCTTTATTTTAAAAAGTCCCAACACTATGGAAACAACCAGTCGACTACACTGGGCCAGATCTTAGCCCCATTTTGCAACCAACAATGACACTCCTGGATCTGTGCCCCGCCAACCAATAGTGCACAGACAGACTTGAAGACAACACATCGACAAGAGCTGTGGAACCCGGGTGAACAAACAATGCAAGCCACTTATTAGCCAAAAAGTACCCCCTGAACAGAGGGACAATGGATATGGACGACTCAAAGACGATGCCAAGATGCTCATTGTAAAGCTAATCCATAGGCATGTGAACCTCGAATTTACTGCAAAGACGTTGTACCACCAACGGTTGTGAAACTGTACTGGAAGGAACCTGAGAAGCCTGAAGACAACTCAAAATTTATGTTGACAAGAGTTCTCAAATGTCATTTTGGATATCTCTGGAATGCCTTTCTTGTCGTGAAAATATGAGGGGCTGGAGGGAGGTTTTGCCCGTGCGGTTAGAGGCCTGTATTACTAAAGCTGGATGGACAGGGGTGTAAATCAGTCCCTAATTTTTACCTTTAAAGTGAGCCTTTGGTTGTTAGCTTTGATAAGCCTACCTATACATTACCGAATGCAGTCAACAACGGTGAAGACATTGCATACTCAAAATATCATTAGGTCAGTATACAGTATACTAAACGCCGTTGGCGGGAGCTATATACCAGTAATAATATATATCTGTATCATCTCATTCAAACTTCATTGCAGGATCGAGCCTTTTCCTCGGAGGGACAGTAATAGACAGAATTAATCCTTTCCCATAATCGTAATTTTCTGCTGCCACAATCCCTTCACTAAATTTTTCAAGTGTCGAATTTTCATTTTTTTTTTTTTTGTGACCCGAAATATAAAGTAGTATCATCACACGCAAATAGATTGTAGGAAGTACTGATTATGTGTAAGATTTATTTTAAATCATAACAAAGCAGCTATTTACAATTGCACAGAGACGTTGACGAGGGGCCAACATGTGATGATGCTGTGTACTTTGGATGGAACCAAACGGCTGTGGCGTCCACCCAGGAGAAAAATATCTTCTTAATTCCTTGCACCTTGCGGTGGGAAAGGACCTTGGCCCGACCCTGGCAAGGCGATATCTGTTTCCTACAGAAAAAGTTGCCTACCTGCGGTCGACGGGTCTGTTCGGCCAGACAGACCAGAGTTAAGCAACAGCATGTGTAGATTAATTCCGATAGCATTGGCTAACGAAACAACAAGTGAAAATTAACCAGTTCTCCCGAACTGCCTAACCTAAACGGCAGAAGGCACTTACAGGGTGCAAAGACAGCTGCTCCGCCCTTCAGGTCACGCCTGAAATTCATCACACTGGCTAGGGTCCAGCGTTTCAACATCACAAAGAGACGTAAGATCACACTATTCTAAGTGAGTGCGGGAAGATGTAAACAAGCTCCACAAATTTTACTTGTGTACGGAACACATGTGTTACATATGATCACATGACGGGATGCAGTCACCTACGAAATACTGTTGAAAAGTCAGACATGTTCCTTCACACATGCTTCTGAAACTGTCAACAAAAAGTAGGGGCCTGTCCACACCTTCGTACTCTCAGTTTTAATAGTACGGCCGTCGCAGATATAAAGTACTGCACATCCACATCACTAGTATTTAGGATACAAATCCCAAATGTCTTGATCTCTGGCCGAGCACTTACACCCCTTCGTAATTCTAAGAAATCCAAGACTTAGCATTAGTACAGCACTTAAAATCTTTCGTTTTTCTAACAAACCGAGGACTTTATCACTGGTATAGCACATAAGATCATTTGTATAAAACCCAGACTTTTGATCGCCGACACAGCATGTGGGCTCAACAGACTTCCAAGGCTGACCCTGTGACTTGAGTAACGGAGACAGGTCCAAATAAACTCCGCTGCAGATGCCATTATTCCTCAGTCACATCACACAATAATGCAGCCGAAAGTGCCATCCATTCATGCCTAGTTGCCTACACTGCATAGTCCAGCTAAAAGTGCCGTCTATATATATCCACACTACGACTTCTTTGATTTGCAAGTGCCGCCTGAATCCACAGTGCATAATCGGTAATCTATGTAGGCTATGGAAGTAAACTCGTACAGACTCAGATCAACCAGTCAGAAAACCGTCACAAAATTTTTCTTGCATGAAATTCGAGATGAGGAATGGTATTAATGATAATCCAACAGTCGAGTCAGTAGTAGTATAGTGGTATTATTACGGTATTATTATTATCATCATCATCATCATCATTATTATTATTATTAGTTGCAATCCCAGGCTGATCTCAGTGTGAACCCAGAGGACTTCAGGCTGAAGAACTTTTTTTTTTTTCTTCTTGGCTGATACCTGTGACGTTCTGTTCACTTTAACTTGACCTAAAACTGCCTTCTCTTCATCTTGAGTGTTGAGCTGTACCAAAAGATCGACATCAGAATACGATACTAGTCACGAGGAAGTGCTAGGGAAAGTACGCAGATAGCATTGTCTTATTCTGTCACTGAGCTGTTAGTCACGAAAAGGTGTCATGGAAAGGATTTCAGTACAGCCGAAATATTTTCTTATTCTTCCACTGAACTGTCACAGGAGATTAATGTTAGAATGTGGTGTTTGTCACAAAAAAGTGCTATAGAAAGGATGAACCGAAGAGCTACAGCATCTGAGCTGTAACACTAGAATATGGTGCGAGAAACGAAGAAATGCTATGGAAAGGATATAGACCCATAGTAGTGGCTTACCCTGTCATTGATCTACGAGGAATAAGCGACAGATGAACGAAAATCTCCAAGTGAAGGGGAATGCTTTACTGTACACAAATATGTCTTGCCCTGGAATGGGATTTTCAAGTTCCCTGTCGCATTAGGAGGGTTCGCAGTAAGAAGTGGTTAGCCTACTAGATACCGCCAGAATTTTTAATTGCATAATTCTCACATACGGGTGTTTTTATGAAAGTATTATGTACAAATTTTTCTCATTCATTTAAGGTGTGTTTGGTGCCTAATAATATGGTTACAAAATACTTTGTGATGTTCATACGTCTGGGGATGAAGATCTATCAGTTTTTACACATATGTACGGATATTTCTTTATCTATACTCTTAATTAAATACTTCCAGTGGTCACCAGGAAAGGTATTAAAAGAAGAACAAAAAAATTTCGTCAGACACTTCGGTTCCTACGGACAGAGGATAGCAGGTGGCAAAAGAACAAACTCGGCAAAGAATCTACGATTTATCTCTCAACTCATATATGCTGAAACGTTTCACTGCCTGAGAAGCAAATAATGGTTAAAATGTGTCTAAAGTATTATTATTTACAGATTATATGCGTAAAACTGCTTATATTTCACATTGCTAGAATCTGTTATGTATGAGGTAAATAACGATTAGTACGACTGAGTAGCTATATTAATATCCGTCTTTATGTGAACTAACACCATTTTAAAGTCATGGATATTGTTGTCAAGTTAAATTAACAAATTTATCTGCTGTACAAAGATGGGGAAAGCGGTCTCGGCTCCAGACATGTGTGGTGCCTGGCGTACCAGTATCTGTCGACAGCCTTTGTAAACATTGACATTCAATATGACATAAGAAGAAAAGTGTGGGAAGAGAGGTGCAGGAGGGAAGTGGGGTGGAAAGCCACTCGTAATCATGCCTTCTGCTCCTTGCATTTCATTGGATGGGAGAAAGGAAGACCAGCACCAGAAAACCCAGATCCAGTGCTGTTTGAATATAATGGGTGGGGGAGAAACTATGAAAATATTCCTAGACCGAAAAATAGACTTTGCAAAGGACAAGAAGTATAGGCGAGGAAGAATCATGCCTTCCAAACACCAGCTCAAGCCCAGCTACCACTCCAAGTGACCGAAAGACACCAGTCACACCAACTGAGGAAGTTTGGTCACATTCAAGACTGGCCAGAGGTTGAAATATGCTCCAGCAGGCATGTGTCTACACGTAATCAGCATAAAATTGTATTGGTATTTATTTCCTTTCAGACGGTAATCACATCCACTGGTAAACATACGCTTTATTTGATCCACCCATCTTGCAAGTCTTTCGTCTTATACTGAGAACCGCAGGCCCGCAGCCGCTGGGAAACGTGGTTGTGTTTTGACTTGTAGAGCATGTCGTACCGCAGGCGGCAAATCTGGTGAAACGTTTTTTTTTTTTTTTTAATACTTTTGCTGGTGACCACTGGGAGTATTTGAATTAAAGTATAAATCAAGTTATATTCGTACGTACTGTATGTGTAAAACTGATAAATCTTTAACCCTTGACGTATATAACCAACACCACAAAACACAGATCTTTTTGAATAAGAAAAATTTGTATGTAATATTTTTATGAAAAAAAAAAAAACCGTATGTGAGCATTATGCATTGTCCTCAAAATAAAATCAGAAATTAGAAATTCTGGCTGTATGTACTATGTAGTATGTAACTACCTGTTTTGGCCTTAGTGTGGCAAAAACCAGACACGTGTGATGATTATGGTCTCGTCTTTTCCATTCTTCCAGAAAAAAAAAAAAAAAAACAGTATATATACGGTAATTTTCCTCATGGGAAAATACTCGTTTCTCCTTGTCCTTCCGGCAGAAAACAGATACAAGAGATGTCATACGAATGTAGTAGAAGTAGCAGTAGTAGTGGTGGTAGTAGTAGCACTAGTGGTGGTGGTGGTGGTGGTGGTAGTAGTAGTAGTAGTGGTAGTTAGCACTAGTGGTGGTGGTGGTAGTAGTAGTAATGACAATTCCAGGTTCACATTGACATAAACCTGATGGTCTGCAGGTTTCAGATACATTTTTGCAGCCCACCATCTTCAGGCTGCTGTACAAGGAAGTAGCGGAGGGACATCTCACCACATGCAAGTGTCCCTTTCAAGCACAAGTGAGCGAAGTGGCAAACGTCTTCTTTTTTTCTTTTTTCTTACACGCTCCCTGTAGATCTGCATATGGAGGATGGAGCCTGAATACTAGGAAGCCACCCCATTCTCTCTCTTCGGGTCTGAGTTGTCGCATATAATAATTTATACCAAAGGCAAGCAAGGCACGTCCACGCTTATGCCCGGCTTAGTACTCAACAGTTTATCCTGATCTGCTTCACTCAAGGCCTTTAAATGACCATTGACAAATTTATCGTTTCATACTGTATGTTGCTTCATTCCAACCTGCTGTTTCAAAAACCCTCCCTCTCTCTCTGATAATGAGATATCTTTAATTCAAATCTCACATCATGGTAGGCAGCTACCACCTTCTAGCCCTCCTCCCTTCCTGTCGTTTCCTCTGCCTTCGATCTGTATACAGCCCCTGTAGGGATGGGGCAGTATTTTCAATAGCCTAAATAAAAAATATGATATGCCAGTGTGAGACGTCAGTACTGGAATTACCATTTCAGTGCACTGACAACCTCCTGAAACAGCAGCAGTGTTGCCACCAAAAAATTTGGTAAATCTGAAGCTGGACGCCAAAAAATCTGTAGAAATCTGTAGATCCCTCAAAGTGACCATTCTGTGGGTGGAAATGGAGAACTACCCCGTCCAAAATTTCCACAGCCTTCCCCTTGAAACTCCCGAATTTTTCCCTAACTGACCACAGGTTTCATATACTACATGTTGAAGGTAGAACTTGGTTGTAATAATACCACAGAGCGGTTACAAAATATGGCAGGGATTTTTTTTTTTTTTTTTGAAAAATAGTGGACTGTGTATGGCCAGTTGTTACCTCATGGAACTGGGCCTATCACACAACTTGAATACAAAATTGTGATTGCATGAATTTTGATGGACCTTCCTTATGAGATAGGAATGGCTCTCCTTGGTTACAAGTCAAAGCAACCGTCCAATCCGACAACACTTGGTCATAAGCTAAACTGGAAAGGAGTGTAGTATCTTTGTTGCGTGATAGTAAGTCGGATTCAGTCATTCATATTAACTCACTATAGCACAGGATCCATACAAGAATTAGAGCAAATACAATGTATTTCCAGGTGAAATAATTAAAAATACAGCAGATGTTTTACTGAGCAGCTCCCAGTGGAGGTGCTAGATTACACAGCATGTGAAATATTGTCTTAGTGTGGAACTTAAAAAAATATATATCTCAAAAGGCAGATGTAATATTTATAATTGATAAGTTTCTTCTTATCCACAAAGGAAACGAAGTCTGTATATACACTGAAAATGTCTTCCAATATGAAAATCTGTAGATTAAGCCTCTTTATCAAACAAAATCTGACAATCTGAAAATAGGTACAAAATCTGTAGATCAACAGATAACTCTGTAGAAGTGGCAACACTGAACAGCATGATGTGCCTAGAATTTATTTCCCTGATATACCCCTATAAACAGCTAAGTTCGTTATGTAGCGAAACCTGTGTCAGAGCTCTCCAGTAGTGCAGCAAGTACCAACTTGTGATATATAATTCCCTCACGCGGTGCCACTGGTGTGCTAATGCTTGCTATATATATTATGATGAGCTAAGAATATTTCGTTAAATGCCATTGTAATGTCATCATAGACGGTTTTTAATGATGTGCTGGTGAACCTTATGGATCACTGAAAGCTCCTTCAGCGAAATTCTTATACTTGAATTGTATCATGCAATAACTGGGATCCATATTTTTCGCCATTATATCATCCAGGTCACTGTTTACCACTAGGCAACATTATCAGCACATTTACATCAGCTGCATGAAAGTTAACTGGAAGTGTTTATCAACAACCAGCTTATGATGTGCTGCTAGGTGATTCTTTATAGTTGCTGTTACTTAACATACTGATGCTCTTCCTTGTATATGAAGCAACCTGTGTTAGCTACCAAGAGAAAATAATACACCTACAAGTAGCCTGGGAACTCGGATAATTGCACACTGACCACGCATAAAACCTTGTCTCATAAAGCTGTACTCAGCACCAGGGATGAATAGTATTGGAACGTATGATATTTGGAAATGTTGATGCCCAGAGCCTTAAAAATGTCAGTATAAAGAGAAAAATCTTTCAGTATTAGATGTACTATCATAAGAACATCTTTCCCAGCCACAGAATTACAAAATATCAGATGTTTTGCAAATTAAATGTTTTTAAAAGACCTAAACTCAAGCCGATATGGAGTTAAGGCCTAGTGACGTCAGGGATCTGGCGTCTCTCATTGGTGGAGCGCTGGGTTTTGGCGTGACGTCACAACATGGCGGCGAGGGATGTTTGGGTTTGGGAATTGTTGTTGTGAATTTCGTGCTATAACTTAACCAATTCTCAATACCACGCTTTGGAACTTTGAAGGCACATTGCTTTCGGCCTCAAGCATCAGTGGAAAGAAAAATGGGGCGAGGTAAGCTGTTCCGGTAGCCATAATTGCCCTTTGTTTAGAGGATGACGACAATTCTCTTCGAAAACGGGAATTCCAAATCATAAGATGGCGCTCTCGTGAGAAAAAAGAGCGCCAAAATTTTTTGCCATATAATTTTTAACGCTAGAAAATAAGAATAAAAGCCACGACACAAGTGGAGAGGTAAACAGGTGGAATTTTGAGTGAAAAATAACCTGAGTGTTGTGAGCGACAGTGACATGTTGACGAGACCAATTTCATAATGGATTAGCTTATAACTAAGTGGATATGGAAGTGAGTATAAGCGTCTATTTAATCATTGTTGCGGTTAGGTACAGATACGAGTAGTGCACAGTGGGATGGCATGTGCAAGAGATATACCTGCCAGCCTCCGAAATGACGGAAAAATGCGAAAATAGTAATTAGATGGGTCAAGCTTGATTGGGTGGCTTTGTTTAGGTCCACGTATGATGAATACACAAGTGAAATTTATTGATTTTTTACTTCTAGCTTTTGCTATTTACAGTTTATTGATTAATCCTTGACATGATTTGATTGTTTAAGACATGCTTGTCTGGCTTGGCTTAGGGTGAATTATGATTATTAGGCACTTGCAGTTATTTTGGACTACTAAACAGCTCTTTTTGCCACTTGTGCATGATGAAACCCAGGTGTGGTATGGTGGATTAATTTGGGATAGATATCAGAGTTAGGTGGCTTGATGTTTGGCAGTTATGGGTAGGCACATGAGATTAACTATGTTTTGCCATTGTGTGCTGTATTGATGAAACCTGGATGTGGTATATTAAGTCAAAGTGGGTTAGGAATAGTTGGCTGCCTATGTTTTATTTTTGAGTTAGCTTCATTGTTAATCATGGGTATTGTATTTTATTGAACCTAAATATAGCTTTCCAATATAAAATGGTTAGGCATGATTGTCAGGTTTCTTTTATGAAAATTGCCGAATGAATGTTAAAGTATTAGTTTTTTTTTTTTTTTTTTATGTAGTTCCTTGTGGGTACCACCATTTTCTTAAAGATTTTAGAGTTTGGGTGATTAGGGAAATAATGACTTCACTGTTTAGTCAAAGGAACATGAAAATCCTGTATTCAGACTATTAGTTATTGGTGGTTTGAGTTTAGATACACTTGCAAGCATAAATAACTATGTTTCATTACGATTAATAAAAGAAATAACGAACAACAACTTTTAAAACCCAGTGATGTGATTCTCAGAGCTAGACAAGCTTTTCATAATAGTACAGTTTATAGGAGCTTGTTGTTTTTTAAGTAATAGAGCAATAGTATTGTCTGCAGTCATACAGTTATCTCACCTGGAAGATTTTCCATGTAGTAACTGAAGTTTTCACACATATATCACACCAAGGTCAGTAGAGTAGACTACTGTCAGAGAGATAATTGATCCTCATGGAAAAGTGATTCACCTTACCCAAAGTTAGTCTAATCAAACCTAATTTGATATGGCTTCAGGTTGTAGTCATAGGGTGGATCAGCTTTTCACAACAGAATAATGACCCAGGGATTAATTTTATCTTAAAAGTTACTTGGGATCAGATTTCTTTATGACCTACTGTACTGTAGTACAGTAGGTCAGCTGGTGTTGTATATTCATGGACTAGACAGTTTTGAACTACTGTGTGTTTAGTTGTTCATATTGTCCACCATGGACATCTACAGGATCATGTTTACGTTCACTCTTAATGACTGGGCTTGTCAAAGCATCCTAACTTAATCTAACCATTTGGGATTACCACTAAACCTGACCTTGAAAACCCCCAATACCTATACCTATCAGGCCAAAACTTCAAAGTTAACTCACTCTGGTGAACCTGTGAAAAACCATCACCCAGCATCACCTGTTTTACTGAGAATTTTTTTGTCATTAAAAAGTAACTAGGCTAATCGTGCAGTCAAACTGTTTCTAAAATGATCATTAGTCATCAGCAGTTAAGGGAAAAAAAATAATCAAATTGTCAGTAAGAAGCAGACTATATTGGTTCAGAAATTTCCTAATATTGTAGGCTACTGAACTGTATTTAATAAATCACCATTCTTTTCTGCATTACGCTACACTCACAGCTCATCTTTTACTTCTTGAATGCAGTCATACATTTTATTGATTTATTCTTTGCTGCCTCCAGTAGATTTTTTTTTTTTTTTTTTTTTCTGTAGTGAAGGGTAGATGAAGGGGGTGCGACAAAATACCGAATCTGCACTTTCAATTGGAAAATATAATTTTTGTAACTCTATAGGTTCATACATGCCTAATAATCTGAAATCTGGTCAAAATTTTGTGTTTAACCAGTAAGAAAAACTCAGGATTCAGAGAAAAAATGTGCTAAAGTTAGTGGAAATGCTTTGCCTTTAGCACAACTTCCCTTGACAGACTTGTACTTTGTGTAAGTATTGATTTAATATGCAAATACATTTATTTGCACTGTAAATCAATATTTATGCAAAATAGAGGTCTGCCAAGGCATGTTGTCTATATACTGTAGAGGGGATATATGTTACTGCCCCTGCAAACTTTAGCGTGTTTTTGCTCTGAGTCATGATTTTTAAGAGTAAATGCGGATGGTACGGTATCTAGGGCTGGTGATGGTATTGTCAAAGTGGAGAGAGTGGCCACGTGCGATTGCTGCAAAGGTTTGGGAAGTAATTCCATCATTTGCAGTGTTTGTGATAAGTGGGTGAATAAGAGATGTAGTGGTATTAGAGGTAGACTGCGAACTAATGCTGATTTCACGTGTGCGGTGTGTTGGGTAGAGCATGTGGAGATTGTCAGATGTGAAAGGATTGATCTTGCTGGCAAGTCTCTTGAGTGTGTGGAAGGGTGTTGTTGTTTGGGAGACATGTTATGTGCTGGAGGTGGGGCTGGAGGTAGCTTTGTGGCTTGAATGAGGAGTGGTTGGAAGAAGTTCAGGAAGCTGTTGCCTCTCCTGACATTCAGCTGGCTCTTTCACAATGCTAAGGGATCTTTGTATGCGGCATGTGTTAGGTGTGTGATGCATTATGGTAGTGAGACGGGCAATAAAGGAGAAGGATATTCACAGGCTCAAACAATCAGAAATGACAATGAATAGGTGGATATGCAGTGCATCATTGAGTGGGAGGCCTGGGGGGGTTAGGTTTACAATGGAGGAGTTGATAGGTAGGATGGGATTGGAGTGTAGCTATTGGTGTTGTGGTGAGGAGAGGTAGATTGAGATAGTTTGGGCATGTGGAGAGGGTGGGGATGATAATTGGGTGCAGAAAGTGAGAAATGTTAGCATTAGGGGTAGGGTTGTAAGAGGCAGGCTGAGAAAGACCTGGGACGAGATCATTGAATGTGACCTCAGGGATAAGGGACTGAATAGGGAAGCTGCCAGAGATCGAGCAGCATGGAGAGCTGCCATTAGATGACCAAGGCTGACACATGCCAGCATGTTGGAGCCTTTAAAAACAAAACAAAACAAAATGAACACTGGAGCCACTGTGCCACCATGAGAATGAAATGTGGCAACAAGATTGACCCCCAGGCATCATTGCTGGGTTGGAAACATTCACTTCTATTCTATCTATCTATTGCCAGACGCCTCAATCCCGTTTGGGGTGGCCACAAACAAATCGCCTCCAAGTCGCCCTGTCCCCCGCCATTTCACTGCCCTGCTCCCAACTCACACCCCCCTCTCTCATATACCTCTCCACCCCATCCCTCCATCTCATCCTCGGCCTCCCCCTCCCTCTTTCCCCCTCCACCTCACTCACATACACTCTCTTCGTCAGTCTTTCACCCTCCATCCTCTCCACATGGCCAAACCACCTCAGTGTGTTCCTCATAACGCTTCCTATCACATCCACATTCACACCACAACGCTCCTTTATATCCTCATTCGTCAGCCTGTCTCTCCACGTGACTCCACAGGCTCCTCTTAAATAGCTCATTTCCACTGCTCTCACTCTTGACTTGTGTCCTTCCAACAATGTCCAAGCTTCACTTCCGTACGTTAGAGTTGGTATCACAATACTGTCATGCAGTAACTTTTTCACTTCCATGCTCACTTCCCTGTTTCTTATCACTGCTTTCAAGGAACCAGCAACCTTTCTTCCCTGCTGTACCCTTTCAAGCACTTCACCCTCCAAACCTCCATCCTTACTCATCACACTACCCAAATACCGTACTTAAACGTACTCACATTTTCCAATTCCTCACCATCTAAACTCGCCGTACATTCACTAACTTCACCTCTTTCAAAGACCATTACTTTACTCTTCCCTACGTTCACCTTTAGGTTCCGTTTCTTACACACTCTCTCAAACTCATCCACCAAGCCTTGCAGCTCCCCTTCGTCTTCACTCAACAACACAGTATCATCTGCAAACAACAGTACAGGGAGTTTCCAAACACTATCCTCTCTCACCAGGGCCATTCCATCATCCACTACCCTACCTTGTACCTCTTTTATTACCCCATCCATGTACAGATTGAACAACCATGGAGACATGACACATCCCTGTTTCAAACCAACTTTCAAAGAGAAAAATTCACTTAGTTCACCATCCACACGCACTGCAGCCTTCGCACCATCGTACATACTCTTCACAGCATTCAACAACTTCCCATCTACTCCATATATTCTTAACACTTTCCACAATCCTTGTCTATCCACCCTGTCATATGCTTTCTCCAAATCCATGAAAGCCGCATACAACTTCTTTCCCTTCTCTAGAAACTTTTCCACTAAAGATCTAAGAATGAATATCTGATCTACACAACCTCTTCCCTTCCTAAAGCCTCCCTGTTCTTCTCCAACTAATTTCTCTGTTCTTTCTCTAACTCTGTCTATAAGTATCCTACCATACACTTTTCCTATTATACTAAGAAGACAAATGCCCCTATGATTACCACACACTTCTTTTTCCCCTTTTCCTTTGTACAAGGGAATAATTATACCTGACTTCCAATCCTCCGGGACTCTACCTTCCTCCCAGGCCAATCTGCACATCTTCCACATCCATTCTACTACTATCTCTCCCCCATGCTTCAGCATTTCACCACACACTCCATCAATTCCTGGGGCTTTCCCCGATTTAACTTTCTTCATTGCTTCCACAACTTCTGTCCTACTGATTTCTTCCTGTCTTCTCACCTCCCTCCTTCTCCCAGCCATTCCCCAGCCACTTATATTCGCATTACTTCCATCCTCTACGTTCAACAATTCCTTAAAGTGTTCTCTCCATCTGCTCACTTTTTCTCCCTTCTCCACTAGTAATCTACCATTTTTATCTTTCACTCCCCTGCTAACTTCACTTCCACCCTGTCTTACTCTTTTCACTTCTCTCCAGAACATTTTCTTACAGTCCCTCCACTTTACACTCAAATTCCTTCCAAATTCCTCATCCACTCTCTTACAGTACATAATTATAATGTCATAGTCTGTTACAAAACTTATTAAACATATCACATTTTCTGTTTTTTCCCAATATCCAGCAAGTGTTGGTAGGTGCTGGTAATTAGCTGGTTTTGTCACTTTTTATGTTCCAGTCCATTGATAGCATTGCCTCTATTATGGACAAAGCTGCATCATGAACATCCTTAGGATGGGGGATTCCATCAAAAGGTAGCATACCATAGCTATTGTCATTTGACTGATTGGTTATTTGCACCAGAAATGGTACCCGGTAACCATTTTTTGTGGAGGCCTCTGTTGTGATGTGACTGACCATATTACTGGCTCATCATAAAGGTGCTACAGTACCGGTAGGTAAAATTATTATTGATCTGTGGGAGATGGATAAGTTGAAGTATCATCTTTTGGTGAGTTATTTACATATCTGTTGTAAAAAAAGGTGAAATCCAGGAATGTATTCCAACAGATTGACTGTTATCTCACAAGAAAATGAAAGCCTGCAGTCCAGTAATGTCACATTCCCTTGCACTTACACACTAGTCCCACACAACCCAGCTCATTCCACACTTGTGAAGGGTAAGGTCAAGGCCCATATTTACAAAGAGTGTTGCAATTTACTGCCGTTCCACACTAGGATTTGTTTTTACTGGAAGGACAAAGGAAGCATCAGAGCTGGGTCGTAATAGTCAGAAGATTGATTGTCAGTGAAACTTCTGATCCCATCCCTTTCGTAACTTGATGATCCACTTTCGTGAATGTGGCACTTGCGCACTCCTCCTGTGTGATTGGTTGGTTTCAATTTCATACCTCAAGTATCATATTTACAAAAAGCAATTGTACCTTATATTCAGATTCTCATAATTGCTGTTTTGTATTGTCATTGTACTATACAAACAGACATGAAACGAGTATGTATTTGTGCTTCGCCTAAATGGGCAGTGAATTTGAGGAAGTTGAATTTGAATTGAAATATTGTTGTAAAAGTTACAGAGTTGTTGCATCTCCCTGTATATTTTAAAAATTAAATGCATTTTGCTGGGTAAGTGCAAATAAAAGGTATCTAATACTTAGGCACTTGTTGCATTAGATAATAGTACCATTCATAGTAAATTACCGGGTAGCGGTTTTGTCAGTGGTAAAGTGGTGGAAGTGAGGAGGCGAATGGAACAGTCGCTACAGAGGAGAGGAGGACACGAGAGATGGCCAAGCGGGAAAAACAAGTTGTCTCGTCTCGGACGATGTCAGACTTTATTATGGATCACACCTATTCCATTGCGTCAATACCTTCACCCATATTATCTGTAAGTATATATATTTATTTATTTATTAGAGATGCAACAGCTCTGTACCTTTTACAAGAATATTTCAATTCAAATTCAACTTCCTCAGATTCATTGTCTGTTTAGGTGAAGCACAAATACAGACTCATTTCATGTCTATTTGTATAGTACAATGACAATGCAGAACAGCATTTATGAGAATTGGGGTGGAGAGGTATATGAGAGAGGGGGGTGTGAGTTGGGAGCAGGGGAATGAAATGGCGGGGGACAGGGCGACTTGGAGGCGATTTGTTTGTGGCCACCCCAAACGGGATTGAGGCGTCTGGCAATAGATAGATAGATAGATAGAATATAAGGTAAAATTATTTTTTGTGAATATGATACTTCAGGTATGAAATTGAAACCAACCAATCATGCGGAAGGAGTGCGCAGGTGCCACATTCACGAAAGTGGACCATCAGCTGGAAAAAATAGAGTACGGTATGATACAGGTTGTCCTCATAGTAAGAAATGGATATATGTATTCTAAATGGTCAGTCTTTTCCCAGACAGTCAGTGTACTGGCAAATCAGCATCATAAGTGGCATTGGAACATTGTTAGGGATGTTTCCTTTAATGTTTTGATGAATTATTAGGAAAAAAAGAATACCAGGAAGGGGGACTTACAATGAGGACTTACTGTGGGGTATTTGTTTTTGCAGGAAGGGCAAGGAAAAGAGTGCAGAATCTTCCCATGTCCCCTGCACTCCTTTCCTTGCCCTTCCTGCATAAACAAATCGAGGTTACGAGAGGGAGGTGGCCATGTGTTTTGGCTCAGTATGTGTCATATTTTTCCCATTTGCTGCATAGGGAGGCTGTTAGAGATCGAACAGTGAGGATAGTCACCATTAGGTGACCAAGGCTAACACATGCAAGCATGTGTATAAAATTATATGATACTATACGATATGGTACTTCCTACAGTCTGAGAGACAATAATGCCCAGTTACTATTGTGCTGTTAATGGGTGCTTCTCAAGTATTGCAAACAAGGGGTTATGACTCTTCATAGTTTCCCAAAGGATGAAGAAATAAAAAAGAAATGGGTGCCAGAGGTCAGATTCATACTGGACTAAACAGACGTTTGTATTCATTTTACATTTTGAACCAAGTGCGTACAAAAGAAACATGAAATATGACCTTCTCAATGAATGAGTACCAAAAAATTGTGTAAGATATAAGAAAGGACCAACTCAGGTTAAGTCATGAGCATATCATACTGGTACCAGTTAAATCACAGTATTCATAGTTCATAACTTTGTGTGTGTAAATTGTTGAAAATGGTAAGGGGCCATTTTAACATCCATGGTATGGTATAGTTTAACTTGCAGGCTAAACCAAGATGTGCAGGACTCCGCCCCCCCCCCTATCAACTGGGACTATGTTATCAGCATCCATCACCTGTTGGAATTAACTCCTTTAATCTGGGTAGTGCCTTTTCAGTTTATTATTGCTGCTTGCAGACAGTTTTCTTCAGCATAGTAAAAACTTCTCATACAGAAGTTTTTTTTTTTTTTTATAGGGTGTATATAATCCCCTTAGTTCAGAGTATCTGTTCTGGGATGAATAATTCCATGAGGAGATGGCAAGAATAAGATGAAAAAAATATCCCTGATCACAGTGGGTTAAGTAACCTGTCAGGTCACATCTAAAAGATAGATCCGGTATTTGAGAGAAACCATCCATCTATCCATCATCCAGTCCCACATTGTCCCTTGAGGAGCGTAGAAGCCCGGGGCTGGGCAGTTGGTCCCGACATTTAAGATGAGAGTGACCAGCTTCACTCATCCCTGAGTGGCATTACATGAGCAATGAACCCCAACCGTCCCTTGGATATAAACCTTTACCGGCTCAATCCGATTGGAGCGCCTTAATTACCCACTAAACTACTAGACGCCAAAATTTGGTTATAGGGTTACCACCCAGCGTAGTAAATGGTTCTTGGTGTATAGTAAACCATTTGGCATGTCACTCAGTGTAGAGTCACCCACAGGTGGAAGGAAGAGGAAAGAATGAAGGAAAGGAAGACAGAAGAGAGAGTGTAAAGTCACCCATAGGCAGAAGGGGACACACTGTGAAAAAAAGGCTAGTGAGGTAAACATGTGAGCCATAATAACTATGGTTTGTTATCTGAAAATGAGGAAGAAACTCTTCAGCATGAACTAAACCTGTCTACAGTGTTTTTCTGATTGTCAAAAGGACAATATGAAAACAAAAATATAGATAAATATTTTGGGTTGTTCAGACTTAGGAAATGGATTTGAAGGAGCCACTGAGAATGAGAGTACTGAGAAGTCAGGTTCATGTGACTTGCCTACAACTGAAGAAACTTCTTTGCTGTTGGCTGGGATATAATACTGTACCTGAGAAGATTCAAGGTGTTAGGTGTACTGATTTCTGTGTCTTTATCCCCCTTGTGTATCAGGGAGCGCAGCATCAAACACCAAAGGCGGTGGTGGTGGGTCTAAGGGCAGTGGAGGAGGTCTGGTGCTGGAGTGTGAGAGTGAGGCACTGTCCGAGGCTCAGCTCACTAAGCTTCAGAAAGTCGCAAAGGATGTCAGCAAGATACAGTTGTTGCTGCAGATTCAACCAGCACAGGTAGCCCCTTGCTCTTCTCTTTTAAGCAGTGTCATAGTGTGGTTACTACTGGACAATTTTTGTGTGTGAAGTAGTTTTGTGTACATTTCATGTTTTGTTAGTAGTAGATTGGATGTGTGGGTGGGTGCATGAGTGTGTGCATGCATGTGTGTATGTGGCAATTTTCTGAAAGTTTCATGTTTTGTTAGCAGTACGGTATATGAATAATCTTGGATCTGGCTCTCAGAGAGTGCATACCTGTGTCAATGTCAATAGAATTTATGATTTACTACTGTGGTTCTTCATTTCTGCCAGTGGAGCACTACAGTCCTCTGCCCTGTTACACAATTGCAGAGAGTGTGTACCTCCGCCAGCGCCAATAGAATATATGATTTACTGCATCCAGATTCACCTCAGAATCTAATAAACTTTTGTTGATGCAGTGCCCACGTATCTACCAAATTTTATTTAAAAATGGTAACTTTATGAGACACACAAATAGACAGACATGGGTTAGTACATTGCCTCCTTCAACTTCATTGGCAGAAGTAGCGGTATTTAAAGGAACATTAGTACTGACACCACTGAGTACAGTTGGTTGATGATAAAGTGATGGTTGAATCATGGTGTTACAATGATGACTGTACTGGCAGAAGACCGATGGTGGTAGCAGTGGTGGAGGTGGTGGGGGCCTACCTCTTCCGGCTCTGGTCAACGGTGCTGGTGGAACTGTGGCACCGGTTGCTACAGCTGTCACACAACCTCTCACCAATGGCACTGGTGTGGTCAGTACCTGCACTCAGTCACCCAGGCGGTCAGGCACAGAATGTAGTTAGTAGCAGCACAGTCACTTAGTTAGTGGTTTTATCAGGATCATTAGTATATAACTGGTAGTGTATCTGTCAGTTTTGTGGTTAGTAACATCGATCAGGCAGTGGTTTTATTTAGCAGAAGTACAGTCACCAAGTGGTGTTCTTTGTTATCATAACTCAGTAAGACAGTGGAGTAAAACCTCGATATAACTGACTGCAGTACTGTATACTGGAATTAGCTTTTAGTGGACTTGAAGAGCTGACCGGACTAAATTCCTACATGTCGGAAAAAGTCCGATAAAGCCAGAAGCGGTCCAGTATGCCTGACCACTTCAGCTATGTTCACTACAAGAAAGTAGACAAAAGACATATTTATCTGTGTACAGTTCAGTATTATTATATATATTATACCATTTGATTATTGTAGTGAATGTATAATACAGTACAGTACTGCAATGGTATGGTAGTGAAAAATCGTTGGTACGATCCGGACTGATATCTGATATTGGAAAAATCCAGGTTAGCAGGGGGTAGTCCAGATGTCACTTTTATCAGACTTCTGCTTTTTTGGGGGGCCCCAATTAGTCCGTTATATTGAGGTTTTACACAAGTTATTCTTAGTAGGAACATAGTTATTTTCTGAGATGGACAGTCATTAGTTGTTAAAAACATCAGTCAGTTATACAGTACTTCTGTACAGTATTTGTGTCGCTTTCCAGCACTGCAGTGGAGTGGCCATGACAGAATTATCCAGGGAACTCAGTTTACTGTTTCATCATTTTCATATGTCACATTTTTATGCTCCTGTTAATTAGTAATGAATGATTAATTACGGTACTAATGAACTTGTCATGTTGTCTTGCACCCTTGCAATCACCACACATTTCAAGTACTCTGGTTTCTGAAATACAGCATTATGGTGGCTATATGTAATGCTGGCACTGCGTTTTCTGTCTCACGATGTTGAAAAAATAGACTGCAATATGCTGTTTTCTGTTGCAAATAAAAATATTATGTGAGGTTACTTTCACAATTCCTGCTGTTGTGTAAATGAGGGTTGACATATAGGCTTCATTACATGTGGTGGTCATTGTTTGTGTACTATACTGTAGCGAGTGTGTCGTCAGGTGGGGCTGCAGATGCCACAGTTCTTGCTGCTACAAAATGGCCAGATGATTGCCGCCTCTGCCACGCTGCCGTCCACTGTCCAGTCCACCACCACACCAGGTACAGTACTCTTATATGGTGATCCCTTGGATATTGCCCACTTGGTTATTATGGTTTTCATTATCACCGCAAGATGCAGATCTGCAGCCTTGTTGTTATTGCAACTTTTTTCGGCTGAAAAACATCATTATTGTGCTTGTGAGCTGGTTTCTGCCAACATTGTTGGTGCAATATGAGTGATTTTTGAAGCTTTGAGGGATTCAAAGATGAGGTCATACTCAGAGTTAATCCAAGATGGTGGAGACCAGTATCTTTCCACCCCTAGCCTCAGACCCCTATCTTAACCTCAACCCAGGTATCTCCATGGTAGGTGTTTCTTCATTATTGTGCCCTTTTCATCACATTTTATTAACCTAACCATGCCTATATATTTTATATATGTACCATAACAGTATGTATTCATCGATCCATCCATCATCGAATCCTACGTTGCCCTATAAGGAGCGTTGGAGCCCGGGGCTAGACAGTTGGTCCTGACATTTAAGATGAGAGTGACCAGCCTCACTCATCCCTGAGTGGCATTACGTGAGCAATAAACCCCAACCACCCCTTGGATAGAAACCTTCACTGGCTCAATCCGATTGGAGCGCAATAATTACCCACTAAACCACCAGGGGCCAAAATTTGGTTAAATGGTTGCCACCCAGGGTAGGAAATGGTTTTCTGGTGTACAGGAAACCATTTGGCTTGTTACAAAGTGTAGAGTCACCCACAAGCAGAAGGAAGAGGAAAGAATGAAGGAAAGGAAGACAGAAGGGGGAGTGTAAAGTCACCCATAGGCAGAAGGATGAGGAAAGAAAGACAGAGGAGGATGGAAGGAAAGAAGGATGGAGGAGAGGAAAGGACAGACACCCGAGAACAGCACTACATTGAGTGAGTGGATGGTGAGTGCCCCCACCTACCACACTAAATTGTTGTAAAAGGGAAAATTTGAGTCCAACTAGGATAATCTCATAGGTTCTATGCTTTTGTTATCACATGCAAGGCTCGGTACCAGTTATGCGCAATAGCTAAGGGATCACCGTACTGTACTCATCATAGACATGATATTATAGGACCCCTGTTATTAAACCTGAGTATGCAAAGGTATAACTAAGCCCCAAATTTCTGATATTCATTTATGGAACACCTGTACTGACAAATGTAGCATCAGCAGCCTTCGCACATACTAGAATGAAGTCAGCAATGATACAGAAGAATCAGGTGCATTTTTTCATCACATACATCAGAAAATATATTCAAAATTGGGGACATGTCCTCACCTTTGCACTGTCAGCTTTAATAATATGCTCTTAAGATCTCTAATGTAGGTGACATGAGAGTCTTTGTGCCACCTCTTCCTTGGTGACTTTCTGTGCATAGACACCTCAATGTTCCTTAATTACTGAAGTCACTCATAAAAACGTGATAAATGTAGGATGTCCACAAGTTACGTACAGTACTCTACACCCATTAATTACACTTTGTTGTGTACCACATATGAGGCATTCTGTGGGAGAAGAGCCAACTAACCATGAACATGATGTGCAGAAGAACATGTTTGAAGATTTGAAAGTTAATATTTAGTAATGGCCACTCCAGTATTCTTTGTTAACCCACCGAGAATTGGCGAATTACGGTAAGGTACCAAGTTTCACGCCTAATAGGGATAATGAAAAATGCAGCCAAAGCTGATTCTGCCAAAGTTGGGGCACTGACCATATGGGAAATAAGCTTAAAGGGACCGGGTCCATGAGACTACAAACCCCCTGGTGAATTTCCTTCTTTAAATACCTCCTCAACTTACCGGAAGTGTTGCAGTTCACACATTAAATCATAATGTTAAATTAACAACAAAACATAAACATATCATAAAGTACACTGAAATACAGAATGTCTATCTATCTATTGCCAGACGCCATAATCCCGTAAGGAGTGGCCACTTGACTTTGAGTTACCTGTTTTACGGGGAGGGACACTAACCCTCCACCAACCCACTTGTAGACACGTAGGGAGCACGTATGGGTTGGTTATATGGTAACGACCCAGCGTTGTAAATGGTTTCATGGCTTACAGGAAACCATTTGGCTTGTCACTCAATGTAAAGCCACCTGTGAAGGAAAGAAAAAGCAATAAGAAGTGACAGGAAAGATGGGAGAAATAGGAAGAGAGGAGGACAGACACAGAAAAAGAATGATAAAGGCTAAGGAAGAAGTAGGTAGCACTACATCAAGTGAGTGGATGATGGTTGCCACCACCTACCAGATAATACAGAATGTATTAGCAGTATTATTTACATGTGGAACACTCACACTCCCTTCATTTAAACATAACATAACACCAGAAAGACCAGGATGGAGAGCTTAATGGACTTAGTACTAGAGGGTATCTGAGGGTATATAAGGCATATCGCAACTTTCTCCATTTCCGCCATGGTTTTATTTTTTAACTTGTCAACATACTTGCATTTTTTCACCTTGCAGCAGTCACACTTGGCCTTCCCCTTACCGCCAGCTGTTTCAGGTTTACACCTTACACCATTTCCACTATTACCTGGTCCACCTCTGGCTCCACTTGAAGCAAAAGATGGCATATTTGTGTCAATTACTGTTGAAGGATGTGAGACTGTATTAGTCAACTTGTGGACACACTGAACACATGCGGGAAACAGCCAGAAACTGATAGCTGGCACTGGCATTGCCGTGGCAAGAATCTAAAACTTGTGCTGCTGGAGGCTGCGAAAGTGCGTTTTTTAGTTGCGAATGTGCAGTCACGGGAACATTTGATTGCTGCCACCAAAGTGTGATTTCACCAATCTGGATACTGTGAAACCTGGTGCTTTACCTGTAATAATGTTTCAGATTGTAGCTGGTAAATTATTTAGTTACAATAACTATTTTTAATGCAATAAAATGGGGAATATGTACCTATTTTTGTATGTTGCAGAGCTAAAACCTATCTCATTTTGAAGGTTATGAACTGACATGCCTATTAATTTTATATTCTGCATTTTTGGGTGATTGCTATTGTAGGATTCTTTTCTTTAATGTTGAGGCTGAGCACTTCAAAAACTGATTGAAATGATTAATACAGTAAACCCCTGTTATAACGAACCCTCTTTTAATGAATTTCGGTTGTAATGACCACCTTGAGCTGGCTGAATGTTATGTTCACTTAACGAATTTTGTTTGGTAAAAGAATGGACGTGCGGGAAACACTGACCAGTGTGGTGTTCCTACACACACACACACACACACACACACACACACACACACACACACACACACACACACACACACAACTTGCATTCCTCTGCAGCCTGCAGAACACTACATCAGCCTCTGGGTGACCAGCATTATGAGAGGAGCTATCAAGGGAGCATTTATTGAGAAAAATAGCCATTTAAGTGGTAGGTGGGGTTGCTCACCATCCAAACACTCGGTGTAATGCTGCTCTCAGGTGTCTGTCCTTTCCTCTCCTCCATCCTTCTTTCCATCCATCCTCTTCTGTCTTTCTTTCCTTCATTCTTTCCTCATCCTTCTGCCTATAGGTGACTTTACACTCCCTCTTCTTTCTTTCCTTCATTCTTTCATCTTCCTTCTGCCTGTGGGTGACTTTACACTGAATGACAAGCCAAATGGTTTCGTGTACACCAGGAAACGATGTACTACACTGGGTGGTAACCCTATAACCAAATTTTACTGCCTAGTGGTTTAGTGGGCAATTATGGAGCTCCAGTTGGATTGAGCTGTTGAACGTTTATATCCAGGGGTTGGTTGGGTTTTATTGCTCACATAATGCCACTCAGGGTTGAGGGAGGCTGGTCAGTCTCATCTTAAATGTCAGGACCAACTTGCCTAGCCCTGGGCTCCTATGCTCTTCGTAGGGCAATGTAGGATTGGTTGATGATGATGAAAATAGCCATTTAGGCCTAGCTGTATGTTGTAATGTACGACTGTACGGCCGAACAAAGCTCAATATTTAATTATCTTTGTTCGATAAAATCCACAACTCTTGGGAAATTACTGAACAGCCTGGTGTTTGACTTTAACGAACTATTGGTTTTAACATTAAGGGTCTGGTACCAATTAGTTTGTTATACTGAGGGTGTACTGTATTATATTCATAGCTGATAGTGGGGGTATTAATTTTTGTGAACAACTCTTACCTTAAAATTTGTGTTTTTTTTCTTTGATAACGACTCTACACTGAGTGTCAAGCCAAATGGTTTCCTGTACACTAGGAAACCAATTACTACACTGGGTGGTAAGCATATAACCAAATTATGGCGCCTGGTGGTTGAGTGAGTAATTAAGGCGCTCCAGTTGGATTTAGCTGGTACAGGTTTATATCCAAGGGGTGGTTGGGTTTTATTGCTCATGTAATTCCACTCAAGGATGAGTGAGGCTGATCACTCTCATCTTAAATATTAGGACCAAGTTGCCTAGCCCTGGGTTCCTACGTTTTTCATGGGGCAACACAGAATAGGATGATGAATGAATGAATTAATTCTTTGATAATATTCCATTGAAAACTATTGCTTGCCGTAACGCCTTCACCACCACCTTTCTCATCAGTACCAAGTGTGCATGTGTGGGGATGGTTATATTGATGTTTTGAGGAAATTGTAGTTTGGCGGATCACCCGAATCATCTAGTATTGTGTTGCCTGCATTCACAATAACGAAAGTTTCTAAAAAGGTTTATTCTCCAACCATCATGTTCATATGAACAAACATGATAGAAATTACTTGCATATTACTGATGAAGAGCCTATGCTTGGGTCAGAGCTAGTTGATATTTAATAGCTACTTCTGGTTTCCCTCCCCTCAAAAACTTTTATTCTCAGTAAATAAGTGAAATAAAATAAGTGCGATTGGGGGGCATTGTTGTTGCTGTTATATCTACAAATTAAGCAATAAAACTGACTGGTACTAGGCATTAGATGTTGTTTTCATAGATCAGGAAGTGCCTCATTTGCTGGGATGTATTTGCCCAGTGACCCTTCTTCCTACGCCTAGGAAGTACTGTCTGTTGGACCAACTGAATGCACTGGGGTCGATAGCTGGGGTTTCAGATAATGAACCCTTGACCATGCTAAAAGGGCTGATAATTGTTTCTTGAGGGACAAAATTATGCAGTGTAAGTCAGAAACATGTTAGAACCCGTTTGTCCATTTTGCCATTTTTGGTTGGTTTGCCCATCTTCCATGGAACGTCTCATATGTATTAACACCAAACCCAAGTACTGTACTGTTAAGGCCATGATGGACAACCTCTGAATATAAGGACTGTAGGCAACCCATGGTACAATGGCTTTTTTTGTCATTGCTTTTGCATGGCAGTCCTCATCAGATTAAGGAAAAATTGCATATCTTTTATTAAAGTTCCATTACAACTTATGAAATTGAATTGCTAGTCTCTACACAGTTTACAGTAGCACTTGTGTGTGGAAAGATACATTTCAGAATCCATTCTTTACTCATACACTGTAATTAGGACTGCCTGTAGCGGGTCTCCAAAGACTATATACTACATACGCTAAAGCCAGTGTTGTCCTCCTACATTCATTCTGCCACCATATCACCAGGTACAGCCACACATACTTTGCTGCCTACTTTAAAACAAATGCCAAAATATATTGACTCCAGATATTAAAATTCATACCGCTTGGTTGGTGTTGGTTTCTTGTTGATTTTTGGTATCTGTGAGTGATGTGATATGTCAGTATTAGTCTGACTGCAGCACTCATGCTTTATTTGTTTTGTGCCAACAGAGAGCTTCCCAGCCTCATCTACCCAGGTGGTGGCTACGGTAGGCGGGTCAGGTGCCAGTTCCACACTTACCAAGGTTAGAACTACCATTTATTTATATTTTAATGGTTCCAGCAGGTGTATGTGAGGTGTATCTATAAAGTAAAGCATGGTGCACTTATAAAGATCATATTTTTTATTTCAATGACTCATACAGATTTGTGGGAGGTGCATATATAAAGAAAAATGCAAAAAAAAAAAAAAAAATGCAGAAGGTTTATTTGTGAGATGGACCTAGGATTTCTAAGGCTCGAATGATTGTTTGGCTCATTTCACTAGGTGTGCATTGCATTGTATGTACCATAATGTATAGCTAGTTGTATGATGTAGCTATAAGAATGCACAGAGTACCTGTTAGGAATTCTGTTTTGGCTAAATCAGAGTATTTGCCAGCTCAGCATTATCTGGGCTCTGAGTTGCTGGCCCTCTCTCAGGCAGTAGCAGACAGTGTCCGACGTGACACAGAGACAACTGTATTAGCTTAATAACTCAAGAAAGCACTGCCTGTTGGGTTGTGTTTCAGCACCTGCACATGCTCCACCTATCTACAGTACTTCTGTTACAAAGGGTGGCAGCAGTTGTTTCTTAATGTACAGAGCTGCATGTTGCAGGTGTGTGTTTCATATCAGGTTGTGTGTGGTACTGCTTGAGAGAGGGCCTGCAGCTCAGAGCTCTGATCTAGTTGCAACAGAATTCTAAACAGCCACACACTTCATTCCTGCAACTGCATCATGCAACTAGTTATACAAAGACATATACAGTACCCTCGCATCCAACATGGTAATATTGTCATGCACAGGTCCCGTGTTGGACAAAACAGAGCTTATGGGGAAAAATGAATTATGTCAGCAACCCTAGGAAAAGTCACCCTAAATACCTACCATATACCTATACATATATTGGTACCACTGTAATTATAATAAACGGTGCTGTACTATGAATGATAACTAACCTTTTAGGATAGTGTTGGTGGGCTTGCTGGGAATGGTAGGTGGTATCCAAGGCTGTAGGTAGTCCTACTGGGTCCCCGGAGGATGGTTGCTGCCGTCACTAGTGGGTAAAGGCTGCTGCTCCTCCTGAGCTTCCCTCATAAAACCTGCGAAATCACATGCAGAATCACTATTCTTATCCACATCCATGGAAGGTCCTGCTTCTGCCTGTCCTAGCACTCCGAAAGCCTTCACTGCAGCCAGGATCTTGTCTTGGTTTTTTATTATGGTCCTCATGCTGGCTTCATTCACGTCGTAGGCCTTGGCGATGTCCACTTTCCTCTCCCTTTTCTTCTTCCTCTCGATGATTTCTAGCTTGGTGGCCTGAGGGAGGTGCTGCCGCTTCTTGGGGTTCTCAGAAGGCTTCCTGGGCATTGTGAGCAGGATAAAATGCAGTAGCAAGGGCAGAAAATGCAGCGAGAAAAAAGCACCTTCCAATGCGAATTATGTGACTGAGTGGCACTGAGGCGGGAGAAATTTAAACAAAACATCATGTGAGAGCAGAAGCATTTTTGATTGGGCAACATGACAATCATGTCACGATAGCGGGTGGGGGAGGCAACTTGATCAGAAGTTTTGATTGGCTGTCAGCATCACAGGAACGTCCAGTATGACCGTGTTGGACAAGGGGTGATCGTGCTAGAGGCGAACTCTGCGGATTTCGCCCACTTCTCGGAGCTTCGTGCATGTTATGCTAATGCACCCATGTTACAGTAATTAAATTGTATTAAATTGTACTAATTTTTTGCTCTCCGTGCTTTACATGAATCGTGCTGGACAAACGCGTGTTGGACACGAGGGTACTGTACATTAGAACTGTTTCATATTTCTTCAATGTTCATGCATTGTCTTTCCTTATGCCTGGATCCAACCATACCCCATAGTGCTGGAGGGAGATGCCTACACATGGTGGCTCTGATATGACCTGGCAGTGGAGCTGCCTTGTATGCAAGTTTTCCCCAGCCCCTCCCTATCCCCTGAAGGATGATAGTGGACTGACTTAAAATGTACAACTTAGCTTGCCGTCCATTGGGATTGCATTTCATATGAACCTGGGACAGAAATCACTGCTATTACATCAGCCCTCTTCATCTTTAGATGGGAAGAAAAGTCATTGTGACTTTTTTTTTTGTTATTTGTTTATTTATTTAGTTATTTCTTTATTTATTTTTTTAGGGGAGATGTGGGGATGATTTAAGGGAAGATGAGTTTTCTTGTGGAAGTGGCTAAGTCCTTCAGTCTGATGATGTACACCATTAGACTACATGATGATATTCTCTGTTTCTCTGAACTTGGTCATTTTGGTAAATTTCCTTTTTTAAGTACTTTCGTTTTAGAGCCTCTGCAGATATAACCATTGCATATGTAACTACCAATATTGTGAAATTTGGTTGATTATTTGTTTTTCCATATCCTCCACAGACATCTACCATCATGTCAACCACCTCCAAAACTGTTCCATCCAGACGTAAGTGTCTCAAAGTGTCCCACATCTCAGCAGTTTTCTTTAGCTTATGTTTTTGTCAGTTAGCCCGTTAACTGCTCTATACAGCCTGGGCTGTTCCAAGTACGACTGCTCAATACAGCCCTGGCTGCACAGGTGAATTTCAAATATAGTGCCATGGTGACCAAGGCCGACCCATGCAAGCATGTTTGAGCCTTCAAAACTGAAACTGAAACCGAAACTGAAAGAGAAAATGAAAACCATACATTCCAATAGGGAATCAGACACTTTGATGTTCATCCACGGCTTTACCAAGGTAAATATTGAGCTAATATTTCGCTACTATATACTTTGGCATGTGTTCTGTCAATTCCTAAGACAAAATTTGGCCTTTGGGAAATTTCATTTTTACCCCTATGTCTGCGCACCACAGACACCTCCAAACAACCACCATGCGCAGTTAATGGGTTAAGAAGGTCCATAGCACTTTCTCCTTTGCATTATGTACTTATATTTTCACTTATTGTTTGCTAATATTATGATTATTATCATTATGTTATTTATGTAATTTGTGTCTGTATACACTGTATATATATATATATATATATATATATATATATATATACACACACACTCAATTTTTTTTTTTTTTTTTTTTTATGCGAGGAAGAAGGAACCAAAGGCCATGAGCCCGCAGTAACAGTTCCCTCCAAGAGAAAAACAAAATACAACAGAGAGCCAAATTCAAGATCCGATCATTTTGAGATGCCTGGACACACTGCGTTTGAAAAACTGGAGATCATAGGCAGCAGGAAATACAGACAGAGGGAGACAGTTCCAGAGCTGACCTGTTGCATAAATGAATGACTGGGAGTAACGGTTAACTCTTGCATTAGAGAGTTGGACAGAAAAGGGATGAGAGTTTGCTGCCAGACGGGTGCTACGCGCCCATCGTAGAGGTGGAGGAATGCAAGCAGACAGTTCAGAGGAGCAGTGACCATTAAAGTAGTGATAGAAAAGAGATAAAGATGCAACAGTGCGGCGAAGAGACAGAGGTTGAAGGGAGTCAGTAAGAGGAGGAGAGTTAATGAGACGAAAAGCCTTTGACTCCACCCTATTGAGAACAGCTGTATGTGGGGAGCCTCCCCACACATGAGAGTTGTACTCCACACAGGGGCGGATAAAACTCCTGTATAGAGTCAACAATTGTGCAGGGGTAAAGAAAGAGCGGAGTCGGCTTAGCACACCCAATCTCTTGGAAGCAGATTTTACAAGAGATGTAATATGATCTTTCCAAGATAAGTCCTGAGTAAATGAAACCCCAAGCATGTTCAAGGATGATGCAGGATTAAGCTGAATATTATTAAACATTAGTGGGTATACCTGTGGAAGATTTTGTCGGGTTGATAGGTGTAGGATCTGAGTCTTAGATGCATTAAAAACAACCATATTATTTTTACCCCAGTCAGAGATACGAGCCAAGTCAGACATTAGGTGTGCCATAGCCTCATCCCTTGTTTGTTGAAGTAACTGTTGAGATGGGCGTTGCGGGAACCGAATGGAAAGGTGAAGGGTGGAGTCATCAGCGTATGAGTGGATAGGGTTAGATGTACAGCTTAGAAGATCATTGATGAATAAAAGGAAGAGAGTTGGTGATAGGACAGAGCCCTGAGGAACACCACTGTTGATAGATCTAGGAGAAGAACGATGGCCGTCTACAACAGCAGCTATAGAACGACCAGAAAGGAAGCTAGCGATGAAGGCACAGATAGAAGGATAGAAACCGTAGGAGGGCAGTTTGGAAATTAAAGATTTATGCCAGACTCGATCGAAAGCCTTTGAGATGTCAAGAGCAATGGCAAAGCTTTCGCCAAAGTCCCGAAAGGAGGATGACCAGGAGTCTGAAAGGTAGGTGAGAAGATCGCCAGTGGAGCGTCCCTGACGGAATCCGTACTGACAATCGGAAAGAAGGTTGTGATAGGAAAGATGCCTTAAAATTTTTCTATTGAGAATTGACTCGAAAACTTTTGAAATACAGGACGTTAAAGCAATTGGACGATAGTTGGAGGGTTGGGAGTGGTCACCCTTCTTTGGGACTGGCTGAATGAGAGCAGACTTCCAGCAAGAAGGAAACGTACAAGTTGACAGACAGAGGCGAAAGAGTTGGCAAGTTTCATTTTTTTTACCCACCCACGCACCGCTGCCCGGCCCTCCCTCGTCGCGCGATATGGCAGCGCGCGGACGGCTCATACGTGTCAATCTGCGCCTTCCTCTCGCAAGCACTTTATGCTATTTGGAAACGCTTGTTTCCCCAGTTGTCACACTAGCATTTTTTCGCGCGGTTTGCCCCTGTTTAGCGTCAGTCCACGCGAATCTTTCAAGGTGACACCATGTCCAACTCAAGCTCTTCCGAGTCTGTGCCTTCCAGCCCTCCGAAAAAGGGTTTTGTGACCTCCACCCCGTACAAAACCTTACAAGGAACTGCTAAGGGACTTAGTGACTCGGCTATAGCTAGTGAGTTATTGAAAGCGTCCATGGATTATGGAAGTGACGTCGGTGTATTGTCTAGCCTGGCAGAGTCGGACACGCAATCGAGTGCTGAGTCTGAGGTGCCAGAAGTGACTATTCCTGTGCCAAGCACCTCAACAGGCAAGGCTCTTGTGAAAAGGGGCCTAGTATATGGAAAGGGGGCCAAGAGGAAAAGAAGTGGTGACCCAGCTTCCCAGCTATTGTCCCCTACACCACGTCACGCCACCGCCAGCCCGCCACGCACTCCCAGCCCCATTCTCTCGTCGTCATCTTCAGCTGCCCTTTCTCTGGAGTCTTCGGAGTCGCCTTCACCACCTCAGAAGGGAAGTAGGCAGTCTAGTTTACATAGTAGAGGTTTCCGTAGGCCCAGTGTTCGTGCTAGTAGGGCTAGAACTTTGTCCCCTAGTGTAAGGCTAGCTCCTAAGGTTACTCGCACTAGGCAACTCGCCAGTCACGCCACCGCGAGTGACCTTGAACCCTCTGCTTATCTCCCCACCACCACCACCACTACACCGACACGACCTAGGACAGCCTCTGCCTCACGCACTGCCTCACCGCCTGCCTCACCCACTGCCACACGACCTGCCTCACCCACCGTCGCCCCCAGCACCTCCCAGCCTAGGCAGGGCACTCTGGATGCCTTCGTGTGGTCAGAGGGCTCAGATTTTGTGCCGGAAGATCTGCCCTTTGATGCCAGTGGGTGTGGAATACAGGCTGACTTCCCTGTCCCAGAGGATGGTGAATGCTTGGACTACCTGTTGGCCTTCCTGGATAATGAAGCAATGGAGCAGATTTGTACCGAGACGAACAGGTACGAGGGGAAATCTGCTGCAGTTCGTGGAGGAGAAGGTGAAGCTGCAACGCCATCCACGTCGCGGATGGCAGCATGGGTTCCTGTAATGATCAGGGAACTGTTTGTATTTATTGGTTTGATGTTATTGATGCCCCACAATTGGAAGCATAAGCTCGAGGAATACTGGAGTTCAGACGATCTTTGCCCCACACCCATCTTCAATAAATACATGAGTCGCGATCGTTTCAGGCAGCTCATGACTTACCTTTATTTGCGAACAATGATGAGCCTTCCCAAACTGACCCATTATGGAAAGTGAGGAGAATCTTGAACTTGATCAAGGATAAGTGTACGAGGGTCCTGCGCCCCTTCAAGAAAGTTGTGATTGACGAGTCCTTGGTTTTGTTCAGGGGCCGTCTTCGGTTCGTGCAGTATATTCCTAGCAAACGCCATCGCTTTGGAGTAAAGTTTTTCGTGCTGTGCGACTGCAAGATGGGGTTCATCTTAGACTTCGTTATTTACACTGCCAGCAATGTCGACTTGGACAAGACTGACCCCCTTGGATTCTCTGGTTCTGTGGTGAAAGTGCTGTTGGAAAAGTATTTTGGCGAGAATCATGTCCTGTATACGGACAATTACTATACAGCTCCAAAACTCGCCAAGTACCTTTCTGAACACGGCGTCGGATCATGTGGCACTGTCAGGAGCAAAAGGGCACACTACCCTGCCTTCCCCGAGGCTGAAAAATCAAAGCGGGGAGACGTGCACCTGAAGAAAACTGACAAGATGCTGGCGATCAGGTGGCACGATAAGAGAATCGTGAATGTGCTCACCACAGTTCACAAGGGGGAAATGCTGGCCACAGGGAAGGTCAACAGAAGGACTGGCGAGCCTGTGATGAAGCCTGATGCTGTTATTGACTACAACGTCAATATGCGGCTGGTGGACAAGTCTGACATGATGATCGGAGAGATAGACTGCCTGAGGAGGAACCGTCGCTGTTACAGGAAGGTGTTCTTGCACTTGATTGATATGTGCATGCTGAACGCCTTCATCCTGTATAAGATCAAGAACAGGAAGCCAGCAAACTACTCTCTCCGACGATTTTCAAAGACCTGTGTGTACCAGCTGCTTCAGCGTTTTGGGCAGGTACTGCCATCATGTCCCAAGCGCCACCCACACACACCTCCAGACTGCCTACAGTGTCAGGCCTACCTTCAGCGACACCGCCTGGAGCCACTGCCTGCCACTGCCAAGAGGGGAAAAGCACTCAGGAGGTGTCATGTGTACAGCCACACTACCAGGCAGGACAGAACATTTAGGCACACCTCCTTGCAGTGCAAAGAGTGCAGAATTCCCCTCTGTGCTTACCCGTGTTTCTTTGACTACCACAGCCTGACTAGATATTGAAAATAAGGGTAAGAATCTTGAAAATAATACTGAGAGTGACAGTGATACTAGTGTTTAGTTTTCTTTTACGTACTGACAGTGACAGTCTGATGAGTGTAAATTAGTGTATGTACTTGTAAAAGCACTGACAGTGACAGTGTTTTTTTGTGTAAATAATTGTACATAGTAATAATATAAGTATTGCGAGTGACAGTCACTCCAGTGTAAGAAGTTGAAAGCATATGTTCCTATTGTATGTTCTGACAGTGACAGTTTGTTGTGTAGAAAATATTATTTTTATAACAATGGACAGTGACACTGATGAATAAGGCAAAAAACTGACAGCTAGAGTGAAAGTGAGCGATAGAAATGAAGTGCGAGTGGCCGACCGGAGCGAGAATAAAGTGCCTGCCGTAAGGCTGAATAAACTCGCGCCGCGGTGGTCTTCCTCATTCCCGCTTCACAATACTGGCAGTGACAGTGATTTTTAGGGCCGTAATAGTGCCAAGCGATCCTTTGCGAAGTACTATGAAGGAAAATAATGTAGTATATGTGTTTTTAGCCGTGAAAAGGGAAATGTGTGTTCAGTGACGGGAAGATCGCCGCCGCGCTGCATGTCGGCCGTGCGCTCCGTTCATTATAGCCTTATTTTCAGTGCTTATTGTACAAATACGGATTCCAAACAACCTGTACGTTGTTGTATAAAGTGTACTGTGACAGATTGAGGCTGTGGTAGAAAGAAAACCGGGTTTCTGGAGGTGTGAAAGTGAAGACTTTGTTACCCAACTTTGCAAGTCTTCACAAGCTCTTTGGTAGTCCACGAAGGCTCAACATCTGTCTCAGGAGAAAGCTGAATGTAAGTACTATATGCCATAAAAATTTTAATGTTCTAGGGTTAATCTCTGATTTTTGGCAAATATTTTCCCACAGGTACTCAGACCCCGCTACAACCCCGCCACGGGGGGGGGGATCGGCCGTACACAGCCGCGTTTAAGGGGTTAAGTGAATGGAGTGGGGTGTTGTTGGGAAGAACTTAGAACCTCTTAGCATTTGTTCTTCCCAAACTCTTTCGCCAGCTTTGAAAACTTCTCTCCCTTCTCAACACGACTAATGAGCTCCAAACGTTGACTGTACGACAACGACGGTTGCTTCTTGATGCCATACTGCTTAGAGTGCTTCATCGGGGGTTCAGGAGGGGCCATGGAAGGTAGGAGGCGGGGGGGGGGGTGCACAGAAAAAGGCAGGTAGCTCTCGTACTCCACGGCGGTGGTCTGTAGTGTGTGGACTGGCAGGTAGAACAACAACATGATGGCATTAGTATGCACACTTGCCACCAGGGACGGGTGGTGTTTGGTTGTTGGGTCGCGATTTTAAAATTGAATGCCGTGGTTTACGATTCTCCTCGGAAAAGGCCCACTTCGGTGCCTAGGTCCGCGATTTTCGTGACTTAACAGCGATTTAAGGGTGCCGACAGTCTGACAGCCACTTAGCCGTGATTTACGAATCCGTGATTTATAAACGCAATTTACGAGGATTGAGTGTATATGTATGTATGTATGTATCCAAGGGGTGGTTGGGGTTTATTGCTCACGCAATGCTGCTCAGGGATGAGTGAGGTTGGCCACTCTCATCTTGAATGTCAGGACCAATGTGCCTAGCCCAGGGCTCCTATGCTCCTCATGGGGCAACATAGTATTAGATGATGATGATGGTGATGTGTATATATATATATATATATATATATATATATATATGTATATATATATATATTTGGCTGTAAATTTCATGTTAGTGATGGCAACCACCATTCACTCACCTGATGTAGCACTGCCTACTTCTTCCTTCACCTTTATCATTCTTTTTCCGTCTGCCCTCCTCTCTTCCTGTTTCTCCCATCTTTCCTGTCACTTTTTATTGCTCTTGTTTCCTTTTCAGGTGGCTTTACATTGAGTGATAAGGCTAGTGGTTTCCTGTAAGCCAGGCAATCATTTATAACACTGGGTGGTAACCATGTATCCAACCCACACGTATTCCTTACATGTCAAGAAGTGAGTTGGTGGAGGGTTAGTGCCACTCCCCACAAAGCAACTAACTCAGAGACAATTAGCCACCCCATACGGAATTGTGGCATCTGGCTAGAGATACACAGAATTTCATTTGCAGTACAAAACTGCATCTGTGGCTGTGGCTTCAACTAAACACTGTAGCCTTCTGTCATCACACCTCTTTCAGGATCATAACTTCTTGGGAAAAGTAGTCGAGTAAGATATTTAAAAAATGAGACCGTGTAGTATGCAAAGCAAATTGTTAATAAAAAGGTGCTAGAAAGCCTCCTGAGCAACTGAGAATACAGGCTATTTGTCATCAGTTATCCCGAAGAGGGTTCAGAATGAGTTTTTGATGAGTACTGTACAGAAAGTCCTTGTAATGGTCACCTGTACATTTTGTTTTGTTTTGCCATTAAGTCCTCAATAATTTCCAGAAAAATTTATTACAGTTCCATCAGTATTGTATAAAATTGATTCCCTACCTCACCCCACCTTAGGATGGGAAAAAGGTCTGAGTGGTGATAATGATTTGTGTAGTGTCCTCTGGTGTACAGTACCAGTTATATGGAAATGATGATATTTAGGAACATCAGCATGTGGCAAGAATTAACTGTGCTTTAGAGGGAATAGCTTTGTTATTATCCACCATCACTGCCAAAAGTGAAGTAGGGAAGGTAAGGAGCAGGGAGTGCATATTATAGTTGGCATTTCCCACAAGGTGTGTGAGTTTTTCTTGCCCATTCCTTTATTAATGAAGTGTGTTTGATAACAGAGTAGGAGAGAGAGAGAGAGAGAATTATGTGTGAAGATAAAGGATTGGCATTTATTTTATTTTTTATTTATGTATTTTTAACAATTTTTATGGCAGGTGCAGCAGCAGTGGCAGCAACCAAGAACCTGGCCAACATCAATAACACTGGTGGTGGCGGTGATGAGGTGGAGTTCCTGCGTAACGTGAGGGTCTCTCGCAATTCTGCCACCTCTCAGGTCGGTTCCGTCACAAGGATATTGCCCCTGGATTTTTAGTTGTTCATTCAGATAAAGGTTCCATTTGTAAAACTGAAACAAATTGGGTAGAACAGAATCAATATGGTAACCATTATTGAAAACCTGCTAATGCCTGTATGTGATAACCATATTGATGCCAAGAAACAAGAATTATGACAGAAAATTAGGACCCTAATGATCATTGTCACATAAGTTGTAGGCATAAAAGATTTGTTCTCTTTTTGTAAGACAATACACTGGCTCTGTACATTTTCATAGCATTTTATCATGACTAGTGTCATATTCCAGTGTGATTCTTCTGTTACAGCTTGGCATGCAAATGGGGAGATGCAGTTTTAGACCAATAGAAAGTGGACAGAGTACAGTATAGTGGCGCACAGAAGTGTAAGACGACAGCTGACCTTTTCACTTGAGCATTGCATCAGAAGCCCCTTTTAGTTAGTGGTGGTAGTGGTGGTTTGCTGATACGAGACCCAGTCAGCTCAGTGGTGTCTTTTTCATTTTATTCTGTTGTTTGCTGACTTTTATTTACTGTAGGGTAAACTCATCACATAAGGGGGTATTAATAATAATAACACCACCTCATCCCATCCATGTATGGGAAAAGAGGTTTGGGTGATGATGATCCAACCCCATTGTGCCCTTTGCAAACAGGAGCACAGGGGCCCAAGGCTAGGCTGTTCAGTTCCAGCATTTAAGGCATTCGTTACCAACCTCATTAGCCCTTGAGTGACATTACATGAGCAATAAACCTCGACCACTCATTGGAGCCCTTACCGGCTCCACCTACTCGGACTGCCTTAGCTCACTAAACCATATCTTGGGACACAGGAAACCATTAGGCCTGGCACTCTGATGTAACCACCTGGGGTGAGAGGGAGGGGGGAAGTGTGCTCTTACCTACCACAAAGTAATAAAATAATCCTACTAATGTTTTGCAGCAAAAGTCACCATCAAGCAGTGCTGGTGTGAGTGGTGTTAGAGTTGGTGGTGGTGGTAGTAGTCAGGGTAACAGCACCACCTCAGCGGGGGGAAGTGGCAGTGGCAGCAGTGTTAAAGGTTTCCCTATGCTGAATGTCATCACCAGGCCGAAGAATACACTATCACCTGCAGAAGCCATGATGCAGAGGAAGGAGCTTGGTTAGTAGTGCAAACGGGACAGGGTTTTGTAGTTATCATCATTAGTTTAGTGCCGTTTTTATCATCTTAGCATAATCATCATCAGAAATACCAAACCCCAGACTTTATTCTGTGATGTAACCTGTTAGTTATCATCATTATTTTAGTGTCGTTTTTATCATCTTAGCATAATCATCATCAGAAATACCAAACCCCAGACTTTATTCTATGATGTAACCTGTAAGTATAACTTTTTGCCCACTTTTTCTCTGGACAGCGGCTAATTTTGCATTTTAGAAAATAATAAAATATTGGCTGTTTGCATTGGGATTTAATGTTTCGCTACTCTAGTTCATTTTAACTAGGTGGTAGATGGTGGTGACTGTCATCCATTCACTTGATGTAGTGCTGCCTACTTCTTCCTTAACCTTTATCATTCTTCATGTCTGCCTTCCTCTCTTCCTTTTTCTCCCATCTTTCCTGTCACTTTTTATTACTGTACTCCCCTTTCCTTTACAGGTGGCTGTACATTCAGTGACAAGCCTAATGGTTTCCTTTAAGCCAGGAAGCCATTTACAATGCTGGGTGACAACCATAAAACCAGCCCATTTGTGATCCCTAAATGTCAGCAAATGGGCTGGTGGAGGGTTAGTGTCCCTCCCCGCAAAACAACTAACTCAAAGACAACCGGCCACTGCTTATGGGATGTTCATCCTATTGCAACTTATTTCCAGTGGTTCAGTGACAGAAAAAGGCCATACTGTTTCCTGTGGATCTTACCCACCCAACAGAAATAGAAAGAAAAATTACATCATGATGATAATGTGTAATTGCCCCAAATTAGATTAATTAAAGAACCATAAAGAGAAATGGACTGGTATTAACAGCTTGTCTCCTAACTCAGATTGTATTTTGAATGTCTTTGAAGGTTTTGTAGCAGCTCTTCCGTATTCTTTTGTTATGGACATAACATTTTAATATTCTCATGTATGTATGTCATGCTATTGTATGTTATATTATCATGGACTCTCTCTCTTTGCTTTCTGACTCTACCTCACTCCATCCAAGGTGGGAAATGGAGGTCAGTATGGTGATGGTGAAAATGCAGACTACAGTATTTCAGCTTTAAAATGATATAAATATATTCAGGGGCATTTTAAATTGCACCATACCAAGTATATCACAAAGGAAGGGTTGCCACAAAGCCTGCTGTGTCACCTACAATACAGGCCAGTTACCCAGGGTTTCTTTTTTGACAGATGCAAAGGTGAAGGCTGTATTAGTACGGTCACCCCAGGAGTTTGTTGAGTGGTTGCTGAGTGAGGGACTCATCCGCACCTCACAGTACTGCACGCTACATCATATGGAGTTCCCTATTAAGCTTAGGGTTAGTTTACTTACCCTTGTGCACCAGTATGAAGTATGATAGGAGTTAAATTACAAATCCCTTGTTACCCACATTAATATGTTGGGACCTATGAATAAACAACTGTTGGCCTGAGCATATGAGGTGGGGAGACTGACCTACACCTTGGATAAAGTATTTGGAAAATATTGGATGAAATATTACTTACATCCTCATCCATATCCAGTTTATTGTATTTGTTGGTCTGTCTAGCCAAGCAGACCCATCGACCCTAGGTAAGCAACTGCTTCTGTGGGACTGTCCTACAGGTACAGTATATCTAGTACTAACAGTGTGCAGGGAGCCAGTAGTGCCTTAAGGTAGACAGCACCATGCCAGGGTTGGACTAGTTTCCTGCATGGATATATGAGTAGGATGGGGCCCTGGCTGGATGCTGCTGCTGCTTAGCTCTACCCAGGAGGGCGCTCAGTGCCATCATGTTTAGGCTCCTCATCAGCAAACAGTTTTTGTAAATGTGTTTTGGTATAGTCTTGAATAAGGCCCCTTCCATCTCATGTTATAATTTTTCCATTTTGGTATCATATGTCTTTGTATATATTTTGCAGATAAGTCAGCAGTAAAATCAGAAAAAATTTCTTATTTATATTCCATTGCTTCCTTTAAGTGTAGCTGATTTGCTAACCAGTTTTCTACATTCACCAACCATGTGATAAAAGCATCTTTTGGAACACATCCCTGACTTATACTATTTTCTCCTGCAGCTTGGCATGTTCTCAGACCCCAAGGTACTTGCCACTAGTGGAGGGTATGTGTGGATCAGCGAGTGTTGTGGCAAGAAGTACGTGTCTGTGTTCAGTGGTTCCATTTTTGGCTCCACCCCCATTGATAAAGTTCAGCCAACTGCCGTCTTAAAACTTATATACCACTGGGCCTGTCAGACCTCCATTAGCAATGTAGAGTCTTGGGTTAAGGTTTGTACTGCTTTCTGTTGATGTTAATTGTTCAGTGACTCAGCCTGTTAACTGCTTTCATACCCGTATTTTTGTTTTTTATCCTAATCATCCCATTGTGGGAAGTAAGGTTTCGATGATGGTAATGGGTTGATGGTTGTATTCTTAAAAGTTCTAGTGTTTCTTTAATTCTTAATTTATGCTGATGCTATTACAGTAATAAATTTGTTAATACATCTTACCAGCTTCTGTAAAGGTTTGCATTTTAGGCAAGGTCACGCACATTAACACATACCAGTAGACCCTAGCTACAACAAATGAGGGGTAAGCCTGATTCATTAAAGCCAAAAGTTTATATTTCCGATGGTCCTCCACTGAGGTGGGATTTCAAGCACATTGAAAATAAATGAGTACAGTAGTATATTCTAGTACTAAAAATGAAAGCTATACCCATTTTAAAGTTACGTCATCCATGTTTTTGCCCTTTTGCAGCTTATTTCACATTCTTGTCATAACACTTCTTCATGACTAGTACTGGATCACTATAGTCTATTATGACGCAGCAGTCATCATGGGGAGAGGGTAATTTCAGGCCAGGTTAGAGCAAAAAGGGTAGGAAACACATGTATATGACCCATTGCCCCTGTTTAATGTACATTGTTTGTTATAGTCGACAAAAATTCGGTGGCCTTTGTAGTGTTCATTAAATCTGATACCTGGTCTATTGAGGTCCATTAAAACGAGGGCCTGCTGTATATCAGAGGCTGTCAGACACTGTCAGTACAAGTGAAAGCAAATAGCAACAGAGTTGATGGCCCTTTCAAGGCTGTTATAGAGATTATAATCACTGTACAGTATATTATTCTGTGAGTAGAAAATAAAGATAACAAAGCTGGAAGTCACATCACATTCCAGTAACTACAAGGAATATAATGTAATACTTAATGTTAATTATGCAGACTAAATTCAACTTCAAAAATATTTTTTTGACATTTTGAGTATGTTTATGTGACTGAGTTATCCAAAGAGATAAGAGTGAAAGAAATCCACACAGATAGTCTGCCATGGTTGCAGACAAAATTTATTTTAAACAGATTTAGTGACAGCTGTTAAGAAAAGGTATAGACAGAGATGATTATGTTATTGGTATATTCCTTTCATGTTGTACATGTAATGTAAAAGATAGATGAAAGAAGTGGGAGTGAAGAACTGTGGACCCTTCCACTTTGTATTTTGGCTGAAGAATGTGGTGGCTTGCTTCCCAGCACACAAGTTGCAAGCAGTTTAGTATCTCCTGTAAAACAGGAGGGAAAGTGGATTTTATATCTGGGGCTTACTCATCTCCTTTGGTCTGTGTCTCCCCAGCGATGAGAGTCATTGCAAGTAGATCTTTTGTCATTACCAGGATTGTGGGGGTTTGGGGGTAGGCTACTCAGACCAGACATTAAGGTGAGGGGTGACCAGTTATCTCACCAGATTATTCTCCAGTGATCATTATTTGACAGGTGGACAAAAGCTTTATAAACAAGATGTATGGGTACCTGCGGTGTGTGTGTTCAGTGATGCTGCAAGACAAAGTTTATGATTTTGGGTTTGATGGCACCACTGTTGAGCTGGGAATTGTCAGCCTCGGCACCAGCACAGTAGATGGCTCCAAGAAGGCAGTCAAGGTGGGTGTTGTTAAGTCCATGGGAAGGTAATTTGAGGTCCGGATGTTGTACTGATGATGATGAAAATTTTTGATGTTTAAAGGAAGCCATACATTATATCTATGTCATCAGTAACAAGACAGTCATGGTTAGTGTTATAAGGTATGTGGGAGACTTTCTGGAACCTGGGTGTAATAAAGAGTATTTTTTTTTTTTTTTTTTTTTTTTATAGGGAGATGATGAGAGAAGTAAAAACTCGAGTAATGGAGAGAGGGATGGCATTGGTGATGGATGGAATATCTCAGATTTGTTGTATGCTGATGATTCAGTGCTACTTGCAAATACCAGACAAGAACTTGATAGGCTAGTGCAGAGTTTTGCTGAGGTCTGTGAGTGTCGTGCCTTGAGAGTAAATGTAGAAAAGAGTAAAATGATGGTTATTGAGAGAGAAGGTGACTCCCAGTGTGATGTTACAGTGAATGGAGAGAGAGTGGACTTGAGAGAGTTCAAGTACTCAGTTACAGTGATAGAAAAGAGAGGAAAATGTGCAAAAGAAGTGGAAAGTAGAGTGATGCAAGGAAGGAAAGTAGCTGGTGCTGTGAAGGCCTTGATAAAAATCAGAGGCTTGAGTGTTGCATTTGCGCAAGGCTTACGTGAAGGAGTGTTAGTGCCAACTTTAACATATGGATGTGAGACTATGGTGTGGCATGAAAATAAAAAGTCAAGAGTAAGAGCAGTGGAGATGAGACTGCTGAGGAATGTATGTGGGGTATAGAAGTGGATAGGATACAGAATAATGTGATTCATGAAGGATGTGGAGCTAGGAAGTCTGTGGACACCTGAATCAAAGAGAGTGTACTGAGATGGTTTGGTCATGTGGAGAGAATGGATGACAGTAGAGTGGCAAAAAGGTATATCTGAGTGAATTTGAAGGAGGGAGGAGGCGAGGTAGGCCAAGAAGAAGGTGGAGGGATATGGTGGATGAGTGTGTGAGGAAGAGATATGGAAGTTTGTGAGGCTAAGGGACTGACAAGAGACTGAGCTGGCTGGATGAATTTTGTGTGGAGAGGCACATAACCAGGGATTTGGCACTCCTTTTTAAGGTGACAGAGTTCAAATTGACTCTATCAGACAGGTATATGTGAAGCTACAGAATGTCGTGAAATTTTTTTGGCCTACCTGATGGAGCCAGGATTCTGTGGGCTTGAATGATGAATGAATGGGAGCGTGGCCCATTGAATTGGGCAAGCTTAGGCTTTTTGCACGTTGCTACTCCTAACCCTTCCCTTGGGTAGAAAGGAGGTCCAGATGATGATGGTGATGATGATAAATTATAAGAATGGGAAGCCTTATTTGGAGGCAGTCAAAATACAGGCAGTCCCCGACTTACAATGGGGTTACATTCCGATAAATCCATCGTAAGTGAAGTTCAGTAAATTCTCGATTATCTGACATAATAGAGCCAAGGGCATGTCTGGGTAATGGCTCCATCTGGATAATGGACCTCTTCCCTGGCCCCCTGTCTTACATTACCTAACTTTAAAAGCCAGTGTAAAAGGCCACTAGAGTACATCATACAACACATGTTCCTGTTGTTTAACACTGTATCTGGTCAAGAAGACCTATAAACCACAGCCGAGCAATTACCATGGTCAAGCAGATCCATTCGCCACAGACAGGCAGTTACTACTGCTGGACCATACTGTGCAGTGACATGAAAATGTTAAAAAAAACTGGCTACACGAGAAAAATGCAGTTGGCACACAAAACATGATGGTAGAATGGAATTAAATCATGGTAAAATAGAATAAAATCATGGTACAGTACAGTAAGCTAGAAGAAAATCAAAGTCAACACTCCTGATTCAACCATCCCACATCAGTCTTACCCAGGATCTCCTGCTTCTCCAGAGTCATCACTACCCTCTTCCTTTTCCCTGGTGAAGGGTCCATCATCACACACCCTAGGAAGAGGCATGCAGGGAATAGCAAGCAGGTAGGAAACTGTCACAAAAGTCACCATGTATGAGAGGAGCTGTTTCCTATACTGTCACAGCGTGGGAACTGAGAATGACTGAGGGGGTCTCTAGTGGTCGTTGGGTGAAATAGCAAGCCAGACAGGGCTGTGCAGCCGGGCTATTCCCACCCGGCTGGGCGCGAAAATGTTCATGTGGTCATAATTTCCACCTGGATGGAAGCATTTTGTCCAGGTATCATGAGAATAGGTACGAATAATGGATTCGAACAGCCAGATCACAGCGTCCAGGTAATGGATTGCCCAAATAATGGCCGTCCGGATAATCAAGAGATTACTGTACTGTACATCATAAGTTGAAAATGCATTTAATACATCCAACCAACTGATCGTAGCCTATCCTAGCCTACCTTAAACATTCATAGAACACTTAGATTAGTTTACAATTGGGCAAAATCATTAACACAATGCCTGTTTCATAATAAACTGCCGAATATCTCATGTAATTTATTGAATACGGTACTGAGATCGTCGACTGCGAAATTCTAAATTCTCGTGTGATGGCCATTACAGGCTTGCAGCCTTCATGCTGGGTAGTTATCTTGAGTTTCATCTCAAGGATAATTGCCTTCCTCTTCTCACCAGTAGCAGGAGAGACAGATGGATGTTACATAGACATGATGGCTGCACAAAACACAATGTAAATAAAGGGGGGTATCCCAAAAAAATACTGGCAACACAGAACACTAAAATATTGGTTGTATACACTAGTGACTGTGTGGCAGACTGGGAGATGCGGCTCGCTGCCTTTGCCCAGTATCATGAGAGAGTATCGTACCGCATATCGCTAGCCAAGGAAAAGATCAAAATTCTATATCTGAAATACGGTTTCAATTGAATGTGTATTGCTATTGAACCATTGTAAAGCTGAAAAATCTTCAGTCGGACCATTGTAACGTGGGGACTGCCTGTATGTGGTAGCAAGTCCATGGGGGAGACAGCTCAGGGTCTGGGTGTTAGATAGGGTTGTGCAGATTTTTTATTTATTTTTTTTTTATTTTTATTTTTTTATTTTTAACGGCGTTATTTTCATAGCTCTAAGTCGTCAGTAAGTAATTTTTGTATGATAAGCATAGGTGGCCCTTATTGGTAAGTAAAAATGTGCTCCAGATTATCACAGCATTTGCCACGTAATATGGGAGCAGGTGGCAGATTAACTTTGTTGTTAGCATTGGAACTTTACTTGTTTCATTTTGTTTTTGAAGACCCCAACATGCTCGCATGCATTGGCCATGGTCACCTAATGGCGGCTTTCCATGCTGCTCAATCTCTGGCAGCTTCCCTATTTTGTCCCCTGTTCCTGAGGTTACATTTAATGACCTTATCCCAGGTCCTTTTCAGTCTGCCTTTTTCTACCCTATTCCTGACATTAGCATTTCTCTTTTTCTACACCCATGTATCATCGCCCCATCCTCTCCACATGCCCAGACCATCTCAGCTTACCCTTCCTCATCACAGCACCAGTACACTCCCGTCCCATCCCACGTCTCAACTCTTCCATCATAAACCTAGCCCCCCTAGGCCCCGCATTCAGAGATGCACTGCACATCCACCTAATCACTGTCATTTCTGTACCTTTGAGCCTGGAAATATCCTCTCACATTACTGGCCAATTTTCACTACCATAAAGCATTAAACTCCTAACATATGCTGCATACAAAGATCCCTCTGCATAGAGGGAGAGCCCTATAAGTGTCAGGAGAGGCAACAGCTCCCTGAACTTCTTCCAACCACTCCTCACTCTAGCCACAGAGCTGGCTCCAGCCTCACCTCCAGAATATAACATGTCTCCCAAATAATAAAACTCTTCCACACCCTCAAGAGACTCACCAGCAGGTTCAGTCCTTTCACACCTGGCAATCTCCACATGCTCTTCCTGACACACCATTGATATGAAATCAGCGTTATCTCGCAGTCTACCTCTAATACCACTACATTTCTTATGTGCCCATTTACCACAAACACTGCACAAGATGGAATTACTTCCCATACCTTTGTGGCAGATCTCACATGGCCACTCCCCCTCTTCTTTAGCAATACTGCCCCCAGCCCTAGATACCATCACTTTTGTTTTATCTGCATTTACGCTTTAGCCCTTTTGCCCCATACCATCTCTCCACTTGCTAAATATTTTCTCCGCCTCCCTTTCATTTTCTGCATTCAGTGCCAAGTAATCAGCATATACCGTCTCCCATGGGAGTCCATTTTTGAAATCATGGGAGAGGCTTCAAGTACCATAATGAACAACAAAGGGCTCAAGACTCACCCCTGATGCAAACCACAGCATTCACAGAAAACTCCTCACGCAAAACTCCATTCACCCTTACCCGGATGCAAGCACCCACATACATGGCCATAACCACCCTAACCAGCCACTCCTTGATCCTACGCTTTCTCATTGCTCACTACACCACCTCTCTAGGGACTCTGTCAAAGACCTTCTCCAAATCAACAAAAACATAGTACAGTTCCCTTTTCTTCCCTGTATATTTTTCCTGCAGCTGTTGAACAATGAATATGGTGTCAGTGGTCCCCTGGCCCTGCATAAACCCTAACTGCATCTCATCAGTATTCACTTTCTCTAATCATACCATCTAGAACTCTCTCCATTACCTTCATTATCTGGTCCAAAAGCTTTATGCTTCTATAAGTTCCTATTTCCAGGGCATGACCCTTCCCTTTGTACACATTTACAATTGCATTCTTCAGCCAATCATCTGGGACAACACACTGATTTATTTATTTTATTTTATTTTTATTTTTTTCAGATTTATAGTGGATTTGAGAGGTAAAAAAAAAAAAAAAAAGTGAAAACTTACTGTAGTGGGCTACTGCATTGCCACTGCTTTATGCCCATGGACATACCTGTATATGCATGCCTGAAAATTTCCGAATATTTTATCTAGTGGAAGCAATAAGCCCAGAATGCACAGTTCAGTAATATTACTGCTTGGCAGGTGGAGATCTTGGGACTGTATGACCGCAAGATGAAGTCTTTCCGCTTGTTTGCCTCTGAGCCGGAGCCAGGCAGTTCCTCTCGCCAGAGGTTTGTGCGCATCCTCAAGCCTTTGGAAAGAGTCGTCCACACCAATGCTATCATTCTGTGTGACCAGAGCGTCGACCGAAACTGCCTGTACTTTATGAATTATGGAAAGGTGAGTCAGCAGGGCAAGATGGATGCACAGCTAAAGTGTGTAGATGGAGTAGGTTGTTAACCCCTTGGGTGCTGCAAGGATCTGAGAAGGATGGGTTGACAGACTGCTACAAACCTCTCAGAAGGCTCTTAACGAATGTTAACGGAAAATAGCCACTCCAGGGCATGCCTTAGCTTGAGCTGTCAGCAGTCTAGGGGTTAACAAGCATGGGAATTTTCATAACTCAGAAAGGGACTGACCTGTAAACTGAAAGTATGGTGTTTATAGCAACTATTGGTGTGAGAATTTTAAATATCTTAATTGAATAATGATGGTAAGTGGTAGATGGGTGTGCTCACCATTCACTTACTCGATGTAGTGCTGCTTTGGGTGTCAGCCCTTTCCTTTCTTCCTTCGTTTCTCTTCTGTCTTTCTTTCCTTCATTCTTTCCTCTTCCTTCTGCCTGTGGGTGACTTTACACTCCCTCTTCCATCTTTCTTTCCTTCATTCTTTCCTCTTCCTTTTAGGTATGGGTGACTACACTAAGTGACAAGCTAAATGGTTTCCTGTACACCATGAAACTATTTATTATGCTAGGTTGTAACTATATAGCCAGATTGTGGTGCCTGGTGGTTTAGTGGGTAATTAGGCTCTCCAGTCGGATTGAACCTGTGTAGGTTTATATCCAAGGGGTGGTTGGGGTTTATTTCGTACATTATGCCACTCAGGGATGAGTGAGGCTGGTCACTCTCATCTTAAATGTCAGGACCAACTTGCCTAGCCCGGGGTTTCTACACTTGTCTTGGGGCGACAGGATTGGATGATCAGTGGTTGGATGGAATAATGATAGTGCTAGGCATGTAAGCAGATGCATTAGATGTAATAACCAAGTTGGTTCTGAATATCCTGCATGAAAGTTAACTTCGTCAGTCTGAGATGCATTTTTTATATTTAATTTTGCTATCTTTAGATGATTTGGTTCAGATTAGAGACATTAGTTTTGTGAAGGGGACTGATGTAAATGGTTTCTGAAACTGTCACTACAAATGGTCTCTCCAAAGTATAACAGAATCATTGATGGGGGCAAGAACAAAATAAAAAAGATGTCATCGGATTAAAGGAATTAATGGAGAGTTTGTGTGTGTTTGTGCAGGTGAGTGTTTGTGACACCAGCGACAATGAGGAGAACCTGTCATCCAATGCCAAAATTATGTCGTACCTTCGCCGACATGTCCCCAAGATGTTCCAGGTAAGGCATATGCTGGTTTTCTGTAAGCTGTAGTTCATTTACCTTAACTGGGCAGAAATGGTTTGACCTTTCATAGCTTATTTCCCATAACTTAGGCAGAATTAATTGATATCACAGCTCTGCATTATTTCCTTAGTACTTCATCAGGAATAGAACATTGTCTAGTGTTAATTTCATGTTACATCTCCTCATTCAAGATGGAGAGATGGCAGTTTTAGGCCATGTATAAGTGAAAAGAACATACTGATAATCCTTGACTTACGATGGGGTATGTTTCAACGAATCTGTTGTAAGTTGATTTGGTCAAAAGTCGGAAATGCATACAGGTATACAATACAGCACTGTCAGAAGTCAGATATACAGTACACATTATGAAGTCATACATATGTCCAAACATCTTTAAAGTTAATAATATTGTATGCACAGATACTGCAAATAACTCAAAGTATGGAACAGTATTTAAATAACCATAGAACAGGAGTAATAATAAATGGTTAAAAACTCTTCCAAGAATGCCTTAGCTGCCTTCATGTTGGTACTAGCAGCCCCACGACTCACCTTGATGTTATGCAAGGAAAATGTGGTTTTTGAACCACATAATTCAGCCAAGACAAGCATTAAACTGCACACCATAATCAGTGCCCGCACATTCCTTTATCATCACAAAAAGAAAACAGGCTGTAGGCTTGGGTTCTTGATAGCAGACTATCATACAGTGTAATATACAGTAATCCCGCATTTTTTGCGGATTTTTTGTCTACGGTTTTGCCCTCTCGCGGATTTTCTTAGCATTAATAAGTTCAACAAAAATATCCTTGAATATACAGAAAACAAAAAATTTGAAATTCCCACAGCTTCCAATTGTAGTGCGGTAAACTCACGCCACCCTCTGTCCCTTTCCCGCGGCCCCTCTGTCAGTGTTACCATATCTAGCATAATTTTATTCTTTTAGCATAATTTTGATCAAATTTTCGAGTCTGGAATATTTTTTAGCATATTAGATGTTTTAGAATCATTCTAGCATAATTTAGAATGGAATGGAATATTTTTGGAATAATTTTATAAAAGCTACAAATCAAAGAGAGAGAGAGAGAGAGAGAGAGACGAATAAGGTAAGAAGATGTTTGAATAGTTGGTTACTTTCAGTTTGGGCTTGGTTGGGTTGGATTAGGTTAGGTTAGGTTAGGTTGGATTAGGTTAGGTTAGGTTTTAGGTTAGGTTTGGTTAGGATAAGTTAGAGCTTTGTACTTTACCCATGAAACCTAGGTTTTTTCCGATGGATTTTGGTATGATTCATTCGATTTTCAGCTTCATTTCAGTCGGAAATGACCATTTTCTGTGTTTCCCCCCCTCCCTATAACCCCCGATTCCCCAAAGATCCCCCATTATTGCAGGGGGATGGGGGGAGGGTCATATCTCAAAATTTGGTTATTTCTGATGGAAATGATGCTCAAAATCGAATGAATCACATCAAAATCCATCAGAAAAACGTAAGTTTCGTGGGAAAAAGCAGTATGGGCTGAAAACTGATATTTATCCTCTTACTGTATGTAGGTTCATTTTAATATTTTCAAAGTAAACAATACATAATTAATATGTTGCACGAATATGTATAGAATTGTATCATTTAGCTTCAAGTTAGCATAATTCCTTTTTTACTTGGAACAGATTTGCTCAACCTAGCATAATTTTTTCATTGCCGTAGCATAATTTCATTGTTTGGATATGGTAACACTGCTCTCTGCCCCGCATTCCTCAGTCCACGCCTGACTGCCTTAAGTGTCTGGTGTGCTTGTAAGCGCACTATGATATGAGCCTCTTGCCTCCCACTTGCTTTCCACATGGCCCCACGACTTAAGCCAGCCTCACCAAAGGCTAATAATACAGTTAGTAAGAACTCCAAAGTGACAAAACGATCAAGAAAAGTTATGACCTTAGCAGAGAAAATTGTGTTACTGACAAGCTAAGAAACGACCGTGCGAGTGTTTGCTATCACCAGTTAATGCATCTTTTTATTTTGTACTGTTTTGTGAATAAATGTGTAGATAATAGTGTATTACAGTACGGTGTTTACGTTTTTCCTTCATAATGGAGTATGTGCTTTCAATCTTGTAAGAAGGTATTTCGGGATGAGTATGGAGGTTTCAGGACAGTTCGCAGTCACAACAAACACAAAACAATTCGCCTTCATTAATGAAGATAGCTATGGGTGACGCTAGTATATAATTCAAAGGCGACTACAGTGAGGAAGAAACAAGTTAATTATTGACTAAAGGTGCAACTAATAAATAATATCCAGAACCTACGCTACTAAACATAGACTTTGCTGGATCCCCCTGAAATATAGTTATTAAAGTATTGATTAATTAATAATAAGTATATTGATAAAAGTATTGATTAGTATATTTATAGAATGGCGGGGAATCGTCCAGGGTGCGAATTGTTCTGAAGGGGAATCGTCCATGTTTTGACGGGGAATTGTCTGACGGCGAATTGTCTCGCAATCAGTATGGACATGGACTGTGTGATGGGCAGCATGGTGGACACAAGTGTAAGATTCAATTGTTAATAGAGTATTCGCGAAATTGACTTTTCGCGGGGGTTACAAGAACGTAACTACCGCGAAATATGCGGGATTACTGTATGTATTTTTGCAGTAAAGAGAAACTGTAAACAGTAACATACAACTCATATAGTGATAACAAAGCTGTTTATTTGTATGGTACAGGTATTATAAATTTGATATTCAGTACCATTATTCATACTGCTGGCAGTGCAGTCAGTTTGTTATGTGAGTGAGCTGTGGGATTGCTGCCTGGCTTGCCACTTATGACTACAATTATTATCGATTGCAACTCGAAAATACTTTTGAAGGCTCTATGAGGCCTTCATTGTAAGTGCAAATTGATCGTAAGTCAGATGGTCGTAACTCTTGGACTATGTGTAATGGGGTCAGGCATAGAGAATGTTGTCCTCTTATTGTGTTTTACAGTGACATAATTTTTCAAATGGAAGACATGCTCACATCCACAGAACTGGAGTGGAGAAAGCACGGAAGTATTGTATTTGAGACTTCCTATCCATTTTGATTCATGTTAATGAAGAGATCAAAGTATTGTGGATCTTACCATCTTATCTTAAGGTGGGACAAGTCATGATGGTGATGTAATGAAAATGATGATGTTGCATGATCAGATGAGTTTGTTATGTTTTTTGCAGAGTGCATTGTCGCAGCTGACTCTTCAACAAGTACAGTTGGTGCTGGATGAGCTGTGTTGGCGTGAACGTTACGGTCACTGTGCTGCACACTCTTACAACAGCATGATTGAGCACATCACATACCTAACAGCACGAGAAGCTGAGAGTGAGTAGATACACTGCACATTCCTCACATTGCAGATGTGCCTTCAACAGCATGATTGAGGTGCTGGAGAGGGATGCCATTAGGTGGTGGCACTGATATAATGGTGGTTGCGCTGCTGCCCTCCCTATCCCTGCATAAGAGGAGGGTGTACTGTCGAAGGATAACTTTAATCTGCAGCCTGCCTGGTTCTCATTCAAAATGAGCCTGGGGTAGGCAGTATTACCAGTACTACCATTACTACTACTTGGTAATAGGCAGTGGCGACCATCATTCACATGCTTGTCTTCTCGCTTTCTTTCCTCTCACTTTTATTACATTTCATTCCTTTTCAGGTTGCTCTTTACTGATTGGCAGGCCTAGTGGTTTCCTGTAACCCAGGAAACCATTAACAGTGGTGGGTGGTAACCATATAACCAAATTATGGAATGAGGTGGAGCCTGCTATGGTGCCCCTGGTAAACTGAGTAGAGACACCCAAATGCGGTGTCCTTCCAGGAACCAAACCTCCACACCGTTCCCTACGAGGTGCTGTCAGCTGCAATGGAACATTGGTTCACTGCAGGGGCAGGTGCTTGCTTGTGGTTGATGAGTCACATCATCATCCACAACTTGTGCTACTACTACTACCATTACTAGACCATAATTGACCACTACTACCACTCCTCCCTCTCCTCCTCCATGATTGAATACATTGCATATTGTACTGCATGTGAAGCAGAAAGCAACTCTTATACAGGGCACTTGATATACCATCTTCCCACAAGAGGCAGAGTGAATCAATACTTTCAAGGTATACCATACCATTTAGGATTCTAGGGACTTGAATGATAATGTGGTCCTTTTCACTGAGCATGCTATTGATCTTACTTTTGTACCTTCTCTCCTTGTTTCTAGATCTTACTTGATCACATCCTTAGGTGGAAAAAAGGTACAGATGCTGATAAAAACTTGATATATGTCCTTGTGCACAGATCCTGGGGTGTTGCACCTGCTTGAGTTTGTGGCCCAGGAGCCACATCACTCGTGGCGGTACAAGAGCCAACAGCCGCCCAAGGGCCCCACTGCACTCCAGCCATCCATCATTGTCAACCCTCCTAGCACAGCTGCCATCGCCTCACAGATGGCCATTGAATCTACCCCAGTGGTGAGTCAGGGGAATGATACACAGCTAGAGAGGGCAGAGGGAAGGTGTAAAATTTGAGGGAAACACAGGTAGTTCAAGAGGAAGGAGGTCTGGATGATGATGATGGTGATGATGATAAACATTCCCCAGATATGGTGTAATGCAATAGTTATTTTACTTCACAATAAAGGCAACTCAAAAGATGTTATTAACTATTGACCCACTAGCTTATTATCATTTACAAACTCTTCACTAAGTCCCTACAAACAGAATAACAACAAATTTGGAAGAAAATTAACCTCGTGAACAGGCAGGATTCTGAAGTGGGTATTCGACTAAAGGTCATCAACACACACTAAATCAGCTAATTGAGAAAACTAGAATATAATAAATCATTTAACTTAAGTATTGTTGATTACAAAAAGGCTTTTGACTCAATGGAGCACATAGCAATAATAAATTGCAAGAACGGGAGGAAATGAGAACATTGTAAGAGTGCTTGAAAACATATATAAAGAAGGAACTGCTTCAGCTAAATTACATAAAGACACAGAAAATTAAGATTGAGAAGGGCATGTGTCAGGGATATATAGTTTCACCAAAATTATTTACAGCATGCCTAGGTACACCAGGAAACCATTTACTACGCTGGGTGGTAACCATATAACCAAATTTTGGCGCCTGGTGATTTAGTGAGTAATTATTGCGCTCCAATTGGATTGAGCCGGTGAAGGTTTATATCCAAGGGGTGGTTGAGGTTGATTGCTCATGTAATGCCACTCAGGGATGAGTGAGGCTGGTCACTCGTCTTAAATGTCGGGACCAACTGCTTAGCCCCGGGCTCCTACGCACCTCATGGGGCAATGTAGGATTGGATGATGGATGGGTGGATAATTCCAGCTATGACGTACAGTTGTGAGACATGGAAACTAACAAAATCGATGTAAAACAAACTAATCCATTCTCACAGAGCAATGGAGATGTCAGTGTTGGGAACATTGAGAGGATGGAGGATGACAGTTGGGTGTGGATGGTGAGAAATGTGAACAGTGGGTGTAGGATTGCAAGAGGCAGATAGAAAAAGATCAGGGACAAGATCATGAGGATAAGGGACTGAAGAGTTAAGCTACCAGAGATTGAGCAGCATGGAGAGCCACCATTAGGTGACCAAGGCCGATGCATGCAAACATGCTGGAGCCCTTTATAAATGATACAGTATGACAACATGATACATAATCCTAACCTCACCCCATCCTTATGTGGGAAAGGAGGTTTGCATGATGATGATAATGCATCATTATCATGTCATTCATCATCCAATCCTACGTTGCTTCATGAGGAGCGTAGGAGCCCGGGGCTAGGCAAGTTGGTCCTGACATTTAAGATGAGAGTGACCAGCTTCCCTCATCCCTGAGTGGCATTACATGAGCAAAAAACCCCAACCTTCCCTTGGTTATAAACCTTCACCAGCTCAGTCCGACTGGAGTGCCTTAATTACCCACTAAACCACCGGGCGCTGTCCTTGTAAGATAATTGCAGCCATATTGTTAAAAGAGAGGTGACGGAAATTGAAGATCATGTGAAGTGTGAAATAATGGGAGTTGGACAGTACATTATGGGAGAAAAGCCCATTGGATTGGATCTGTGGCCCATTGGTTTGGGCAAACTTGGGCTGTCTGGACATTGCTACTCCTCACTCTGCCCTAGGGTGGGAAAGGAGGTCTGGATAATGGTGGTGATGATGACGGTGATAATGGAAGAAAAGTGACGGAGTGAAAGACACACTCAAGGTCAGAGTAGCCTAGAAGGAGGTCTGTTGAGGCCTTGCATGGAAGGAGTGATGAAGGTGATGATGATAGTGGTGGTGGTGGTGGTGGTGGTGTCGATGATGATGATGGTTCTCTTCCACAGACACAGACACCACTGGACCACACCAACAAAGTCAACCTCATGGTTAAGAGAATGTGAGTATTATTTTGAACATGATACCCAGTCACCTCCTGTACAATTCGTGATTTATTTAAAGTTATATTACTTAACCACTTGAATCATATCACATGTTTCATATTGCTTTGTTATAGACAGTTTTATTCACAATATAAATGTTTGAAATGGAGAGGTTAGATATAGCCTTCATGAATCATTTCATTGACAGATCCTTCCCAAATGGAATAAAATAATTTGGAGGTAGGAAGAATAGACCAGTATAATGTCACCTAATTCAAGGAGTGAAAATTAGTTGATTTCTGGTGTGATTGAAGAGTAAACAGTTGTATCCATTTCACTAGGTATTATGTTAGCTGTACAACCTCTGTGCTTTGCTTTTGCTATTCCTTATCCCCCCCCACACACACACACACACACACACATTTTTAAAACCTTTTAGTCTGAGAATAACTTCTTTGTGTTCTAGTTAATGACATACTAGTTTTTGTAGCTTAGGAGATTCCCCTCTTGGATTTTTTTTTTTTTTTTTTCCTCCAGAGCAGGCCCATTCATCATAGGAGGTAAGTGCTGCTTCTGTGGGACTGTCCTAAAGATACAATATAACACATACATCGTGTAGGGAATGGTGTTCCCTTTTGGTAGACAGTGCCTTGACAGAATCAGACCATGGTCCATCCCCATGGCAGTGTGCAGGGAAATAGGAGGTATGGCTTCCGGGTGGACATCTTAGCTGTTTGATCACCATGTGTAGGCCCCTGGCAAGCACCTCTTTGTAATGAATGGGTTTAATGAAGGCTACATCTAACCATTGCTGTTCAAAAAATCTCTCCAGAGCTGAATAAAATCATATTGAGCAATTAGGTTATGGAAAAAAAAAAAAAAAAAAAAAAAAAAAAAAAAAAAAAATCTCAAGGTATATTGAACTCATAACAACTGTGCCTGGTGTTCTTCCCCATCAGTGGCAGGCCAAGTGGCACAACAAGCAATGCACCTCCCAACATACCCAACAAGGTGCCCATTATCCACCCTGTGCCCACACCCTCCACTACCACAACCACCACCGTTGGGGCGGAGCCGCTAGAGATGGAACCCTATTACTACGGACAGATTCAGGGTGATCCAACACTGGGTCGTGAGGTCAACACACACACCTTCACCTGCCATCTTTGTAATGTAAGTATGAGTGGTTTACTTTCCACACGTACTTTAAGTGTGTCCTTGGTTTATTTACACTTCCTTTAGCAGCTGGAGATGGAACCGTATTACTCTTGCAGCAAAATTAACTCTCACACCTTCGCCTACCATGTATGTATTTATAAATAGGAGTGGTCTGGCATATGGCTGTGTTGCATGAATATTTTGTTTGATATATACTCCCTCCTCCATTCAAAGTGGGCAGAGAGTAAGCTTGGGATGGAGGAGTGGCTGGTCAGGGTGGTTATGGCCAAGCATGTGGGTGCTCGCACCCAAGTAAGGGTGAAAGGGTGAATGGAGATTTGAGTGGTGAGTTTTCTGTGAATGTTGATATGCACCATGGGTCAGTTTTGAGCCCCTTGTTGTTTTATTATGGTAACTGAAGCCCTCACACGTGACTTAAGAAATGGACTCCCATGGGAGATGTTGTATGCTGATGATTTGGTGTTGATGGCAGTGAATGAAAACGAGGCGGAGAAAGATTTAGGAAGTGGAGAGATGGTATGGGGCACAAGGGCTTAAGAGTAAATGCAGATAAAACAAAAGTGATGGTATATAGGGCTGGTGATAGAACTGTCGATGAAGAGGGAGAGTGGCCATGTGCAATTTGCCACAAGGGCATGGGCAATAATTCCACCTTGTGCAGTGTCTGTGATATGTGGGTATGTAAAGATGTAGTGGTATTAGAGGTAGACTGCGAGATAATGCTGTTTTCACGTGTGCTAAGTGTCGGGGAGATTGTCAGGCATGAAAGGATTGAAGTTGCTTATGAGTCTCTTGAGTGTGTGGAAGAGTTTTGTTATTTTGGGGACATGTTATGCACTGGAGGTGGGGCTGGAGTGAGGAGTGGTTGGAAGAACTTCCAGAAACAGTTGCCTATCCTGACACTGAGAGGGCTCTTCCTCTGCGCCAACTAAGGGATCTTTGTATGCAGCATGTATTAGGAGTGTATTGGTGTATGGTAGTGAGACTTGGGCAGTAAAGGAAGAGGATATTCACAGGCTCCAACATACTGTACAGAAATGACAATGATTAGGTGGATGTGCAGTGCATCCCTGAGTGTGAGGTCTGGGGTGGCTATGTTTACGATGGAGGAGTTGAGGAGTAGGATGGGACAGAATTTATTGGTGTTGTGATGAGGAGGGGCAGATTGAGTTGGTCTGGGCATGTGGAGAGGATGGGGGATGATAATTAGGTGCAGAAGGTCTGTCTATCTATCTATTGCCAGATGCCTTAATCCCGTATGGGATGGCCACAAACAAATCATCTCCTTGTCACCCTGTCCCCTGCCATTTCATTGCCCTTCTCCCAGTTTACACCCCCGTCTCTCATATACCTCTCCCCTCCATCCCTCCATCTCGTCCTTGGTCTCCCCCTCCCTCTCCCCCCCTCCACCTCACTCACATACACTCTCCTCGTCAGTTTCTCACTCTCCATCCTCTCCACGTCCAAACCACCTCAGTGTGTTTCTCCTAATGTTTCCTATCAGTATCACATCCACATCCACACCACAACACTCCTTCACTTCCTTATTTGTCAGTCTGTCTCTCCATGTGACTCCACATGCTCCTTTCAGATAACTCATTGCCACTGCTTTGACTTCTGTTCCTCCAACGAGGTCCAAGCTTTACTTCCGTACGTTAGAGTTGGTATCACAATACTGTCATGTAGCAGCTTTTCCCTTTCCATGCTCACTTCATGTTTCTTGTCACTACATTCAAGGAACCAGCAGCCTTTCTTCCCTGTTGCACCCTTTCAAGCACTTCACCCTCTAAACTTCCATCCTTACTCATCACACTACCCAAGTACTTAAACGCACTCACATTTTCCATTTCCTCCTTATCCAGCCTTACTGTACATTCACTGACTTCATTTCTCTCAGAGACCATAACTTGACTCTTCCCTACATTCACCTTTAGATTCCGTTTCTTACACACTCTCCCAAACTCATTCACCAAGCCTTGCAGCTTCCCTTCGTCTTCACTTAACAACACAGTTATCATCTGCAAGCAACAGTATGGGTAGTTTCCAAACACTGCCCTCTCTCACTAGGACTGCTTCAACATCCACTGCCCTACCTTGTATCTCTTTTATAACCCCATCCATATACAGATTGAACAGCCATGGAGACATGACACATCCATGTTTCAAGCCAATCTTCAGATAGAAAAATTCACTCATTTCACTATCCACACACACACTGCAGCCTTAGCACCCTCATACATACTCTTCACAACCTTCAACAGCTTCCTATCGACTCCATATATTCTTAATACTTTCCACAATCCTTGTCTATCTACCATGTCATATGCTTTCTCCAAATCCATGAAGGCCACATACAACTTCTTTCCCTTCTCTAGGAACTTTTCCACTAAAGATCTAAGAGTGAATATCTGATCTACACAACCTCTTCCCTTCCTAAAACTTCCCTCTTCTTCTCCAACTAATTCCTCTGTTATTTCCCTAACTCTGTTAATAAGTATCCTACCATATACTTTTCCTGTTGCTCTAAGAAGACAAATGCCCCTAAGATTACCACACACTTCTTTTTCCCCTTTTCCTTTGTACAGGGGATTAATTATACCTGACTTCCAATCCTCTGGGACTCTACCTTCCTCCCAGGCCAATCTGCACATCTTCCACATCCATTCTACTACTATCTCTCCCCCATGTTTCAGCATTTCACCACATACTCCATCAATTCCAGGGGCTTTCCCCATTTTAACTTTCTTCATTGCATCCACAACTTCCATCCTACTGATTTCTTCCTCTCATCTCACATCCCTCCTTCTCCCAGCCATTCCCCAGCCACTCATACTTGCATTACTTTCATTCTCTGTGTTCAACAATTCCTTAAAGTGTTCTCTCCATTTGCTCACTTTTTCTTCGTTCTCCACTAGTAATCTACCATTTTTACCTTTCACTTCCCAGCTACCTTCTTTGGCACCCTGTCTAACATTCTTTACCTCTTTGTGGAACATTTTCTTACATTCCCTCCACTTTACACTCAAGTTCCTTCCAAATTCCTCATCCACTCTCTTCTTATTCTCTCATACTGATCTTTTCACCTTTCTCATCCTCTCTACATATATCTATCTATCTGTCTATATCCAGACGCCATAATCCCGTAAGGGGTGGCCATTTTCCTTTGAGTTATTTGTTTTACGGGGAGGGGCACTAACCCTCCACCAGCCCACTTGTTGACACATAGGGAGCACGTATGGTTTGGTTATATGGTTACCACCCAGCGTTGTAAATGGTTTCTTGGCTTACAGGAAACCATTTGTCTTGTCACTCAATGTAAAGCCACCTGTAAAGGAAAGAAAAGCAATAAGAAGTGACAGGAAAGATCAGAGAAAAGGAAGAGAGGAGGGCAGGCACAGAAAAAGAATGATAAAGGCTTAGGAAGAAGTAGACAGCACCACATCAAGTGAGTGGATGATGGTCACCACCACCTACCACAATCTCTACATATAACTCTCTCAAAAAGACCTGGGACAAGGACAAGGTCACTCATTGTGACCTCAGGGATAAGGGATTGAATAGGGAAACTGCCAGAGATCAAGCAGCATGGAGAACTGCCATTAGGTGACCAAAGCCGACACGTGCAAGCATGTTGGAACCTTAAAAAATGAACAAACAAATGATCTGGCACTTTGAGAGTAACAGAGTAAAGATGAAGATACAAATGAAGGTAGCTTAGTTCATGGGATGACAAATTTGCCAGCTAAAAATAAATGAAATTACTGCACATATCATCTTTCATTGTGGAGGTAGCTAGCTTCTCTGTTTGTTTTCTAGTCTTTCCCACCCGATCATTCTCTTTAGTCAGGTTGGCCTAATGTACTTTATACTGTATTTTATTATTGCTATTTCCAGGTAATTTTATTTGTAAAAGGAGAGCTTTTCAACCAGAATGGTTGGATAAACTTAATTAACCCCTTCACAGCCAGAGGTCTAGTGAAGCAGAAATAGGAAATGATGATGGTCATGGTAATTGTGATGGAGTGTGCAGTACAGTACATATATTTACTATATATTTATATACCCATCCTTGGATGGGAAAAAGAGGTTGGATTGATGATTATAGTCTGCCTTTATTTACAACGATGTACCATACTGTATTTATTTTGTATTTTCAGGAGATGTTCAGCAACAACATAGCATTTTATGCTCATCTGAAATACCATCTTAATCGAGGAGGCAATCCACAGTATAAAATTAGTTGTGACTACTGTGTGCTTCACTTTCCGTTGGAGTCTGACAAAGCCCTTCACCAGAAGAATGTAAGTTCAGTTGTCAGGACTCCATATTATAATTACAAATCATAATAGATAGATAGATAAATAGATAGATAGACAGACAGATAGAAGCAGCAAGTCAGAGGATGAGACAGGTATTGTGTCTGCGAGAAATGAGCAATGATAAACATGCTTACACACTCTTAACTCAAGGAATGCTTTATAGGCACACGACAGCGCCTCGTGACCATACACACACATACACACATACTCACACACAGGTTTCTAGAACTTTCCAACCACCGTGTAACACACGTGACACGACCCCTGCTACACCAGAATTTAGGAAGCAGAGCTCAGAAGGAGGTTAGCCATAGAACCAGCAGGTAGTAGGGAGAAGGAGGCTAGCTATAGAACCGACAGGTAGTGGAGAGAGTAAACAAGAAGAGGGGTCCAACTAGACTTACTTAGTATGTTCAGTCTCTGTAATACATACACTGCTCAACTTAAGATTTTCTCTGAAGATAATAAATCAAGATAAACTCCCTGTATTCATCTTTAACTCCTACTACAGGAATCGAGTCACACAGTACCTAGTTCAGTCCTTTAACCTTTTCTCAGTCTGATTTTTTATGGTCCATTTGAGATCAATGAAGTCCTTTTACCTTCATTCATCACTTAATTTTTTACTTTTTATTCTCTCTCTCACCCATTCCTGTTTTGTTTTGCTTCATAAGAGCATTGGGGTCTGGAACCAGGATACTTAGTCTTGACATTTAAGACAAGGGTGACAGCCATGCCTTGCCTCTTGAGTGGCATTATGCTAGCAGTAAACCCCAACCATTCCCTGGATGTAAACCTTTATGAGCTCCATCCATTTTGAGTCCCTTATTCCACTGAACTACTTGGGCATCATTTGGTTTTATAGTTACTATCCAACAGAGTAAATGGTTTTGTAGTTTGTCACAGTGTAACCTAAAGGCAGCATTGCATTGAGTGGATGGTAGGCACTCCCATCTACCACACACTTGCTGTTTTAGTGACAAGTTTCTTTCACATTCAGTCTTTGCTTCAGTGTTCACTTCATTTTTTACTTCATTGTTCCTCTTGCATTTGAGAGCAACATGCTTCTCCCATAAGACTGCAAGTATCTAACCTATTCATCACCTTTGTTCCCATTGGATATGGTGGTTGTGTGGGACATTTAATTGTATTTGTAAACTTTCTTAAAGCTTAAGTTGTGTATGAATATTTGTCTTCCCCCATATAGCTACCAAACACTTCACAGTCTCACTGGAGTAAACATTAAAGTGACAAAATATAAAAAACAAAACTAATCATGGAATTTGTTAACTTATGGAGTCTTTTTTTTATCCAGTAAATTCGTTAAGAGAGTTCTTCTTTTGTGCTTTCTCTTTTCTAGTTTCTGGTTCCTGTCAAATTCCACTCTTGGGTTGGAAAAAGGGTCATGATGTTGATGATGATTATGGTGTTAAGTATCTGTAATATTATCATTCATGTTTATAACTGAATCTTGTTTTTAATTTATTACCTCGGACTTTCCGTGGTTTATGTACCTTCGTATGAAACACAGAAGTGTGGGCATAAATGCCTGTGGGGTTGAGTTAGGAATCTGGGATTGAGTGATTAGTGAATGTGAGTTTGGCTCATATATTTAGTTAGACTTTTGGTTAGTTTCTTCCATCATATTTTTTCTTGCTTTCTGGACCCTGCCTTACCCTAACCCTTGGTAGAGAGAGGACTATCTGATGGTGATGTTAATAATGATGCTGTATCTCATTGTGGTACAGAAGCATCACCACGGGGATGGGAGAGCCTGGTGGTGTCGGATCTGCAGTGAGTCTTTTACTACAGAGTTCTCCCTCATCAACCACATGGACAAGAAGCACTGTGAGGCCGAGCTGCCTTACCACTGTGAGGTCTGCAACTTCACTTCCTCAATCCTCCACAGTGTTGTCGATCACTTTAACAAGGTAAATAAATAAGTGAAGATGAAATGTGTTGAAGGATTTTGCCTGTGTAGAGGAGCCAGCATTTTGAAGGCTTGGATGACGTGTGAATGGCAGTGCGTGTGGATAGTGAACTAAGTGAATTTTTCTCTTTGAAAGTTGGTTTGAAACAGGGATGTGTCATGTCTCCATGGTTGTTCAATCTGTACATGGATGGGGTAATAAAAGAGGTACAAGGTAGGGTAGTGGATGTTGGAGTGGCCCTGGTGAGAGAGGATAGTGTTCGGAAACTCCCTGTACTGTTGTTTGCAGATGATACTGTGTTGTTGAGTGAAGACAGAGGGGAGCTGCAAGGCTTGGTGGATGAGTTTGAGAGAGTGTGTAAGAAACGGAATCTAAAGGTGAATGTAGGGAAGAGTAAAGTGATGGTCTTTGAGAGAGGTGAAGTTAGTGAATGTACAGCGAGGTTGGATGGTGAGGAATTGGAAAATGTGAGTACGTTTAAGTACTTGGGTAGTGTGATGAGTGAGGATGGAGGTTTGGAGGGTGAAGTGCTTGAAAGGGTACAGCAGGGAAGAAAGGTTGCTGGTTCTTTGAAAGCAGTGATAAGAAACAGGGAAGTGAGCATGGAAGTGAAAAAGTTACTACATGACAGTATTGTGATACCAACTCTAACGTACGGAAGTGAACCTTGGACATTGTTGGAAGGACACAAATCAAGAGTGAGAGCAGTGGAGGTGAGTTATTTAAGAGGAGCCTGTGGAGTCACGTGGAGAGACAGGCTGACAAATGAGGATATAAAGGAGCGTTGTGGTGTTGATGTGGATGTGATAGGAAGTGTTATGAGGAACACACTGAGGTGGTTTGGCCATGTGGAGAGGATGGAGGGTGAAAGACTGACGAAGAGAGTGTATGTGAGTGAGGTGGAGGGGGGAAGAGGGAGGGGGAGGCCGAGGATGAGATGGAGGGATGGGGTGGAGAGGTATATGAGAGAGGGGGGTGTGAGTTGGGAGCAGGGCAGTGAAATGGCGGGGGACAGGGCGACTTGGAGGCGATTTGTTTGTGGCCACCCCGAACGGGATTGAGGCATCTGGCAATAGATAGATAGATAGATAGAATAATAATAATATAAGATTAATAAATGTGTTTTGTTTAGTGCATGAATTATTTTTATGTTTGAGGTTGAACCATAATTTCAAAGGCTTAGATGGTGTTTGAATGCTTGTGTGGCCTAATTTACTGAACATGCAGAGCTGGAAAGGAATGCCATCATATGGTGGTACTGATAACCAGGCTGCTCAACTGCCTGGTTGTGCAAATATCCCAAAGCTACTTCCCTGTCCCAGTTGAAGGTGGATAGTGAACTGCAGTTGAGGGATAACTAAAGCCTGGAATCTACCAGATTCACATTTCAGATAAATCTGGGGCCACAACAGCACGGGAATGGGGCATCCGTTTCCTTTCTCAATTTCTTTCTTGGTCTTGCCTCACCTGAATTCTTGACTGGAAGTTACAGTTAGGACGGTGTATCAGTCCTTTATGTTGCTGAGGCCGATTGTGAATGTTTATTGTATGTTGCCGACACCCAGCATTTATATTTAACTGCAAAGTTATATATGCACAGTTTAATTTATTTAGGCAAATCCTAATAGCCAGAGCAGTACAGATACTCTCGACAGACCCTTGTCCTTGTAACATAAGGCCAACAGTAAAATTTGGCATCAAGCATCCTGGCATGGGTTTTTTCCTTGTGACATAAGGCCAACAGTAAAATTTGGCATCAACCATCCTGGCATGGGCTTGTTAGTCTGTTACTAGAAAAAAATTTATGTAAAGCTAGTCTGTAGATAATGTATAGTTAGTTAAAGCACATGTGCCAAATCTTTGTCATACATTGTTACCAGGGAAGCTTGAAACTTTTCTGCTGTCGACTGGACACAGGTATTTTTTCCAGGTTAAAACTAGGCAAAAGTTTAACTTTTTTCGGTAATCCAAGATACAACACACCCTTGATATACTGCGAACCAGTATGCAGTGATTCACTTATACTTTAATGAAAAATTTAGGATGTTTGTTGACATACAATAGAATTTTTTGCTTGTATGATGATTTTGATCCTGTATGAAGTCTTACTTGTCAATATTTGATGGCTGTTTTCACTTATATGATTGCCCTCACGCAAGTTTAGTTATTCGTATGTTCAGAGATGGCCTTTGCACTCATCACTGTTGGGTTTATTAATGATAGAACAGTAGTGTGGTGTTGGACTTCAAACATCAATTAAAGTGCCGTGAAGTGAAATAATTACCAGATTTTAGGTGAGTTGGAAACTTATTTTTAGGTGTATTTTGGTGGTAAGCAACAGGTAGAGTGAATTGAGATAACAACCACTTTAGTTGAGTTGGGAACCTGTTTTCAGACTTGTTGGGTGGGTGACCCTTAGTCAAAAACATATCCTGACTGAACCCATGTTATAATTGACTCAATATGTGATAAATCGTTTTGCAAAGGATTTTTTCAAATGCATCCTCATTTTAAAATGAGGTTGTGCTGTATTATTCTCAGGGTCAGCAGAACAGTTGTGTTGATTACACCTGACTTACAATGTATAGTATATTTTAGCAAACTAAAAAGGACTAACACAAATATCAATAACTTATCTTTCATTATATTGTTTGTGATGTCACTTCAGGAACACAAAGACACACCATACATCCAGTGCCACTACTGCCTCACCGTCAAGTCCATCAATGCCACCTCTGCGAACACCTTCTCCCAGAGACTCTTTGCCCACTTACAGGTAACTGACTATTATAATTATCTGTCACCCAATCCTTTAGTGCCCTATAAGGAGCTTAGGGACCCAGAGCTGGGTTACATCTCATGCATTTAAGGTGAGGGTGACCAGTCACTACACCCTGAGTGGCATTCCAAGAGCAGTAAATCTCAACCATCCCTCGGATGTAGACCTGCTTGGGTCACATTGGGTAGGAGTCCCTTAATCCACTAGACCACCAACTGGCAGCATCTTTAAAGATTATTTGGCAGTTTATTGTTGACAGATATGTGGAAGTCATAAATAATTTGCTTCTCATCTTTAGATGTACCTGGTTTGTTATACTTAAGAGAAAGTAAAGCATTACCGGGAATTTAGCTGTCACACTTAAAAGTTACTTTAATGGGGATGATATTTGTGATGATGATGATTGATATATTGATCTGTTCAAGAAGTTCTAACAGGTAGTGTAACACTTAAAAATATATACCGGTGTATATATCCTTAGTGACATAACAAATTTTAATATGAGTGTAGACAAAATTTGTAGCATTTGCTTGAATACTGTGCATGTCGTGCAGATTTTTAGGATAAAGGAGACTGTTGAAGTGGCAGTGTCAGTTCCCTTGGCCACAAACTCTCAAAGTTGCCAGTGCTTACTTGATAACCTAGTTGGTCAGTCACCTCTTCCTGGCTCTCACAGTCGCATACTTTCTAAAATCCCATCCATAGTAATTACTAGTGAACAGTACATAAATTCTGCTTTAATGTAATCATTATTATACATGTTTTCTAGACATGATTTACTAAGAAATATATTGCAGAAGTTACTAAAATACCGTACATAAAATGACAGCTGGTGCAGTAGCATTCATCACAATATTACAAGTCTTGCTGCGTGTTTATTTTGAAACACCTATCATGTTGTTTTCAAACAGATCAATGTTTCATCAGGCAAATGCTGAAGTGAATGTACCAAATGTTTTTTTTTCTATTCTATAGCCCGACGCCCTAATCCTGCAAAGGGTGGCCGCAGACAAAACGCCTCCAAGTCACTCTGTCACCCACCATTTGACTCCCCTCCCCCCAACTCACCCCCCCCCCTCCCTCATATACCTCTCAACTCCATCCCTCCACCTCATCCTCGGTCTACCCCTCCCTCTCCCTCCCTCCACCTCACCTACATACACCCTCTTAGTCAGTCTTTCATTCTCCATTCTCTCCACATGTCCAAACCACCTCAAGTATAATTTTCAAAGCTGGAAACATGGGAAGATGAAATCGCCAGCCAAAATTCTGGGCGCCGAGTAAGCTTAACGTGGCGTGTGAGGTCGGTGCAGACAGTCTTACATTGATGTGTACTAATATTGTGCGTTCAAATAGGTTTATATTAATTTTGTAGATAAAAATATAAATGTAAATTTTTCACATATTGAAACAGTAAGGAAAGAGTACGAGTCAGAGTGATTAATTGGCTTTTGAGCTAAGAAAAATATTTGTCCCGGAAGTGAGGCAGTATGCTAATACAGGTAAGCCCTTAATTCACGCGAGGGTTACGTTCCCAGACCCTTCGCATATGTGGTAAATTCGCGTATTCATTCTGCCCTTGTGTGCACATAATTACGCATGTCTACTAAGTATATTACATCTGAATAATACTGTTTATGCACTACATACACCTTATAAACTAGCATAAAGTATGAAAAACAACAAAAATGTAAGAAATTTAACATTGAAACCTGCCAGGCACAGGCGTAGGTGGAGACACTTCAGCAGTCTGGTGCACAAACCCTCACTGCCTCCCATATGCTACATTCTGCCTTCTTTATTGTCCACACAGTTGACTCATTCACCCCAAACATACGGTTCCGAGCCAGTTCACAAGCGTAGGTGGAGACACTTTAGCACTGTCTGGTGTACTAGCCCTCACTGACTCCCGTATGCTACATTCTGTCTTCTTCATTGTAAGAACAGTTGACTCACCCCAAACACACGGTTCAGAGACAATTCACTGCGAAGTCAATTCACCATCAAAACATGGACGATTCCCTGTCATTCTATAAATATACTTATTATTGATTAATTAATACTTTAATAACTAATTTTCAGGGGGATTTTATAACTCATATAAGTAAAAAACTAGTGTACCGTACTTGCTAAATAAACTGGTATGTAAATAAATGACGGGGAATCGTCCTGACGGAGAATTGTCGCTGACATTCCTCCCTTAAGTTTGTCCAACACTTTAACTTTCTCTGTCAGCAACATCACTTTACGAGTCTGTTTTGGTGTGTTACCACATGCATCACTAGCACTACGCTTAGGCCCCATGTTGGCAGACAAGGCAAGCAATCACTGGAAGGCAGAAAAATAAGCCACAAATAACGATTCGCAAGTCACGCATAGTTCGACCATCGGATTCAAACTGACTGTGTGGTGCGTGGTAGACCCCCCCCACACACACACACACACATACATACATATACGTATGCACACGGGCAGCAGGTAGGCATTTTTATATTTTATTCTCTTGTATATTAAAATTATTTATTTGAATACTATAATTTTATGTTTTAATTATCGTACAAAAAATTCGTGGATAACCAAAATCGCGTGAATTAAGGGCTTACCTGTATTTCCATACCAGCCTTACTGGCTAGGTAGCAGACAGCACTCTGCAAATTCATCAGTCGTAGGACAAGTGTGTCATTGTATACAGTCTTCACCTGATTTAACATCTTGCAATCAAATTACTTTATATTAATTTCATATATATAATGTAGATATGTATATATATATAGTGTAAGGAGAACAGGTGCAGGAATTAACTGGAAAGAAAATAAGAAGCTGATGGATTTGGACTATGATGATGATATTGTACTGATTTGTGGAAGTATTTACAAGATGCAGAGGGTCCTTGATTGTCTGGTGGAGGAAGGAGAAAAAGTGGGATTGGTAATAAATTGTGGAAAGACTGAAATTATTAATATGAACATGGAGAACCAAATCGATTGTGTAATTGGGAATAATGTGGTGAAGAATGTAGAAAACTTTAAATATCTGGGAATGATTGTATCATCTAATAGATCATTAAACAATGAAATTGAGGAGAGGATTAGACAGGCTTGGCGAGCTGTTGGAATGTTGAAATCTGTTTGGAATAATAATATGCTTTCGGTACATAATAAAGTGAAAATTTACAAGTCCATGGTTAGACCAATTTTAAGTTATGGCCATGAGTCATGGTACAGTACAATTGCAACAGATCAGAAAGTATTAGGATTTGAGAATAAAATACTGAGGAGGATTCTTGGGGTTAAGTGGCAAGACAGAGTTACAAATGCAAGAGTCAGGGATATTACGAGAGTGGAACCAGTTAATGAATATGTGAGACTGTCTCGCTGGAAGTGGCTGGGGCACATATACAGAAAAGAAGGTAGTTTAATACAGAATGTGCTAGAGTGGACTGCCAGAGGAAGAAGAGGTAGAGGTAGGCCGAGGGAAACCTGGTTGAGGATGATGAAAAAGGAAGCAGGAGAGGAATGTTGGTGGGACCTGAAGGAGATGGCAAGAGACAAATATTGGTGGAGAGAGTTCATCGAGGCCCTATGCATCTCGTGGGGTGTCACAGGAAATGATTGATTGATTGATTGAGTGTAGATGTATGGGTATGAATTTTTCATTTCATTCAGATATTGAGAGAGCATGAACATCAATGGACTGAGCTAATAAGAGGGTTGGTTCCGGAAATAAGACGAAATGCTAACTTACTTTGGTGATTTCATTTTACTTATCATAATGGAACGTCTTTTCCTCACTGTAGTTGGCAAATACGTTAATAATATATTGCTTGTGACTGCAGCAGCAGATGAGAGGTGTGGTAGGCAGTTGACTGAGAATCTTCAACAGAACAGGAAAATGTTTTGGAATGAGGTGAAGAGAGTGCCAAGGGGAGAGTCTGGGAAGGAAAAGTGAGTACAAGCAGAGGATGGCAGGATGTTAATTGAGATGGATGCTGTAAGGAAGAGATAGGCAGAGTATTTTGAAAGATTGTTAAATGTAGAGGAGGAAAGGGAGGCTGAGATTGTGGCAGATGGAAGAGTGCAAGGAGTAAATGTGTTGGAAGAGTTGAATGATTTTTTGATCTTGCTGGAGGCAGTAAAGGAGATGAAGGTAGGGAAATCTGCAGGTAGGGATGAGTGTGCTGTGGAATGTCTGAAAGGGGTGGAGTGATTATTGTTAAGTGGTTAGGAAGATTGCTGAATGTGTGTTTTGTGAGCAGTAGGGTACCGATTGACTGGGCAAGTGCTTGTATGGTTCCTTTGTATTTTAAAGGTAAGAGCGATAAGTATGAATGTACCAGTTTCAGGGGTATACATCTGTTGAGTGTTGTAGGTAAGGTATATGGTAGAGTGTGAAGAGAGTTAGAGAGGGTACAGAGGGAGTGATTGGTGATGAGCAGTGTGGCTTTAGGAGAGGGAGGGGATGCGTGGATCATGTGTTTGCTTTGAGACTGGTGTATGAAAAGTATATGGCAAGAGTTAAGGATGTGTTTTTGGTGTTCATGGATTTAGAGGAAGTGTATGATAGAATTGATAGGGAGACTTTTTTGACTGTTTTGAGATTGTACGGACTTGATGGTAGGTTGTTAAAAAGAGTGAAAAGTTTTTATGTAAATAGTAGTGTGTGGGTAAGAGTGGGAAATGCTGTGAGTGATTGGTTTCCTGTGAGAGTAGGACTGCAGCATGGATGTGTGATGTCACCTTGGTTGTTTAATATTTATATGGATGGTGTTGTAAGGGAGGTGAATGGAAGAGTGTTGGGTGGAGGTTTGAGTCTGGTGAATGCTGATGGTAGAGAGTGGAATCTGAATCAGCTGCAGGTTTCAGATGATACTGCACTGGTGGCTGATTTGGAGATGAGATTGAGACATTTGGGAGAGGAGTTTGGAAAGTTGTGTGAAAGGAGGAAATTGAGAGTAAATGAGAATAAGAGTAAAGTGATGTAGTTTATGAGATTGGTAGATGGTAGGAGGATGAATGTAGTTTTGAATGGTGAGTTGCTTGAGGAGGAGTGTTTTAAGTACAGGTATTTACTGTAGGGTCACATGTTGCTGTGGATGGAAGAACAGATGTAGAGGTGAAGTGCAGAATGCATGAAGTTGGAAAGGTGCTGGGTGGAATGAAAAGTGTTTAGATGTCGTTCACTTAGAATGAATGTAATGAGAAGATTGTTTGAGGGTGTAGTGGTGCTTATTATGTTATATGGGCTGAAACATGAAATATGGGTGTAGCAGAGAATGTAAGAGAGATGAGGTGTCTGAGAAGTATGTGTGAAGTGACACATGGATCAAATAAGAAATAATGAAATGCGAAGGAGGACTGGAGTTATGCAGGAGATGGCTGATTGAGTTCAGCAGAGAGTGTTGTGATGGTTTGGGCATAAGGAAAGGATGGATGAAGAGTGATTGGTGAAAAAGATAATTGGATTGGATGTAAGAGGTGTAAGGCCTAAAGGAAGACCACGAATAGTATAGATGGAGAGTGTGAAGAGAGCATTAGATGGGAGAGGGATGTCTGTGGAGCAAGGAAGAGTGGCTGTGCATGATAGGGATGATTGGAGAGATATTGTGGATGAATAAATGGTGACGCGACCCCAAGGTGATATTCTCTCACATTTGGTTTGATCAGCTGATCAGGTGAGGCACGGTTAAGGGGATAAGTCCATTATGATGTGGCAGGGGTAATACATGCTTGACAGAGGCAGGTTGCCCTACAACAAATGTTGAGGGAGTGTTTTATAGGTCTTGAAGGAGGTGGCCAGTCATTTTCCCTTCACTGGCATTGTATAAGCAGTAAACTTCAGCTGCACCTAGAACTGCTCTAGAAATACCATTTTATTGTATAATTAGTTTTCATACTTGCATTTTAATGACCTGCACTCCTATCCTGACAGAAACATGGGTCACTGACTTGGAAGTGCAAGAACTGTGAACTTAATTTCTACAGCAAGTTCCTTTTAGATGAACACAAGAAGAGGGACCACATATCCAGAGCCAATTTCACTGGTCAGTAATGCTACAGGTCTAGTATGAATTATTCTCATAAAAAAATGGAAGAAGAAAACAAAATGTATTTGATTAGTTCTGTAAGACGGGCCATGATTATGGGGCTTTTAATGATGTGTGGATGATTGTGTAAGTTCATAGTAACTTACATAGAAATTGACAGTAAAGTTCCATTGGTACCTAGTGCTACTGCTTCACCAGTTCCCTCAGATTTTAGTACTAAATGAATGGAAGAAGTTGTGCTATTCACATCACTATCATATTATGAGGACTGCCTGTATTTGGAGTGTTTATTTGCAGGGTTGCAGCGGTACAAGATCCCAGCAGGCCAGCCTCGCATTCTATTCCGGCCATTTGTCAAGCCAGTGCCAGTCCTCTCTCCAACTGTACACATACAGAAGCGCACCCAGGCAGCCATGTCCTGCACTCTCCAATCCCTCAGCAAAGTCTCCTTCAACTTCCCTGATGATGACACAGCCTACTACTGCCTGGAGTGTGATGCAAATCTTAAACTCGAGGGACACTTTATGTAAGTTGATGTCTGTTACATTACTGTTTATGCCTGTGGGGTGGAGTCAAGATCAAGCTGAGAGGAATGAGGTGGCCCAAGAGAGAGAGGAGCAGTCAGGGATAGAGAGTGAAAGTTGAGAAGCTGGGGATTAAAGAAATGGCAGATGAATACAAGGCCAAAGTAGGGGAGCAGTTGTAATCAATGAATTGGAATGAAATGGATCTGGACAACTTGTGTAATGCATATAAGGATTGCTTAGAAATGCTAAAGTGGTGTGTGGTGTTGCAGAAGTAACAACGAGAAGAAAGGTACAACATGGTGGGATGAAGAGGTTAAAAGAGCAGTGGAGGAAAAAAGGAAGAAGTGGCTAGAGTGGATACAGGACAGGGGTTCAGTTGAAATAAGAACTGCATATATTGAGAGCAAGGGGCAGGTAAAGAGACTAGTGAAGAGGAAAAAGAAGGATGTAAATGATGATCTAGGAAGAAAAATGAATGCAAATTACTCTGAAAATAGGAAGTTATTCTGGGAAGAGGTGTGGATATGTAGAAGTGACAATAGAAAGAAGTGTGAAAGTGTGAAGAATGTAAGTGGTAGATTATTAACCCATGGGGATGAAGTAAGGACTGGATGGAAAGAACATTTTGAAAGTGTGATGAATGGGAATGGAGAGAGCAGAGGAGCTGTAAGTATCATTGGTTTGGGAGTGTGCAGAGAAAGAATGCAGTGCCAGGAGATGTGACACTCGCACAGGTGAAAAGTACTGTGAAGCGGTTGAAAAATGGGAAAGCAGCTGGTGTTGATGAGGTTTATGCAGGGATGATTAAATGTAATGGAGAGAGTGAAATGAAGTGCCTGTTGGTGATATGTAAGAAGGCATGGATGAGTGAAACTGTGCCAGCAGAGTGGAAAAAGACTGTGATTATACCTCTATACAAGAATAAAGGTGAGTGAAATGAGTGCAAGAATTATCATGGCATAAGTCTGTTGAGTGTTGCAGGGAAGGTATATGGAAGAATTAATATAGAGAAAGTAAGAGAGATATCAGAAGTCCTAGTGAGTGACAGGGTGGCTTTAGGAGTGGCAGAGGATTTGTGGATCAAATATTTGCAATGAGACAGATAGTGGAGAAGGCTTGTGAGAAGGACCATAAGGTGTGTAAGGCATTTATATATCTGGGAGAAGCATGCAACAAAATAAACAGAGAAGGATTGTAGAAGGTTTTGCGTATGTACGGTGTAGATGGTAAGCTGCTAGGTGCCGTTGAGAGCTTGTATGACGGTAGTGAAGCATGTGTAAGGGTAAATGGGCATCTGAGTGAATAGTTCACGATCAGTGTCGGCATGTGACAATGTTGTGTGATGTCCCTGTCTTTGTTCTGTATATATGTGGATGGGGTGATGAGAGAAGTAAAAACATGAGTACTGCGATGGAGGGAGGGATGGTATTGGTAATGAATGGTGATGGATGGAATATCTCAAATTTGATGTACAGTATGCTGATGATGCAGTACTGCTAGTTAATACCAGGCATAGCTTGTTAGACTAATGCGGAATTTTGTAGATGTCTTTAAGCATCGTGCTTTGAGAGTAAATATAGAAAAGAGTAAATGTTGGTTATAGAGAGGGAAGGTGACTCCCAGAGCAATGTTGCAGTGAATGAAGAGAGACTGGAATTGGTAGGGAGTTCAAATAGTTGGGTGCAGTGATAGAATAGAGAAGAAAATGTGCAAATGAAGTGGAAAGTAGAGTGATGCAAGGAAGGAATGTAGCTGGTGCTATGAAGGCCATGATAGAAACAGAGACTTGAGTGTTGTAGCTGCTCAAGGTGTGTTAGAGCGAACTTTAACATATGGGTGTGACACAGTGGTATGGCATGAAAATAAAAAATCACGAATGAGAGCAGTGGAAATGGGACTGTTGAGGAATGTATGTGGAGTACGGAATGTGGATATTATATGGAATAATGTGATTTGTTCACTCTCATCTTAAATGTTGGGGACCAACTGCCTAGCCCAGGGCTCCTACGCTCCTCATGGGGCAACGTAGGATTGGTGATGGATGGATGGATGTAGTTTGTGAAAGATGTGGAATGAGGAGGTCTGTGGACGCCAGAATCGAAGAGTGTGTTCTGATGTGGTATGGTCATGTGGAGAGAATGGATGACAACAGATTGGTGAAAAAGGTGTATATGATTGAATTTGAAGGAGGGAGGAGGTGAGGTAGGACGCGAAAGAGGTGGAGAGATACGGTGGATGAGTGTGTCAGGATGGAAGTCGGTGAGGTTAAGGGACTGACGATAGATTGAGCTGGCTGGATGAATTTTGTGTGTAGTGTATGACCAGGGTTGGCACCCCTTTTTAATATGACAGCGTTCAGATTGACTCTGTTGGATGAGTATATGTGAAGCTACAGTATGTGATGGAAATCTTTTGGCCTCACAGATGTAGCCTGGATTCTGTGGGCTTGAATGATGAGTGAATGGAAGCTGGCCCATTGAAGTGGACAAACTTTGGCTGTCTGGATGCTGCTACTCCTCACCTGCTCTAGGGTGGGAAGGGAGGTCCAGATGATGATGATGATAATGAAGTGTATCAGTTTTTATGTCTACAGCTGTGCAAACTTCCTCCTGCTGACCTCCTCCCCCTCATGCTTGCCCTCTCAGCTCCCCATCCTTGTACAGAGTGAACAAAAAGTCAGTACGATATTCTCTGTAGATTAAGTAATGTGATAATTCCTTGTTACTTGACAATGATATGTTCCAAATTATCACAGCTTTTTTTATATAATTCATTGTAAATTTGGGGAAACTGGGAGATCAACATTTTAATGTAGCATCGGAGCTTTTACAGGCAAATTTCTATAACTAAATCTGTAACTGGGAGGTAATACTGTAAAAATGAAGGGGGTACCATCAAGCCTGGGAAGTAATACTGTAATTGTGAAGTTGGTGCCATCAAGCTTGGGAGGTAATACTGTAAGAGTGAAGAGGGTATCGTCAAGCCTGGGAGGTAATACTGTAATAGTGAAGTTGGTGCCATCAAGCTTGGGAGGTAATACTGTAAGAGTGAAGAGGGTATCGTCAAGCCTGGGAGGTAATACTGTAATAGTGAAGTTGGTGCCATCAAGCTTGGGAGGTAATACTGTAAGAGTGAAGAGGGTATCGTCAAGCCTGGGAGGTAATACTGTAAGAGTGAAGTGTGGTTGCAAGGTTGGTAGCAACCACACAGTGATTTCTCTTAGACAGGGAGCATTCAGCCACAAGTAAACATAATTATTCTGAGACTCACATGTTGCAAATTTTGTTGGTCATATGGGATTTCCCAACAACTTAGAGTAACTGTTGGAAAGTATTTAGCTGGTTGGACACTTGGTTTAGCTTTCAGTCCATAAATAGCATCACTTGCACCATCACCAAGCCAAATGTGGGGATTCTTTAAGGGAAAGGATATCATCATTTTTATGTACTGGCATGTATATACCATGAACTTCATTTTTAAAAATTAACATAAAAAAAGCCAACATATAACACTGATTTTGCATACTGTAGTTGACAGGTAAGGTGTGTGGAATAGTATAATCATTATTTTTGTAGCAGCTCCTTACTTGACTCAGACTTCCCCCACCCCTTTGCACTGCATCTTCCCACAAAACATATGTAACAGTTTGCAAAAGCATTTATATGTATGATTTACCCTTCTCTCTTCCTGCTTCTCCATTTCCTTCCTGTCTTATTCATCTTTCCACTTGACGTGGCTTTACACTGAGTGACAGACCTAATGGGTAGTCCATCCATCCATCATCCAATCCTACGTTGCCCCATGAGGAGCATAGGAGCCTGGGGCTAGGCAGTTGGTGCTGACATTTAAGATGAGAGTGACCAACCTCACTCATCCCTGAGTGGCATTACATGAGCAATAAACCCCAACCACCCCTTGGATATAAACCTTCACTGACTCAATCCGACTGGAGAGCAATAATTATCCACTAAACCACCAGGCGCCAAAATTTGGTTATATGGTTACCACCCAGAGTAGTAAATGGTTTCCTGGTGCACAGGAAACCATTTGGCTTGTTACTCAGTGTAGAATCACCCACAGGCTGAAGGAAGTGGAAAGAATGAAGGAAAGAAAGACAGAAGAGGGAGTGTAAAGTCACCTGTAGGCAGAAGGACAAGGAAAGAATGAAGGAAAGAAAGACAGAAGAGAATGGAAGGAAAGAAGGATGGAGAGGAAAGGGCAGACACCCGAGAGCAGCACTACATCGAGTGAGTGGATGGTGAGCGCCCCCACCTATCTATCTATCTATAGCCTGACGCCCTAATCCCGCAAAGGGTGGCCGCAGACAAAACACCTCCAAGTCACTCTGTCACCCACCATTTGACTACCCTCCCCCCAACTCGCCCCCCCCTCCCTCATATACCTCTCAACTCCATCCCTCCACCTCATCCTCGGTCTACCCCTCCCTCTCCCTCCCTCCACCTCACCTACATACACCCTCTTAGTCAGTCTTTCATTCTCCATTCTCTCCACATGTCCAAACCACCTCAGTGAATTTCTCCTAATCTTCTCAACCACATCCACATCTACCCCACAACGTTCCTTCACTTCTTCATTAGTCAACCTGTCCCTCCATGTCACTCCACATGCTCCTCTCAAGTAACTCATTTCCACTGCTCTCACTCTTGACTTGTTCCCCTCTTGCAAGGTCCACTCCTCGCTTCCATACGTCAGGGTAGGGATCACAATACTATCATGCAGTGACTTCTTAACTTCCATACTCACCTCCCTATTTCTCATCACTGCTTTCAGTGAACCAACAACCTTCCTTCCCTGCTGTACCCTTTCACACACTTCATCCCCCAAAGTTCCATCCTTACTCATCACACTACCCAAGTACAGTACACCCTCATTATCGACGTTTTTTTTATTGACGGATTTGATTATCGACGGTTTTATTTTCTCCTGGGAGTTAAATTATTATTATTAAAATAAAAAAATAAAGAATTGTATTGGCACCTCCTAGCAAGTTTGCGCGCCATCCCGCCAGGTGTCTCTGGCTGCTCGCGGCATGTTCCCGCCGACCCAACAAACAACAGCATCAGTACACATTTGTCTGTTGTTCTCATATCGTGTTCGGCCACATCTATCGTGCTTTCGCGATCATCATGGCTCCGAAGCGCCCTTGTAACACTCCAACTGGAAATAAGGCAGCTAAGAGAGCAAGGAAAGTACTTACCTTGGAAGTAAAGAACGAAATATTACAAAAACTTAGAAGTGGAATGAGCTATGCAGCGGTTGGTCGCGAGTGTGGCATGAATGAGTCCAGTGTTCGTGGCATAAAATGGAGAGAAAAAGACATTAAAGATGCTCTGGCTTCGTGCACACCAGGATTGGCTAAAGTAACGATGCATGTGAGAGATGATGCCTTGGTGCAGGTGGAAAAGGCACTGAATATTTGGATTGAGGACTTAAACCGTCGACACGTGCCGCTAGACTCCCAGTTCATCAGAAACAAAGCAAAACAACTCTATGCTCGGTTTGCTGGTGAAAGCAGTGGTGTTGGTGAAGATAATGGTGATGAAAGTGAGGCAGGTGAAAATAGTGATGATGGTGATGAAAGTAATGACGATGGTGGTAGGCCTAGTAATGTTGGTGCTTCTAGGCAAAAGAAATTTGCAGCCAGCAAGGGCTGGTTCGAGAATTTTAAGAAAAGGTATGGCCTACATAACATTAGGATGACTGGTGAAGCAGCTTCAGCAGATCAGATAGCAGGAGAATCGTACCCATGTGACTTTGCTGAACTTATAAGGGAAAAAGGGTACAGGCCTGAATAAGTGTTTAATGCGGACGAAACACGCCTGTGGTGGAAGAAAATGCCTAAAAGAACGTACATTTCGAAGGAGGAGAAAAGTGCGCCAGGCTTTAAAGCAGCAAAAGATCGTGTGTCTGTGCTGTTGTGTGGTAATGCAGGAGGACATATGATAAAACCCTTAATCCTGTATCATTTGTTATAATGTTAAAGACGAGTTGGATTTTTTGTCAGTAAAGGATATTTCTTGCAAAAGTTAAGCAGAGATTAAATATGAAATATACGAGCATAAGGAGAGTTGAATTTTCCTAAAAGAAGATCCTAGCGAAAGCTAGGCTAAGATTCATCTTTGATAGCATAAACTGCCATACAGTCATGAAAATTTAGGTCAGGGAGAAATGGAATATCAAGAATGAAAGGAAGCTCTTGAGAATGAAAGTAAATAGGAGAGCGTGGTCTCTCTGGTATGAGCTAGCAGCACCGGCGTGTGTTGTGAAGATCGGTGCGAACAGCTGATCTAACGTAACACTTGCCTCACACTCTCAGTTATTAGAATGAATGAATGACCACCACTGCTGCTTTCGTTTTTTTTTTTTTTTTTTTTTTTTACACACTCGGTTATGTAAACGTATGGATGGCTACAACTGCTGGTTTCGCCTTTTATTTTTAGATGGAGTGAGGTGTAAGTGGAGAGAGAAGTGATGATACAGCAGCCATTACAAGTTGAGGTCCAGTGTACCACCACTATGCATCAACATCAGAGATTATGCTATTTTTTCCATGATTCTTTACTTAATATAAGTAGTTTTATTATGATATTCAGTTTTTCAGTTGCCTAACTAATTTATTTCTAAGAAACACTAAAACTAAACTGCATATTACATACGAGTGATTGAAGGGATACTAAAATATATAAACAAAGGGTACCTGACCAGACGAAAATCGGTATCGACGGTTTTAGGCATCGACGGGTATCTTAGGTACCTAACCCCCGTCGATAATGAGGGTGTACTGTACTTGAATGCACTCACATTCTCCATATTCTCACCATCTAACCTCACTGCACCTACCACACCATATAATCAGTTAATGGGATGATATGGAGCTTAGTATGGTGTCTCCGCTAACTGGGATGTCCATCCAGGACAACTCCACACTTTTCCATACACCTCACTGTTGTGAGGTACTGTCAACTGCATGGGAACATTGGTTTATGGCACAGGACATCCTGCAGGAGTACTTGCTTGTCTGCAGTTGACAGTCTTCTCATCCAGACAAACTAGGGTAGATCAACAACAAAAGCAACTCCCAAACAGACAAATTCATCAACCAGTAATGCCTTTCATCCTCCACTGTCTCCCCAGTCATCTTTCCTTCAATTCACTCGCCTCTCACCCTCTTTTGACATTTTGTTTTGCATTAGAGAGAATTGGTGGCTCATTGACCTTGTTTTTTTTGTCTCTGGGGGGTGGGGGGATACCAATTCTAGCTTTTATGTTTACTAACTGCGTCTCACACCATCTTTCCACAGAGCATACGTGAAATGCACCAAGTGTCGGTACTCAACCTGCTGTCGCAACATGCTCAGCAAGCATGTGGGTGTCTTCCACCCAGAGAAAAAACGCCAGGTTTACTACAGCATTGGTCCACCCATCCCACTTCCTAAGCCCCTATTCTGCATCTGTGGTTTCAGCACTCGCAGTGGCAACCATTTGGGTGAGTCATGTTGTAGTTTTTTTGTGTTTTGCCCTTTTATTGATTTTTATTTTACGTGAGCCCATTTATTCCATCTGTCTCTTCAGCACTTGTGTCAATCACATGGGCTGAGGTATGTGTAAATTTTCGTGCATGTCCACAGTAAATTTATGAAAACTGTGTATCAGACCTACTTTACTATCCTTAAACTGCTTTCCCATTTGCCCCCAATTTACAGCATGTTTAAGGAAACATTTGTGATATTTTAGTACATATACCTGACATATAACGAGGACTTACTGCGTATATTGAACATGAGCAGTGGTGAAGAACATAAACTAATGTCATTCAGCCCTGTGTAGATATCAATACCAGGAACACTATCACCATCATACCCTTTTTTAAAGGCATTGTATTGAGTATATACACATACTTTACAAGTGAATAACCTAACTGTGTGTGTACCCAACAGCGCGTCACTTGGCTCTGTGTGAGGGTGGTCGCAAGTCAGCATACCCGTCTGTGCTGGATGCCATGGTGTACCACGGTGATCCTATCACTGGTGGGGCCTTGTCTCTCGCCAGCCTGGGCCTGGCCAACCTCATCCCTGGTGCTTCCACCTCAGATGCCTCTGATCCCTCCCTTGATATGAGCCACTTCATGAGCATGAGCATGGATGTGGATGATCCATAAACTAATTAACGTCTGCTCGAGTTTGGAGGTAGTTAATGTTGAACTAAACATCTGCTTGAGTTTGAAAGTGGGCAGTGCTTAAGCAGCTTGATGTGTTCTTGAGTATGGTGGTAGGCAAGGCAGAAACTACTAAGTGTCAGTACAAGAATTATAGTGAACTGTGCATAAACCAAGTGTTGTCTGCATGATACAGATGCAGAAATTTCCTAACGTCTTGAGTACAGTGGTCAGTGATGCCTAAGTTCCATGAGTCTGGAGGAGTATGGATGTAAATACACATAATTGTCATTTTCCTGAGTATGGAGGTGAATGATGAACAAGCTGACTTGATGTCTGGTAGAGCATGGAGGTAGGTGATGCAGAAATTCCCAAAAGCCATTTTGAGTATGGAGGTTGGCAGTGTTTAGATTACTGTACAGGTATCCTCCCATATTTGTGGGGGTTAGGGGACACACACCCCTGGGAATGGGGGGGATACGCGAATTATGGATGTTCCCCCCAGAAGAGGCCCAGTACTGCATCAGGTTGTCCCTGTAAATCCCTAAAAACCATTTTAGGGACCTGAAACCAGCATAAAACATCACAAACATATACTGTACTACTGTATACAATACTGTACTACTGTATACAATACTGTACTTTAATAGTAAAGAAGTTTTTAATAGTAATGGTTATAAGAATTTAGGGTAATTTTGTTGCTGGTGACTGGCATGGCCTCCTGCGGCAGTGTGCACAAAGACTTTAAAAACCATATCTGGTACCTGAAAACAACATAAAATATCACAGATATATACTGAACAACTATATAAAAAACTGTAATAATGAGTAAGATTTTAATGGGTATGGATATAAGAAGTTAGGGTAAATTGTATAGCTGGTAACTTTCACGGACTGGGCATGCAGGAAGAGACCGACGTCGTGAACACGCCGCAAATCAGTCCCGTTGCTACCCCTGCGGATTCTGATCTGACAATTTTTTTTGCTGGGGACGAACCGCAAATCTGCAGGGGCACAAGTGATTGGGCCACAAATCATGGGGGTTACCTGTACTTGTTGTCTGCCTGAATATGGAGGTGGGTGATGCATACACATTGCCTGATTACAAAGGTAGATGATGTGTATCAGTGTCATCTACCTATGGAAGTGGGCAGTGCTTGAACATCCCAAAATCTGGCTTAGTATGGATGTAGACAGTACATAGCTGCATGACATGTACCTGAGTTTGGTGAGAGACAATCTACAATGCACAAGCTCCTTGGCAAGTCTGAGTATGGTTGTGGATTGTGTTCCAACTCCCTGATGTCTCTGTGTCATGCTTGGTATTGAAGCTGCCTCTTGCTGTATGGAGTCAGATTATAAGCAATATCTAGTGCTGATGGAAGAGGGATATGAAGTGAGGCTGCCAGGGACAAGGGGTGCTGAGGAGGTACATTATCAAAATCTAGCCAGAGGTACATTATCAAAATCTAGCCAAAGAAGGAAAGGTGGATGTGGCTATCATACCATATACAGGGGTCTCCCCCATTATGTGGATCCTAATAACATTGCTCTTTTTAAGGGCATTATGTCACATTATCCAATTACACTCACTACACACTGATATGCCAACATTGAACCAGTCCATGATCCCAAAATATAGTTTCAGAATGTGATTTTATGACTTCAACCCATCCTTGCATGGGTAATTAAAGGTCTGGAGATGATGGTAATTGTGATTTTATAGATCCATGTGATGGTTTCCCACAATCCTCAGTCTGAGGTTCATGTTGTAACCCCAGAGTAATATGAAATGTGAACCCAGTGGACAGCAGGTTGAAATTCCCTAATCATGCAGTGTGCCATTTTCCTTTCATGGGATAGGGTGGGAGTTGAGGGATGTTTGTGGTACCCATTTTTATCATTGCCACCACATGAAGGCCTCTCTCTCAAGCATCTCGAGCAGTATAAAGGTGCATTATGGCTAACTGCAGCCTGCCCCCCTTCCTCTGACCCTCTATTCACCCAACATTAGAAAGTCAGCTTCATTTTGGTTAATTTAACAGCCATGTACATGCTTCCTTTGGTTTGAATTTATAACATCCCTGATGTGTTGTGCTCCCATTCTCTATCTTGTTTTTGCAGATATTCGGAGTTTATATTTCTTGTTTTCATATGTTACCGTCATTCTTTGGCCATATGGAAGTCTCCCATAAGCTAAATAAAATTGTCAGGTGAAAGTCGAGTAAAATTGCCTTTTTTGTTTTTGTTATTGTTGTTGTGGCTTCATCTGTATATGAATGTGAACCTAATGGACTGCAAACTGAAGTTGCCCCTCAGCAGTCCATCCTCGTCCTTTGGGAAGGTAGGGAGTTGAAGGATATTCTGTTATTGCACATTGGAGCAGCTTGGTGATAATGGTGCCATTACATGAAAGGCATCACTTCCATCGCCAACAAAACTTGTCTGGTGGTACAGTAGTAAGAATCGCATTATAAAAGGGGTCAGTGGAACTGCCTCTAACTTTACTACTATAGTACATGAAGTCTACCATAAGAGACAAAATCATCAAAGCATGGCTAGAGGGAAATATAAAGGTTCATTTCTTTTCGTCATGCTTTGTCCTCCTGTCCCCAGATAATGCAACACTGTTAAATCAAGTACTTGAATGAGTGATGTGTTTTTATTATTCTTATATGTTTACTGTATATGGTGGCAGTGACATTTGTCACACTATTATGATGAAATGCATTATTTGATCCATCCATCCATCTGTCTTTAGAGTATGTGAACAACTTGCCATTTGCATGGACCAGTTCAGGTGTATACCTTATTCCCAAGAAATCAAAATTATTAATAACTTTAGCTGCATTGATATATGCAAGTCGATTCTGCCATATAGTTCTTGAGTTTGGTGATGATGTTTATGACGTAGATGGTTGAAAGCGATGTTTAAATTGTGAATAATTTTTGTGTATACTATAGCTTGTATGATATAGTAAAGCCTTATCAATGTTCATAAGGTATCTTAGCAAATTGTTTTGAATTAAGAATTAGGGTGGAGGTAAGAAAGTAAAGTATTGCTTAGAGGATGTAGTATTTGAGGATTTGGTAGCATTTCAATTGGGCCATAAATCAAATGTACAACACAGTTTCATATTGAAATGTATTGTTGGTACCATTTTGTGTTGGCTTATTTTCACCTGATGGTACTGGGTAACACCCACAACTTGAATACTAAGTTGTGACTACTTGAAATTTGATAAACTCACGTAACTGTATTAGGCAGGTATGACTTGAATCAACTTTTCAGTCCAACTACTACTGGAAGATTCTGTGATTCATGGCATTTAGCCCATAACAAAAGCAAACTGTAAAACATGGTTCCTTATAAGAAAAAGTAGTCAACACCAGTTTGTTGCATTGTAGGGGAGACCACTGTAAAATTATCAAAAGGTGTCACAGAGTGTAAAGCATTTTAGTTATCTAGAGAGTGGATTACCTGGAAAGGCATACTATTTCAAAAATATTACAGAAAGTTGTCTGTGTTAAGGTTGTTTGTATGTGTTGTGGAAAAAAATGAATGAGCTGTAACATTAGCATTCACACACCTAACTTGAGTGGGCAGCTCATTTGTGCAGTACAGTATATACAGAAAGTCTTGATTTTATATATATATATATATATATATATATATATATATATATATATGTGTGTGTGTGTGTGTGTGTGTGTACAGTAACCCTTCATAAGTCGAACTATATGGTGCTCTGGGGTCGTTCGACTGACTGAATTTTCTGAGTAAACAGAAATAATTGCCAAAAAATGAATATTATCCCCCCAGTAATAGCAGATTATGTGATTACTTGTTTATTAACACTAAACAAATGAAGCATTTATAAAGCATTAAAAATAACCAGTAAAAACAATTCGGTGCATGTCATAGGCTAGGCTAGACGAGGAGGTTACATAGGTGGAGGTGCAACAGTCATTTAATTATGTAAAGTTCTGTACTTATTTACTTCACTTTACAATAAATTTAAATATAATACTTGGAATATAATAAACTAAAATGTAGCACTGGGAATATAAGAAACTAAAATGTAACCCTTTGAATAAACACTAAATCACGCCTTGGTCAGAGTTGGACGTACCAGAAATTCAGCCTTCTGCAGGGTCGACTTATTGAGGTTTTACTATATACATATATATATATATATATATATATATATATATATATATATATATATATATATATATATATATGTATGTATGTATGTATGTATCATTGTCATCATCACACATATATATTGCTATTACATGATTCACAGTAATTTATCAAGAAATCGATTAATTAATACTCATTGTTACCTACAAAGCTGATTTTCCAGTTACCCCTAATTTACAGTACCTATGCTGGTTGTATGGAAAAAGTTGTATTATTTTAGAACACATTTCTAACATATAACAAAAAGTTTGTGTATGTACGGTGTCGTGGTTTATGAGAGGGAGGTGGGAAGTTAACCAATGGAGAGCAGAATTTGAGAGAAAAGACTTGCATTCTTGTCAGCATCGGTGTCTGTCTGCCACCTCTTCCTTTGCCTTTTATTTCTTTCTGTATTATGTCAAACATCACATGTAGGTTATTTTTATAGGACATTCACCATCCACTCACTTTATCTGGTACCTGTACTCTCTTCAGGTAACTACATGGAATGAAAAGTGAAATGGTTTCCTCTAATCCAGAAAACCTTGTACTGTACTATGCTAGGTGGGAACCATATAACCAGTTGGGTACCAGGTGGTGTATAAGGCAGTCCAATGTAATGTGGTCCTTTAGGGACTGTATCCGAGGGGTGGGTGGTGTTTATTGCACACGTAGTAGCATACAGAAGCATGCAGCTGGTCAGTCATCTAGTCCTGACAGAGTAGAGCCTAGTCCTGGGTCCCCCATGTTCATGTTTGGCAGTGAAGGACAGGTTGATAGATATAGCTGTTACTGAAAACCATTTGCATATTGGGAATGCATATGAAAATTATTAAGTTGTATGCATAATAAATCAGTTAGGAAGAGGTGTTGGAAAGCCTTGTAAGCTGATGAGAATGTGACCCAGTATGGATCATTCTTCAAAATATTAACCCATAGGAAACTTTATTTATTTATTTACTTATATTTTATAGCAGCCAGATAAGTGCTGTGCTGGTGTTCCTATGTAAGTAAAAATTACAAAGTTTACATATGAAGACATGATGTAACTGAGATTACTGTTTTGTTAATTGCAAGAATAGACGATATTGTCCTATTTGTCCGAAGAGCAATCATTTTTTTGTAAGTCTTCTCTGTACCTGGTGCACCTGAATTATTTTGTATATATTGTACCCAGTGTTTTTTGTTATTACTAGCTCGAACATAGGAAGTGAGTAGTACAGTACAGTAGTGTGAAAAGTTTTGTATTTAACTTGCTAATTATCATAACCTCTTTAAATGAGATCTACAGTTTGTTTATGTTGTAGCTAAATCTTGTGTGTACAGTTTGGTTACATTGTAGATAAAGAGGATGAACAGTTTTGCACTCATTGATAAGGCTGGCTGCAACTCTGCATTCTGTGCACAGACCTTGGCCTGTATTTTCTTCGGCTATGGAAGTGCCCTAACACCTTACTGGCTTAGCCTATTTCTGGTCATGGCATATTCGTATTTTCCTATGTTGCATATGCAAACTGTAACGATGGTAAAACAACAATAACATACAAGTGAATATTAATGTGTAGTATGGGAAATAAATCACAAAGGTAAAGGTGCTAGAGAAAAACTCCTAACCTCATGAGAATACAACCCATTGTAGCATTTGAACTCTTGGTTTTGGTAACAAGGTCTTAGATTTAACCTTGATTTTGCCTCTTAATCTGTATTAGCCTGATTTTTAAAATTCTTTTTTCTGATAGTTATAGTCAAGTTAAGAGAGACTTTTTGCATTATAGGGGTTTGATTGGCCATAATAACCCCCTTCACTGTAAGAGATCTCTCCTAAGTTGAATAAACTATTTTTGATAGCAACAGGAATAAACTAAAAAGGACATCATCTGGATTCAGAGGGATTAACAGTCATTATTGGTCCTTCCCAAGTTGAGTCTGAGTGGTATCAACATAAATATAATGCTGGGTAAATAAGACATCATGTCATTGAGAAAGTTAGAAGCTTAAATTGTGAAGGGAAAGGGAAGCCCCAGAATTTTTGTGATCACTTCTGAAATACGATAAAGATAGAACATTTCTACTGTAGCTTCTACATATCAATTTTGATTACACACCTTTTTCTGGGATGCTGGCTGATCAGATCTAATATCCTAGGCTGTCCACAGATCCTCAGAAATTTGGGGTTTGCTTGCATGTTTATGATGCAAGTTCTGAACATCTTTGCCTTTACTTGGTAGGATTATACAGTCTTAGTAGGGAAAGAGTGTGATGTTACATAATAAATTCTGTTAGGCATCAGTATCCAAGACTGATATTCCTGTTAGCTTAGGCTTCCCACAGCTAGTCATCCTTCGTTTCTGTTCATTACTACGTATGACACATTAACTCACAGACCACAGGATGCTTGACAGTAGTCAAAGTAAAATACATAAATCTTTCCTTAGGGTTTAAGGGTTAAATTTAGGTATTTCTTAACCCACAGACCTCAGGAGGTTTCCCAGTCGTGAGTCTGGTGTTAGCCAGAGCAAAGTAGATAAGTCATCCCCTTGAGGTGTAAGGGGCAGTTCACATGTATTATGCAGTACTAAGTCATTGATATGTAAGTGACGATTAATGCACAAAATGTGGACTTCTTAGGATGTTAGTGGCCATGTAGTTTTTTGCACCATCCAGATGAATTTATTGAGTTTTACTTTTCTTACTTCCAGATGATTTTTTTACAAGAGGGCATCCCAAAAGTTGAATTAAAATGTGTGGTAGAGTCCTGATTAAAATGAAATTGTCATTAAAATGCAGTGGTTAAGGGTGATTCATTCCAGTTGAAGGAGTTACACACATGTTTTGATCCTTGTACCATTAGAGGTCCTTCCAAAGTTAAAATAATTTGTTGATAGCATGATTAAAGTGGTATAATTTAAATTTTCTTTGTGCTGTTGTTGAAGGTTTATTTGTGATGAACTTTTTGGATTGGAGGGGTTAGATTTAGCCTTCATTATCCCTCTGAATTTGAGAGGCATTTCCTAAGTTCAGCATAATCATCTGGAGGTACTGTAACAAGAATAACATGATAAATACTTTATCAAATTGAGGTGGTTAATGGCCCAGTGTAATTGTACGTGTGGTACTGATACTCAAATCTTTTGGTGGTTGTCAGTGAGTTGTCATCACTGTCGTTGTTGCCTCACCATTCCAGAAATCTTGTGCACATTTCCTGTATTTGTAATAAGTGTAAAAAATTTTTATATGTCATAAACATTTGATAAATTGTGTGTTTTAGCAACCTGATTGGATACTTATTTAATTATTTTCATTTTTTAGTTTTTAACTGGCTGTTTTAGGAGGAATCAGGAGTATCATTTTGCTTAGACTTGTAGGCATCTTCCATTGCTAAATACTCATCTGATGTTAGCCTGAATATAATGTGGAAAGTCCATGGTATGTGCTGGTTCTTTCTGCCTTATTTTTTGCTACTAAGCCGAAAGTTGTATACACAAAAACTGTCTGCGTTAGTTCCATTGCTACTTTAAAGCTGATTTCCCAGCTTCTCCAATTTACAGTATTGAAAAAATTTGTATCTCCCTGTACATGACTGACATAACAAGGATTTGTACCTGTATGTGATGTTAGTTGTATAGGTATATGAGACATAGTCACTTCAGCTTAACATGACCCAGATTTGTGTCCATTTGCAGTTTGTTTCACAGTCCTCAGGCAAAAGAAGAATGCTGTGGCTCCACACCCTTTTCATACTATTTTTTCGTGACTAGCATTAAATCCTGGTGGTAATCTGTTGTTATAACTCGTTAACATTGACAGATTGGATATTTAGATCTTGTTAAAAGTGAAATGAGTTATAGATAAGATTTTAACCTCATCTCACTCTAGCCCTAGGTGTGAAAAGGTTCTGGATGGTGACAGATGGAGGATTGGCTGTGGCTTCGTATTGCACACCAATCTCATCTATGACACGTAACTGAGGAAAGGATAAAGTGGAATAATATTGAGGCCATACCAAATATATGAAACAAAATATACCTGAAGGAGGTTTTAGTTTCTAGTTTTTTAAAACTAAAAAAGTGATATTCTGGCAGCCCTATTAGAAAAAAAAGTGATAAGCATGGAAATAAAATAGTTTCTCCATGACAGTTTTATTTTCTCTCTAATGTACATAGGCAAAGCTTAGACTCTGTTGGAAGGACAAATGTAAGGGAGCAGCGGAAACGAGTTCTTTGAGAGGAACGTAGAGCTACTTGCAGAGACAGACGAAGGAGGAATTCGCGTTTAGCAATTTATTGTGCATTGCTTGCCAGTATTTATATATATAATTATATGTATATATACGATATAATTATGATTGTTCATTTGGAGTAAATGAACACATCCAGATCAGAAAAGATTGGTCACAGTAGTGAGATTAGGGTAGAACCAGGTGAAGGGTATTAATTAAGCGAAGGATAGAATAGCCCTTCATTTTTCTTATTGGTAACCCTAATTAATCTGTCAGTAACACCTATAATAAAAGAAGCCTTGGCTATGTTGAATAAAATAGTCTTCCAGCATCTCTTACCTGCTCTCAATATCCCAAACCTTTTCTCAGCATCCCACCCCTTTCCAAGTATCTAGTAATGAGTGAGCGATAATGAGTGGATGAGAATGAGTTGTTTCCCATCTTCCAGATCACTATCCTCTTATCTCTCTACCTCTCACCCAGCTTCTATCTACCAGCATCCCCACTCAACTCCCAGCATCCCAGCCCATCTCCCAACATCCCATGCTTCTTTCTCAGCACTCGTACACCAATCAGTACTGGTATTACTAGTCTTGCTGTTAGTACCACTACCACCACCTCAACCACTACTACTACTACTACCACCAGTATAGCAGCAAAAAATGTTTACTACAGTTACTGCTGCTGCTGCTACTGCAGCTACAACAGTAACACCTACTACTACTACTACTACAACTATTACTAATATTACTACTGCCACTACTACTACTGCTGTGTCGAGATGCTGGCAGCAGGATAGGGATGCTGACAGAGAGGAGTGTATCAGCTTAGTAAGGATGCTGGGTAGCGGACAAAGATGCTGGGGGAGGGGAAGGGATATGTCAGCTTGGTAAGGATGCTGGGTCATGGGTAAGGATGTAGACAGTAGGGTAAGGATGCTGGATGACTGGGAGGAATGTTGGGGCAGGAGTAAGGATGCAAAGAGTGGGGATGTTGGCAGAAAAGTAAGGATGCAGACAGCAAGGTGGCAATGCTGGCAGAGAGGTAAGAATACAGAAAGAAGGGTAGGGATGCTGGCAGAACGGTGAAGATGCGGACAGTAGGGTAGGAATGCTGGCAGAGAGGTAAGGATGCAGACAATAAGGAAGAGATGCTGGGTGACAGGTAAGTATGCTGGGAGAGGGGTGGGGGTGCTGGCAGAGGGGTAGAAATGCAGGGAGAGGGGTTGGGATGCTGGGAAAGGGTTAGGGATCCTGGGAGAGGGGAGGGGATGCTGAGAGGGGGTAGGGATGCCGTGAGACGGATGGGGACACTGGAACAAAGGTAAGGATGCTGGGAGAGTGATGGGAATGCTACTAGAGGGATATGGATGCTGGGAGAGGGTTAGGGATCCCGGGAGAGGTTAGGGACCCCGGTAGAGGGGAAGGGGTGCTGAGAGAGAGGTATAGGGGTGCTCGGAGAGGGGTGAGGATCCCGGGCGATGGGTGGGGATGCTGGGACAGAGGTGGAGATGATGGGAGAGGGTAGGGATGGTGAGAGAGAGGTAGGGATGGTGGGAGAGGGGTAGGGATGCCGTGAAAGGAGTAGGGATGTTGGAAGAGGAGTAGGAATGTTGGGAGAGGGGTGGGGATGATGGGAGAGGGGCAGGGAAGCAGGGAGAGGGGTTGGGAAAACTGGGAGTAGAGATGCTAGGAGATGGGTAGGGATTCTGGGAGAGGGGTAAAGATGCTGTGAATGGGGTGGGGATGCTGAGAGTGGGGTTGAGAAATTGAGAGAAGGTTGGAGATACTGGAAAATACGATGGGATGCCTGAAGACTATCACAGGTAGCAAGGTACCCCGTATTAAAGAGGTTGATGAGGTATTATTTAGCGTTATCAACAGGAAAATATGAAGGACTAACCGGTCTGTCCTTTGCTTAATATATGCCTTCGCCTGATGCTTACCCTAATCCCAGAGTGTGACGATAATATTTTCTAATTTTGGATATGTTCTCTATTCCGAATGAATAAAACACATAATACATGAGGGGTCAAACAGAATAATTCTACTCCGACCCACAGTTATTATTTTTATCTGTTTGGTACGTTAACGATTACTGTCACGTAATAAAGCAACTATAACATTAATATTGAGCTTTTGTTGAGAGAATCGCTGATGAACGGTGTTCGTTGAAAAAAGACCGAGAAAACAAAATTCTGTGACTTTTACGGTGTAATCCGACCGTGTAATCCGAGTGGGTGAGTGATACTGTGTGTCTGAGTGATGGCTAGTGAGTGATAGTGGGTGTGTGAGGGATAGTGAGTGAGTAAAAGAGAGATTGTCCCCATCTTCCACATCACTAATTTCCTCTTATCTCTCTAACCCTCACTCGTTGTCTCTACTGATCTACCACGATCCCTACCCTACTCCCAGCATCCCTACCGATCTACCAGTATTCCCACCCATCCCCCGACTCCCTACCTTTCTCCCACCACCCCTTCCTACCTCCCAGAATCCCAACCTTCCTCCTAGCATTCCTATCTACATCCCAGTATCCATACCCTTCTCCTAGCATCTCACGCTTCTTTCTCAGCGTGGGAGAGGGGTAGGGATGCTGGAGAGGGGTAGGGATGCTGGAGAGAGGGGTAGGGATGCTGGGAGAGAGGTGGGGATGCTGAGAGAAAGGTAGGGATGCTGTGGGAGGGATAGGAATGCTGGGAGAGAGGTAAGGATGCTGGGAAACGGGTAGGGATGCTGGGAGAGGGGTGGAGATGCTGATAGAAGGGTAGGGATGCTGGGAGAGGAGTAGGGATGCTGGGAGAGAGGTAGGGATGCTGGGAGAGGAGTAGGGATGCTGGGAGAGGGGTAGGGATGCTGGGAGAGGGGTAGGGATGCTGGGAAAGAGGTAGGGATCCTGGGAAAGGAGAAGGGATGCTGGGAGAGGAGTAGGGATGCCGGGAGAGAGGTAGGGATGCTGGGAGAGGAGTAGGGATGCTGGGAGAGGGGTAGGGATGCTGGGAGAGGAGTGGGGATGCTGGGAGAGGGGTAGGGATGCTGGGAGAGGAGTAGGGATGCTGAAGGAATAGTAGAGATGCTGGTAGAGGGGTAAGGATGCTGGTAGGGGGTGGGGATGCTTTGAGAGGGGTGGGGATGCTGGGAGACGGGTTGAGATGCTGGGAGAGGGGTAGGGATGCTGAGAGAGAGGTAGAGATGCTGAGAGAGGAGTAGAGAAGCTGGGAGAGGGGCAGGGATGATGGGAGTGAGGTATGGATGCTGGAAGGGATGCTGGGAGAGGAGTAGAGACGCTGAGAGAGTGGTAGGGATGCTGGGAGAGGAGTAGAGACGCTGAGAGAGTGGTAGGGATGCTGGGAAATGGGTAGGATTGCTGAGAGAGGGGTGGGGATACTGAGAGAAGGGTAGGGATGCTAGGAGAGGAGTAGGGATGCTGGGAAAGGAGTAGAGATACTGGGAAAGGGGTAGGGATGCTGGAAAATGGGTAGGGATGCTGGGAGAGAGGTGGGGATGCTGAGAGAAGGGTAGGGATGCTGGGGGAGGGGATAGGGATGCTGCGAGATGGGTCGAGATTCTGGGAGATGGGTAGGAATTGTGCAGGGAGATGGGATAGGATGATAGGAGAGATGGGTAGGGATGCTGGATAATATATAAAAAGCTAATAAAGTCTTCTGAGTTGAAAGAAAACCGGACGGAAAACGGACGTAATTTGCGACGGGGGGACAGCGTTTGTAAGTTTCCGAGCGCGTTTTGTCTCAATCTTCAATAGCAAATCATAAGACCCTTCCTTAGGGAGTTGCTACGTAGTCGCTGGTCGCTGATTGGCTGAGTGACGTCACAGCTGCTCGCTGATTGGTCGGCGTTGGCGGGAAACCGTATACGAGTTGAGAGTCCTCATTTTCCAGTGATTATGGCCAGAATTGTAGTAGTATGGCTATAATGTAGTTATCAGAACGTTCTTGCTATGATTTTTCGTCGAAATGTCAGTAATAAATGCATATTATCAGTGCATAAGCCAGTTATCTTCTTTTGTTTAGCCCAAGACTGTTTTCATTATATTATAGTTACCCATCTCCATGCTTTGTGACTTTTAGACCAAAGAAAACGATTAAGGGTAACTATAATATATTAAAAACACTCTTGGGCTCAACAAAGGCAGAAAAATGACTTTATGGACGGATAATTATGAATGTATTACTGATGAATCGACGACAAATAATAGCAAGAACGTCCTGATAGCAACACAGCTACCATATTATTATTATTATGGCCATAATCATTGATAAACCAAAACCATCAACTCGAATACCGTTTCCCGCCAACGCTGACCAATCAGCGAGCAGGTGTGACGTCAGGGGGCCACTCAGCGAGCACCTGTGACGTCATCAGCGAGCACCCCCCCCACCCTACTTTTGAGTAAGGAATGCTCTTATGTTACCCTATTGAGAATTCAGAAAAATCGCGCACCGAATCGGATGAAACGCTCGGAACTTGGCGTGAAAAAAGAAAAGAATTACTAGGGGGGTAGGGATGTTGGAAGAGGGGTAGGGATGCTGGAAGAGGGTTAGGGATGCCTGGAGAGGGATAGGGATGCTCTAAAAGGGGGGTAGGGATGCTGCGAGAGGAGTAGGCATGTTGGGATACAGGTAGGGATGCTGAAAGACGGGTACGGACGCTGGGAAAGGAGTAGGAATTATGGGAGAGGAATCTGGATGCTGGGAGAGGGGTCGGGAAGCTGGGAGGGGGGTAGGGATGCTGGGAAAGGAGTAGGGACGCTGGGAGAGGGGTGGGGATGCTTGGAGAGAGCTAGGGATGCTGAGAGAGGGATAGGGCTGCTGGAAAAAGGGTAGGGATGCTGGCAGAGGGGTAAGGATGCCTGGCGAGGGGTATGGATCCTGGGAGAGGGGTAAGGATGCCTGGCGAGGGGTAGGGCTGCTGGCAGAGGGGTCGGGATGCTGGCAGAGGGGTAGGGATGCCTAGAGAGGGGTAGGGATGCCTGGAGAGAGGTAGGGATGCTGGAAGAAGAGAAGGGATGCTGGAAATGGGGTATGGATGCTGGAAACGGGGTAGAGATGTTGGGAGAGGGGTAGGGATGTTGGAAGAGGGGTAAGGATGCTGGAAGAGGAGTAGGGATGCTGGGAGAGGAGAAGGGATGCTGGGAAAGGAGTGGGGATGCTGGAAGAGGAGTAGGGATGCTGAGAGAGGAATAACAATGTTGAGAGAGGAGTAGGGATGCTGGGAGAGGAATAGGGGTGCTGGGAGATGGGTAGGGATGGTGGGAGAGGAGTAGAGATGCTGGGGGAGGGGTAGAGATGCTGGGAAAGGGTTAGGGATGCTGGAAGAGGGGTAGGGATGTTGGAAGAGGGGTAAAGATGCCTGGAGAGGAGTAGGGATGCTGGGAGAGGAATAACGATGTTGGTAGAGGGGTAGGGATGCTGAGAGAGGGAAAGGGATGCTGGGAAAGGGTTACGGATGCTGGGAGAGAGATAGGGATGCCTGAAGAGGTGTAGGGATGCTGAGAGAGGGGTAGGGACGCTGGGAGAGGGGAAAGGATGCTGGGAGAGGGGTAGGGATGTCGTAAGAGGGGTAGGGATGCAGGGAGGGGAGAAGGGATGCTGAGAGAGGAGTTGGTTTGCTAGGAGAGGAATAACGATGTTGGGAGAGGGGTAGGGATGCTGGGAGAGCAGTAGTGATGCTGGGATAGTGGTAGGGATGCTGGGAGACGGGTAGGGATGCTGCGAGAGGAGTAAGAATGCTGGGATAGGAAAATTGGTGCTGGTAGAAGGGTAGGGAAGCTGGGAGAAGGGTAGAGATGCTGGGAGAGGGGTAGGGATGCTGGGAGAGAGGTAGGGATGCCTGGAGAGGGGTAGGGATGCTGGGAGGGATGGGATGCGGAAAAAGGGGTATGGACGCTGGAGGAGGAGTAGGGACGTTGAGCGAGGGGTAGGGATGCTGGAAGAGGGGTAGGGATGTTGGGAGAGGGGTAGGGATGCTGGAAGAGGGGTAGGGATGTTGGGAGAGGGGTAGGGATGCTGGGAGACGGGTAGGAATGGCGGGAGAGGAGAAACAATTCTTGGAGGGGAATAGGGATGCTAGGAGAGGAGTAGGGTTGCTGGGAGAGGGTTAGGGATACTGGGAGAGAAGGGATGCTGGGAGAGAAGTAGACATGCTGGGAGAGGGGTAGGGACGCTGGGAGAGGGGAAAGAATTCCGGGAGAGGGGTAGGGGTGTCTTGAGGGGGGTAGGGATGCTGGAAGAGGAGAAGGGATGCTGAGAGAGGGGTAAGAAAACTGGGAGAGAAAAAGGGGTGGTGGTAGAGGGGTAGGGAAGCTGGGAAACGGGTATGGATGGTGGAAGAGGGGTAAGGACCCTGGGAGAGGGATAGGGACGCTGAAAGAGGGGTAGGGATGCTGGGAGAGGGGTAGGGATCCCTGGAGAGGGGTAAGGATGCTGCGAAAGGGGTCGGGATGCTGGGAGAGGGAAAGGGATGCTGGGAAAAGGTTAGGGATGCTGAGAGAGTGATAAGGATACCTGAAGAGGTGTAGGGATGCTGGGAGAGGGGTTGTGACGCTGGGAGAGGGGAAAGGACGCTGGGAGAGGGGTAGGGGTGTCGTGAGAGTGGTAGGGATGCTGGGAAAGGAGTTGGGAGGCTGCGAGAGGAAAAACAATACTGGGAAAGGGGTAGGGATGCTCTTAGAGGAATAGGGATGCTGGGATAGGGGAAGGGATGCTGGGAGACGGGTAGGGATGCTGCGAGAGGGGTTGGAATGCTGGGAGAGGAAAAGGGATGCTGGTAGAGGGGTAGGGAAACTGGTAGTGGGGTAGAGATGCTGGGAGAGGGGTAGGGATGCTGAGAGGGATAGGGATGCTGGGAAACGGGTAGGGACTCTGGAAGACTGGTAGGGATGTCTGGAGAGGGGTAGGGATGCCTGGAGACGGGTTGGGATGCTGGGAAAGGAGAAGGGATACTTGAAAAGGAGTATGCTGCTGGAAGAGAGGTAGGAATGTTGGGAGAGGGGTAGGGATGTTGGAAGAGGGGTAAGGATGCTGAACGAGGGGTAGGGCTGTTGGGAGAGGAGTAGGAATGCTGGAAGAGGGGTAGGGATGCTGGAAATCGGGTAGGGATGCTGGAAAAGAGGTAGGGATGCTGGAAGAGGAGTAAGGATTTTGGGATACGGGTAGGGATGCTGAAAGACGGGTACGGACGCTGGGAAAGGAGTAGGGATTATGGGAGAGGAATCTGGATGCTGGGAGAGGAGTAGGGATCCTGGGAGAGGGGGATGGATGCTGGGAGAGGGGTAGGGATGCCTGGAGAGGGGTAGGGATGCTGGGAATGAAGAAAGGATGCTGGAAAAGGGGCATGCTGCTGGAAGAGAGGTAGGGATGTTGGGAGAGGGGTAGGAATGTTGGAAGAGAGGTAAGGATGCTGGAAGAGGGGTAGGGATGCTGGGAGAGGAGTAGGGATATTGGGATACGGGTAGGGATGCTGAAAGACGGGTCCCCACGCTGGGAAAGGAGTAGGGATTATGGGAGAGGAATCTGGATGCTTGATGAAGGGTAGGGATGCTGGGAGAGGAGTAGGGATATTGGGATACGGGTAGAGATGGTGGAAGAGGGTAGGGATGCTGGAAAAGGGGTAGGGATGCTGAAAAAGAGGTATGGATGCTGCGAGAGGAGTTGGGATGTTGGGATACGGGTAGGGATGCTGAAAAAGAGGTTGGGATGCTGAGAGAGGAGTAGGGATGTTGAGATACGGGTTGGGATGCTGAAAATGAGGTAGGGATACTGGGAGAGGAGTAGGGATGTTGGGATACGGGTAGGGATGCTGAAAGACGGGTACGCACGCTGGGAAAGGAGTAGGGATTATGGGAGAGGAATCGGGATGCTGGGAGAGGGGTAAGGATGCTGGGAGGGGGGTAGGGATGCTGGAAGACGGGTAGGGATGCTCGGAAAGGAGTAGGGATGCTGGGAGATGTGTAGGAATGCTGGGAGAGGGTGTCGGGATGCCGGGAGAGGGTGTCGGGATGCCGGGAGAGGGGGTGAGGATGCTGGGAGAGGGGGTAGCGATGCTGGGAGATGGGTAGGGATGGTGGGAGAGGGGAAGGGATGCCGGGAGAGGGGTAGGGATGCTGCGAGAGGGGAAGGAATGCTGGGTGCTGGTAGAAAGGTAAGGGATGCCGGGAGAGGGGTAGAGATGCTGTGAGAGGGGTAGGGATTTCTGTGAGAGAGGTAGGGATGCTTGGAGAGCGGTAGGGATGCTGGGAGAGTGGTCGGGATGCTGGGAGAGAGGTAGGGAAGCTAAGAGATGGGTAGAGATCCTGGGAGAGGGGTCGGGATGCCTGGACAGGGGTAGGGATGCTGGGGGAGTGGTAGGGATGCTTGGACAAGGGTCGGGATGCTGGGAGAAGAGAAGGGATGCTGGACAAGGGATATGGATGCTGGAAGCGGGGATGTAGTGAGATGGGTAGGGATGCTGGGAGAGGCGTAGGGATGCGAGAAGAGGAGTAGGGATGCTGGGATAGGGGTTGGGATGCTGGGAAAGGGGTAGAGATGCTGGGATAGGGTATTGATGCTGGGAGAGGGGTAGGGATGCCTGAAGATAAGTAAGGATGCTGGGAGAGGGGTAGGGATGCTGGGAGAGGGGTTGGGATGCCGGGATAGCAATAGGGATGCTGGGAGAGGGGTAGGGAGGTTGATGAGATAATTATAATTTAGGGTTTTCGTCAGGAAATTTATGAAGGGACTGCTTCCCCTGATCCAACATGTAATCTCCCGAGTATGACTAGATCATTTCTTTCTGATTTTGGACATGTTCTGTATTTGGAATGAATAAAACACATAATGCTGATACTATGATACTCATTTACACCTAGGTGGAGTCAAACAAAATCGTTCCTTTTATCCGACCCCAGGCTCAGTTATTATTTTTTCTATTTTAGTACGTAAACAATTAATATTGCTCTTAACGTTAATATAGTGCCTTCGTAGAAAGAATCATTGAGAAAACGGCAGATATAGCTGTGTTCGTTGAAATAAGACCGAGAAAACGACATTCAATAATTCCATTCCTGTAGGGACGGTGTAAATCCGACCAGAATGAAGCGTTTTGCGGCATATAAACGGATTGTTGCGATTTGCTTTCAATAGCAGAACATAAGATACCTTCCCTCCTCCAGTTGTGCTGCCCGCTGATTGGTCAAAAGTGACATCACATTGCTCGTCGTTGATTGGTCGAATGACGTCACTGCTCGTCGTTCATTGGTCGGAGTTGGTGTTCCTTGCTATACGAGTTGATAGTCCAATATTTCCAGTGATAATGGCCATAATACTCGTAATATGGCTACTGTGTTGTTATCAGGACATTCTTGCTATGATCTGTTGTCGAAGTATTGGTCATGTAGTCAAGATTATCAATGCATACGTGTCTTTTCTGCCTTTGTTAAGCCCAGGACGGTTTTCTTTTCTTATTAGTTACCCCTGTCCATTTTCTTTGGTTTACGAATCACAAAGCACGATGGTAAAGGTCTTAGGGTACGTATATGACATTGCACCTTTTTTACCATCGTTAATTCATCCATAAACTTTCTTTTAAGAAAAAAATTCGGTTAATTGGCGATTTCAATGTCTTTAGAGTTAGAAAGTGATCTTGAATGATGCATTTAATACGGATTATTGCTCTGGATGAAGAGTATGGGGGCTAGTTCAGTAACGTGAGGGTGTGAAATGATGGCAGATTTTAATATGAGTATTAGAGTTCACTCAGACTAGTTCCTATAATTTCCTATATACCAAAGAGCTCTTTGAAATGAACAAATAACGGTTTCAGTACGATTTCACAAAAATAAATGAAGATTGGCTGACTCGCAAAATTAAAATGCCATTAGATTTCCTTTGTGGTGTGATTGTGGGGGGTTCTGGGTGGGGGGGACGAGGGAGATGTTGGCGGGTTTTGAGGCCATCGTGACGTCACTCGACCAATCAGCGAGCAGCAGAAGTAGAGGAGGGAAGGTATCTTATGTTGTCCTACTGAGGACAACCATCGATCGATCGCTTATATGCCGCAAAACGCTCCATTCCGGCCAGATTACACCGTAAAAAGTCACAGACACTCCCGTTTTCTCGATCTTTTTCAACGAACACCGCCGTATACGTCGTTTTCTCGGTGTTTTTTTCAACGAAGATCATTAGATTAACGTTATAGAAGTTTCATTAAGTGTTATTTAATTGTGAATATACCAAATATATTGAAAATACTGCTTGGGGAGGGGGCGGTAGGATGAAGGAGTCTGTGATAATAGGCGTAAATGCCTGGACAGTGTAGGGATTCTGGGAGAGGGGTAGGGATGCTGGGAGAGGGGTAAGGATGCTACATGAGGTATATAATGGTGGGAGAGGGGTAGGGATGCCTGGAGAGGGAAAGGGATGCTGGGAAATGGTTAGGGATGCTGGGAAAGGGATAGGGATGCTGGGAAGGATAGGGATGACTGAAGATGTGTAGCGATGCTGAGAGAGGGGTAGGGACGCTGGGAGAGGGGTAGGGACGCTGGAAGAGGGGAAAGAATTCCGGGAGAGGGGTAGGGGTGTCATGAGAGAGGTAGGGATACTGGAAGAGGAGAAGGGATGCTGAGAGAGGGGTAAGAAACCTGGGAGAGGAAAATGGGTGGTGGTAGAGGGGTAGGGATGCTGGAAAACGGGTAAGGATGCTGGGAAACGCGGGGGGGGGAATGCTGGAAGAGGGGTAAGGACGCTGGGAGAGGATGAGTTATGGTGGGAGAGGAGTAGGGATGCTGCAAGAGGGGTAGGGATGCCTGGAGAGGGGTAAGGGTGCTGCGAGAGGGGTCGGGATGCTGGGAGAGGGAAAGGGATGCTGGGAAAGGGATGCTGAGAGAGTGATAGGGATGCCTGAAAAGGTGTAGGGATGCTGGGAGAGGGGTAGGGGCGATGGGAGAAGGGAAAGGATGCTGAGAGAGGGGTAGGGGTGTCGTGAGAGGGGAAGGGATGCTTGGAAAGCAGGGAGGTTGGGAGATGAAAAAACAATACTTGGAAAGGGGTAGGGATGTTCGGAGAGGAGTAGGGATGCTGCGAGAGGGGTAGGAAAGCTGGGAGAGGAAAAGGGGTGCTGGTAGAGGGGTAGGGAAGCTGGTAGTGGTGTAGAGATGGTGGGAGAGGGGTACGGATGCCTGGAGAGGGGTAGGGATGCTGGGACAGGGGAAAGAATGCTGAGAGAGGGGTAAGGGGGTCGTGAGAGGGGTAGGGGTACCTGGAGAGGGGTAGGGAAACTGGGAGAGGAGATGGGATGCTGGGATGGGGGTTGGGATGCTGGGAGAGGGGTAGGGATGCTGGGATAGGGTACTGATGCTGGGAGAGGGGTAGGAATGCCTGAAGATAAGTAAGGATGCTGGGAGAGGGATAGGGATGCCGGGATAGCAATAGGGATGCTGGGAGAGGTTTAGGGATGATGGGAGAGGAAAAAGGATGCTGGGAGATAGGTATGGATGCTGGGAGAGGTTTAGGGATGATGAGAGAGGGGTAGGGATGCTAGGAGAGGGGTAGGGATGCTGGGAGAGGGGTAGGGATGCTGGAAGAGGGGTAGGGATGCTGGGAGAGGGGTAGGGATGCTGAAAGAGGGGTACGGATGCTGGGAGAGGAGTTGAGATGCTGGGAGAGTTGGTAGGGATGCTGGCAAAGGAAAAGGGATGCTGGGCGAGAAGAAGGGATGCATGGAGAGGGTATTGATGCGGGAGAGGGGTTAGATGCTGGGAGTGGGGTATGGATGCTGGGAGAGGGGTAGGGATGATGGGAGAGAAGTAGGGATGATGGGAGAGAAGTAGGGATGCTGGGAGAAGGGTAGGGATGATGGGAGAGGAGTAGGGATACTGGGATGGGGTATTGATGCTGGGAGATGGATAGCGATTCTGGACGAGGCGTAGGGATGCTGGGAGAGGGATCGGTGTCCTCCGTGAAGGGAAGGTATGCTGGAAGAGGGGTAGGGATGCTGGAAAATAGGTAAGGATGCTGGGAGAGGAGTTGGGATGATAGGAGAGAAATAGGGATGGTGGGAGATGGGTAGGGATGCTGGGAGAAGGGCAGGGATGCTGGGAGAGGGGTAGGGATGCTGGAAGTTTGTTCGGGGTGTCGGGAGAGGGGTAGAGGAGTCGGGAGACGGGTAGGGATGCTGGTAGTGGAGTAGAGATGCTGGGAGAGGGGTAGGGATGATATGATAGGGGTAGGGACGCTAGGGATGCTGAAAGAGTGGTAGGGATGATGGGAGAGGGGTAGGGATGCTGGGAGAAGTGGTAGGGATGCTGGCTAAGGAGTAGGGATCCTGGGAGAGGAAAAGGGATGCTGAGAGAGGGTATTGATGCTGGGAGAAGGGTAGGAGAGTCGGGACAGGGGATGAGATGCTTGGAGAGGAGTAGGGATGCTGAGGGAGGAATTGCAATGCAGGGAGAGGGGAAAGGATGCTGGGAGAGGAGTAGTGATGCGGGGAGTGGAGTAGAGATGCTGGGAGGGGTGTGGGGATGATATGATAGGGGTAGGGATGCTAGGGATGCTGAAAGAGTGGTGGGGATGATGGGAGAGGAGTCGGGATGCTGGGAGAAGTGGTAGGGATGCTGGGAGAGGAAAAGAGATGCTGGGAGAGGGTATTGATGCTGGGACAAGGGTAGAAAAGTCGGGAGAGGGGATGAGATGCTTGGAGAGGAGTAGGGATGCTGAGAGAGGAATTGCAATGTTGGGAGAGGGGAAGGGATGCTAGGAGAGGAGTAGTGATTCTGGGAGAGGAGTAGACGGGGTAGGGATGCTGGGAGACGTGTGGGGATGCTGCGAGAGGGGTAGGGATGCTGGGAGAGGAGTAGAGATGCTGGGAGAGAAGTAGACATGCTGGGGGAGGGGTTGGGATGCTGGGAGATGAGTAGGGATTCTGGGAAAACATTTGGGATGGTGGGAGAGGGGTGAGGACGGTGGGAGAGGAGTAGGGATGCTGGGAGAGGGGTAGGGATGCTGGGAGAGGAGTTGGGGTGCTGGGAGAGAGGTAGGGATGCTGGGAGAGGGGTAGGGATTTTGGGAGAGGAGTAAAGATGCTATGAATGGGGTAGGGATGCTGAGAGAGGGGTTGGGATATTGAGGGAAGGTTAGAGATACTGGAAAAAATAGGTTGGGATATCTGACGACTATTCAAGTTAGTAAGGCACCTCGTATTAAAGAGGTTGATGAGATAATTATGATTTAGGGTTTTCGTCAGGAAATTTATGAAGGACTGCTTCGCCTGATCCTACATGTAATCTCCCGGGTATGACTAGATCATTTCTTTCTGATTTTGGACATGTTCTGTATTTGGAATGAATAAAACACATAATGCTGATAATATGATACTCATTTACACCTAGGTGGAGTCAAACAAAATCGTTCCTTTTATCCGACCCCAGGCTCAGTTATTATTTTTTCTATTTTAGTACGTAAACAATTAATATTGCTCTTAACGTTAATATAGTGCCTTCGTAGAAAGAATCATTGAGAAAACGGCAGATATAGCTGTGTTCGTTGAAATAAGACCGAGAAAACGACATTCAATAATTCCATTCCTGTAGGGATACGGTGTAAATCCGACCAGAATGAAGCGTTTTGCGGCATATAAACGGATTGTTGCGATTTGCTTTCAATAGCAGAACATAAGATACCTTCCCTCCTCCAGTTGTGCTGCCCGCTGATTGGTCAAAAGTGACATCACATTGCTCGTCGTTGATTGGTCGAATGACGTCACTGCTCGTCGTTCATTGGTCGGAGTTGGTGTTCCTTGCTATACGAGTTGATAGTCCAATATTTCCAGTGATAATGGCCATAATACTCGTAATATGGCTACTGTGTTGTTATCAGGACATTCTTGCTATGATCTGTTGTCGAAGTATTGGTCATGTAGTCAAGATTATCAATGCATACGTGTCTTTTCTGCCTTTGTTAAGCCCAGGACGGTTTTCTTTTCTTATTAATTACCCCTGTCCATTTTCTTTGGTTTACGAATCACAAAGCACGATGGTAAAGGTCTTAGGGTACGTATATGACATTGCACCTTTTTTACCATCGTTATTTCATCCATAAACTTTCTTTTAAGAAAAAAATTCGGTTAATTGGCGATTTCAATGTCTTTAGAGTTAGAAAGTGATCTTGAATGATGCATTTAATACGGATTATTGCTCTGGATGAAGAGTATGGGGGCTAGTTCAGTAACGTGAGGGTGTGAAATGATGGCGGATTTTAATATGAGTATTAGAGTTCACTCAGACTAGTTCCTATAATTTCCTATATACCAAAGAGCTCTTTGAAATGAACAAATAACGGTTTCAGTACGATTTCACAAAAATAAATGAAGATTGGCTGACTCGCAAAATTAAAATGCCATTAGATTTCCTTTGTGGTATGATTGTGGGGGGTTCTGGGTGGGGGGGACGAGGGAGATGTTGGCGGGTTTTGAGGCCATCGTGACGTCACTCGACCAATCAGCGAGCAGCAGAAGTAGAGGAGGGAAGGTATCTTATGTTGTCCTACTGAGGACAACCATCGATCGATCGCTTATATGCCGCAAAACGCTCCATTCCGGCCAGATTACACCGTAAAAAGTCACAGACACTCCCGTTTTCTCGATCTTTTTCAACGAACACCGCCGTATACGTCGTTTTCTCGGTGGTTTTTTCAACGAAGATCATTAGATTAACGTTATAGAAGTTTCATTAAGTGTTATTTAATTGTGAATATACCAAATATATTGAAAATACTGCTTGGGGAGGGGGGGGTAGGATGAAGGAGTCTGTGATAATAGGCGTAAATGCCTGGACAGTGTAGGGATTCTGGGAGAGGGGTAGGGATGCTGGGAGAGGGGTAAGGATGCTACATGAGGTATATAATGGTGGGAGAGGGGTAGGGATGCCTGGAGAGGGAAAGGAATGCTGGGAAATGGTTAGGGATGCTGGGAAAGGGATAGCGATGCCTGAAGAGGGATAGGGATGACTGAAGATGTGTAGCGATGTTGAGAGAGAGGTAGGGACGCTGGGAGAGGGGTAGGGACGCTGGAAGAGGGGAAAGAATTCCGGGAGAGGGGTAGGAGTGTCATGAGAGAGGTAGGGATACCGGAAGAGGAGAAGGGATGCTGAGAGAGTGGTAAGAAAACTGGGAGAGGAAAATGGGTGGTGGTAGAGGGGTCGGGATGCTGGAAAACGGGTAAGGATGCTGGGAAACGGGGGGGGGGGGAATATTGGAAGAGGGGTAAGGACGCTGGGAGAGGGGTAGGTATGCTGGGGGAGGAGTAGGGATGCTGGAAGAGGGGTAGGGATGCCTGGAGAGGGGTAAGGGTGCTGCGAGAGGGGTCGGGATGCTGGGAGAGGGAAAGGGATGCTGGGAAAGGGATGCTGAGAGAGTGATAGGGATGCCTGAAAAGGTGTAGGGATGCTGGGAGAGGGGTAGGGGCGATGGGAGAAGGGAAAGGATGCTGAGAGAGGGGTAGGGGTGTCGTGAGAGGGGTAGGGATGCTGGGAAAGCAGGGAGGCTGGGAGATGAAAAAACAATACTTGGAAAGGGGTAGGGATGTTCGGAGAGGAGTAGGGATGCTGCGAGAGGGGTAGGAAAGCTGGGAGAGGAAAAGGGGTGCTGGTAGAGGGGTAGGGAAGCTGGTAGTGGTGTAGAGATGGTGGGAGAGGGGTACGGATGCTGGGACAGGGGTAGGGATGCTGGGACAGGGGAAAGAATGCTGAGAGAGGGGTAAGGGGGTCGTGAGAGGGGTAGGGATACCTGGAGAGGGGTAGGGAAACTGGGAGAGGAGATGGGATGCTGGGATGGGGGTTGGGATGCTGGGAGAGGGGTAGGGATGCTGGGATAGGGTATTGATGCTGGGAGAGGGGTACGGATGCCTGAAGATAAGTAAGGATGCTGGGAGAGGGGTAGGGATGCTGGGAGAGGGGTAGGGATGCCGGGATAGCAATAGGGATGCTGGGAGAGGTTTAGGGATGATGGGAGAGGAAATAGGATGCTGGGAGATAGGTATGGATGCTGGGAGAGGTTTAGGGATGATGGAAGAGGGGTAGGGATGCTAGGAGAGGGGTAGGGATGCTGGGAGAGGGGTAGGGATGCTGGAAGAGGGGTAGGGATGCTGGGAGAGGGGTAGGGATGCTGAAAGAGGGGTACGGATGCTGGGAGAGGGGTTGAGATGCTGGGAGAGGGGGTAGGGATGCTGGCAAAGGAAAAGGGATGCTGGGCGAGAAGAAGGGATGCATGGAGAGGGTATTGATGCGGAAGAGGGGTTAGATGCTGGGAGTGGGGTATGGATGCTGGGAGAGGGGTAGGGATGATGGGAGAGAAGTAGGGATGATGGGAGAGAAGTAGGGATGCTGGGAGAAGGGTAGGGATGATGGGAGAGGAGTAGGGATACTGGGATGGGGTATTGATGCTGGGAGATGGATAGCGATTCTGGACGAGGCGTAGGGATGCTGGGAGAGGGATCGGTGTCCTCCGTGAAGGGAAGGTATGCTGGAAGAGGGGTAGGGATGCTGGAAAATAGGTAAGGATGCTGGGAGAGGAGTTGGGATGATAGGAGAGGAATAGGGATGGTGGGAGATGGGTAGGGATGCTGGGAGAAGGGTAGGGATGCTGGGGGAGGGGTAGGGATGCTGGAAGTGTGTTAGGGGTGTCGGGAGAGGGGTAGAGGAGTCGGGAGACGGGTAGGGATGCTGGTAGTGGAGTAGAGATGCTGGGAGAGGGGTAGGGATGATATGATAGGGGTAGGGATGCTAGGGATGCTGAAAGAGTGGTAGGGATGATGGGAGAGGGGAAGGGATGCTGGGAGAAGTGGTAGGGATGCTGGCTAAGGAGTAGGGATCCTGGGAGAGGAAAAGGGATGCTGGGAGAGGGTATTGATGCTGGGAGAAGGGTAGGAGAGTCGGGACAGGGGATGAGATGCTTGGAGAGGAGTAGGGATGCTGAGAGAGGAATTGCAATGCAGGGAGAGGGGAAAGGATGCTGGGAGAGGAGTAGTGATGCTGGGAGTGGAGTAGAGATGCTGGGAGGGGTGTGGGGATGATATGATAGGGGTAGGGATGCTAGGGATGCTGAAAGAGTGGTGGGGATGATGGGAGAGGAGTCGGGATGCTGGGAGAAGTGGTAGGGATGCTGGGAGAGGAAAAGAGATGCTGGGAGAGGGTATTGATGCTGGGACAAGGGTAGAAAAGTCGGGAGAGGGGATGAGATGCTTGGAGAGGAGTAGGGATGCTGAGAGAGGAATTGCAATGTTGGGAGAGGGGAAGGGATGCTAGGAGAGGAGTAGTGTTTCTGGGAGAGGAGTAGACGGGGTAGGGATGCTGGAAGAGGGGTAGGGATGCTGGGAGACGTGTGGGGATGCTGCGAGAGGGGTAGGGATGCTGGGAGAGGAGTGGAGATGCTGGGAGAGAAGTAGACATGCTGGGGGAGGGGTTGGGATGCTGGGAGATGAGTAGGGATTCTGGGAAAACGGTTGGGATGGTGGGAGAGGGGTGGGGACGGTGGGAGAGGGGTAGGGATGCTGGGAGAGGGGTAGGGATGCTGGGAGAGGAGTTGGGGTGCTGGGAGAGAGGTAGGGATGCTGGGAGAGGGGTAGGGATTTTGGGAGAGGAGTAAAGCTGCTATGAATGGGGTAGGGATGCTGAGAGAGGGGTTGGGATATTGAGAGAAGGTTAGAGATACTGGAAAAAATAGGTTGGGATATCTGACGACTATTCAAGTTAGTAAGGCACCTCGTATTAAAGAGGTTGATGAGATAATTATGATTTAGGGTTTTCGTCAGGAAATTTATGAACGACTGCTTCGCCTGATCCTACATGTAATCTCCCGAGTATGACTAGATCATTTCTTTCTGATTTTGAACATGTTCTGTATTTGGAATGAATAAAACACATAATGCTGATAATATGATACTCATTTACACCTAGGTGGAGTCAAACAAAATCGTTCCTTTTATCCGACCCCAGGCTCAGTTATTATTTTTTCTATTTTAGTACGTAAACAATTAATATTGCTCTTCACGTTAATATAGTGCCTTCGTTGAAAGAATCATTGAGAAAACGGCAGATATAGCTGTGTTCGTTGATATAAGACCGAGAAAACGACATTCAATAATTCCATTCCTGTAGGATACGGAATCCGACCAGAATGAAGCGTTTTGCGGCATATAAACGGATTGTTGCGATTTGCTTTCAATAGCAGAACATAAGATACCTTCCCTCCTCCAGTTGTTCTGCCCGCTGATTGGTCAAAAGTGACATCACATTGCTCGTCGTTGATTGGTCAAAAGACGTCACTGCTCGTCGTTCATTGGTCGGAGTTGGTGTTCCTTGCTATACGAGTTGATAGTCCAATATTTCCAGTGATAATGGCCATAATACTCGTAATATGGCTACTGTGTTGTTATCAGGACATTCTTGCTATGATCTGTTGTCGAAGTATCGGTCAGGTAGTTAAGATTATCAATGCATACGTGTCTTTTCTGCCTTTGTTAAGCCCAGGACGGTTTTCTTTTCTTATTAGTTACCCCTATCCATTTTCTTTGGTTTACGAATCACAAAGCACGATGGTAAAGGTCTTAGGGTACGTATATGACATTGCACATTTTTTACCATCGTTAATTCATCCATAAACTTTCTTTTAAGAAAAAAAATTCGGTTAATTGGCGATTTCAATGTCTTTAGAGTTAGAAAGTGATCTTGAATGATGCATTTAATACGGATTATTGCTCTGGATGAAGAGTATGGGGGCTAGTTCAGTAACGTGAGGGTGTGAAATGATGGCAGATTTTAATATGAGTATTAGAGTTCACTCAGTTAGATAGACTAGTTCCTATAATTTCCTATACACCAAAGAGCTCTTTGAAATGAACAAATAACGGTTTCAGTATGATTTCACAAAAATAAATGAAGATTGGCTGACTCGCAAAATTAAAATGCCATTAGATTTCCTTTGTGGTGTGACTACGGGGGTGCTGTGGGGGGGGGGAGGAGGGAGATGTTGGCGGGTTTTGAGGCCATCGTGACGTCACTCAACCAATCTGCGAGCAGCAGAAGTGGAGGAGGGAAGGTATCTTATGTTGTCCTACTGAGGACAACCATCGATCGATCGCTTATATGCCGCAAAACGCTCCATTCCGGCCAGATTACACCGTAAAAAGTCACAGACACTCCCGTTTTCTCGATCTTTTTCAACGAACACCGCCGTATACGTCGTTTTCTCGGTGTTTTTTTTCAACGAAGATCATTAGATTAACGTTATAGAAACTTCAATCAGTGTTATTTAATTGTGAATATACCAAATATATTGAAAATACTGCTTGGGGAGGGGGGGGTAGGATGAAGGAGTCTGTGATAATAGGCGTAAATGCCTGGACAGTGTAGGGATTCTGGGAGAGGGGTAAGGATGCTGGGAGAGGGGTAAGGATGCTACATGAGGTATATAATGGTGGGAGAGGGGTAGGGATGCCTGGAGAGGGAAAGAGATCCTTGGAAATGGTTAGGGATGCTGGTTAAGGGATAGCGATGGCTGAAGAGGGACAGGGATGACTGAAGATTTGTAGCGATGCTGAGAGAGGGGTAGGGACGCCGGGAGAGGGGAAAGAATGCCGGGAGAGGGGTAGGGGTGTCATGAGAGAGGTAGGGATGCTGGAAGAGGGGAAGGGATGCTGAGAGAGTGGTGAGAAAACCGGGAGAGGAAAATCGGTGATGGGATAGGGGTAGGGATGCTGAGAGGGGGGTAGGGATGCTGGAAAACGGGTAAGGATGCTGGGAAACGGGGAGGGGATGCTGGAAGAGGTGTAAGGACGCTGGGAGAGGGGTAGGTATGGTGGGAGAGGAGTAGGGATGCTGGAAGAGGGGTAGGGATGCCTGGAGAGGGGTAAGGATGCTGCGAGAGGGGTCGGGATGCTGGGAGAGGGAGAGGGGTGCTGGGAAAGGGATGCTGAGAGAGTGATAGGGATGCCTGAAAAGGTGTAGGGATGCTGGGAGAGGGGTAGGGGCGATGGGAGAAGGGAAAGGATGCTGAGAGAGGGGTAGGGGTGTCGTGAGAGGGGTAGGGATGCTGGGAAAGCAGGGAGGCTGGGAGATGAAAAAACAATACTTGGAAAGGGGTAGGGATGTTCGGAGAGGAGTAGGGATGCTGCGAGAGGGGTAGGAAAGCTGGGAGAGGAAAAGGGGTGCTGGTAGAGGGGTAGGGAAGCTGGTAGTGGTGTAGAGATGGTGGGAGAGGGGTACGGATGCCTGGAGAGGGGTAGGGATGCTGGGACAGGGGAAAGAATTCTGAGAGAGGGGTAGGGGTGTCGTGAGAGGGGTAGGGATACCTGGAGAGGGGTAGGGAAACTAGGGGAGGGGAGATGGGATTCTGGGAAGGGGGTTGGGATGCTGGGAGAGGGGTAGGGATGCTGGGATAGGGTATTGATGCTGGGAGAGGGGTAGGGATGCCTGAAGATAAGTAAGGATGCTGGGAGAGGGGTAGGGATGCTGGGAGAGGGGTAGGGATGCTGGGAGAGGGGTAGGGATGCTGGGAGAGGTTTAGGGATGATGGGAGAGGAAAAAGGATGCTGGGAGAAAGGTACGCATGCTGGGAGAGTGGTAGGGATGCTGGGAGAGGGACAGGGATGCTAGGAGAGGGGTAGGGATGCTGGAAGAGGGGTACGGATGCTGGAAGAGGGGTACGGATGCTGGAAGAGGGGTACGGATGCTGGGAAAGGTGTTGAGATGCTGGGAGAGGGAATAGGGATGTTGGCAAATGAGAAGAGATGCTGGGCGAGAAGAAGGGATGCATGGAGAGGGTATTGATGCGGGAGAGGGGTTAGATGCTGGGAGAGGGGTATGGATGTTGGGAGAGGGGTAGGGATGATGGGAGAGAAGTAGGGATGATGGGAGAGAAGTAGGGATGCTGGGAGAAGGGTAGGGATGATGGGAGAGGAGTAGGGATACTGGGATGGGGTATTGATGCTGGGAGATGGATAGCGATTCTGGACGAGGCGTAGGGATGCTGGGAGAGCGATCGGTGTCCTCCGTGAGGGGAAGGTATGCTGGAAGAGGGGTAGGGATGCTGGAAAATAGGTAAGGATGCTGGGAGAGGAGTTGGGATGATAGGAGAGGAATAGGGATGGTGGGAGATGGGTAGGGAACTGGGAAAAGGGTAGGGATGCTGGGGGATGGGCATGGATGCTGGAAGAGGGGTATGGATGCTGGAAGAGGGGTATGGATGCTGGGAGAGGGGTTGAGAATCTAGGAGAGGGGGTAGGGATGCTGGCAAAGGAGAAGGGATGCTGGGAGAGAAGAAGGGATGCATGGAGAGGGTATTGATGCGAGAGAGGGGTATGGATGCTGGGAGAGAGTAATGATCCTGGGAGAGGGGTAGGGATGATGGGAGAGAAGTAGGGATGATGGGAGAAGGGTAGGGATGATGGGAGAGAAGTAGGGATGATGGGAGAGAAGTAGGGATGCTGGGAGAAGGGTAGGGATGATGGGAGAGGAGTAGGGATACTGGGATGGGGTATTGATGCTGGGAGATGGATAGCGATTCTGGACGAGGTGTAGGGATGCTGGGAGAGGGATCGGTGTCCTCCGTGAAGGGAAGGTATGCTGGAAGAGGGGTAGGGATGCTGGGAGAGGAGTTGGGATGATAGGAGAGGAATAGGGATGGTGGGAGAGGGGTAGGGATGCTGGGAGAAGGGTAGGGATGCTGGGTGAGGGGTAGGGATGCTGGAAGTGTGTTAGGGGTGTCGGGAGAGGGGTAGAGGAGTCGGGAGACGGGTAGGAATGCTGGGAGTGGAGTACAGATGCTGGGAGAGGGGTAGGGATGATATGATAGGAGTAGGGATGCTAGGGATGCTGGAAGAGTGGTAGGGATGATGGGAGAGGGGTAGGGATGCTGGGAGAAGTGGTAGGGATGCTGGCTACGGAGTAGGGATCCTGGGAGAGGAAAAGGGATGCTGGGAGAGGGTATTGATGCTGGGAGAAGGGTAGGAGAGTCGGAAAAGGGGATGAGATGCTTGGAGAGGAGTAGGGATGCTGAGAGAGGAATTGCAATGTTGGGAGAGGGGAAGGGATGCTGGGAGAGGAGTAGTGATCCTGGGAGAGGAGTAGACGGGGTAGGGATGCTGGAAGAGAGGTAGGGATGCTGGGAGACGTGTGGGGATGCTGCGAGAGGGGTAGGGATGCTGGAAGATGAGTAGAGATGCTGAGAGAGAAGTAGACATGCTGAGGGAGGGGTTGCGATGCTGGGAGATGAGTAGGGATGCTGGGAAAACGGTTGGGATGGTGGGAGAGGGGTGAGGACGGTGAGAGAGGAGTAGGGATGCTGGGAGAGGGGTAGGGATGCTGGGAGAGGGGTAGGGATGCTGGGAGAGGGGTAGGGATGCTGGGAGAGGAGTTGGGGTGCTGGGAGAGAGGTAGGGATGCTGGGAGAGGGATAGGGATGCTGGGAGAGGGGTAGGGATTTTGGGAGAGGGGTAAAGATGCTATGAATGGGGTAGGGATGCTGAGAGAGGGGTTGGGATATTGAGAGAAGGTTAGAGATACTGGAAAAAATAGGTTGGGATATCTGACGACTATTCAAGTTAGTAAGGCACCTCGTATTAAAGAGGTTGAGGAGATAATTATGATTTAGGGTTTTCGTTAGGAAATTTACGAAGGGACTGCTTCCCCTGATCCTACATGTAATCTCCCGAGTATGACTAGATCATTTCTTTCTGATTTTGGACATGTTCTGTATTTGGAATGAATAAAACACATAATGCTGATAATATGATACTCATTTACACCTAGGTGGAGTCAAACAAAATCGTTCCTTTCTATTTTAGTACGTAAACGATTAATATTGCTCTTAACGTTAATATAGTGCCTTCGTTGAAAGAATCATTGAGAAAACGGCAGATATAGCTGTGTTCGTTGAAATAAGACCGAGAAAACGACATTCAATAATTCCATTCCTGTAGGATACAGTGTAATCCGACCAGAATGAAGCGTTTTGCGGCATATAAACGGATTGTTGCGATTTGCTTTCAATAGCAGAACATAAGATACCTTCCCTCCTCCAGTTGTGCTGCACGCTGATTGGTTAAGAGTGACATCACATTGCTCGTCGTTGATTGATCAAAAGACGTCACTGCTCGTCGTTCATTGGTCGGAGTTGGTGTTCCTTGCTATACGAGTTGATAGTCCAATATTTCCAGTGATAATGGCCATAATACTCGTAATATGGCTACTGTGTTGTTATCAGGACATTCTTGCTATGATCTGTTGTCGAAGTATCGGTCATGTAGTCAAGATTATCAATGCATACGTGTCTTTTCTGCCTTTGTTAAGCCCAGGACGGTTTTCTTTTCTTATTAGTTACCCCTATCCATTTTCTTTGGTTTACGAATCACAAAGCATAATGGTAAAGGTCTTAGGGTACGTATATGACATTGCACCTTTTTTACCATCGTTAATTCATCCATAAACTTTCTTTTAAGAAAAAAATTCGGTTAGTTGGCGATTTCAATGACTTTAGAGTTAGAAAGTGATCTTGAATGATGCATTTAATACGGATTATTGCTCTGGATGAAGAGTATGGGGGCTAGGTCAGTAACGTGAGGGTGTGAAATGATGGCGGATTTTAATATGAATATTAGAGTTCACTCAGACTAGTTCCTATAATTTCCTATATACCAAAGAGCTCTTTGAAATAAACAAATAACGGTTCCAGTACGATTTCACAAAAATAAATGAAGATTGGCTGACTCGCAAAATTAAAATGCCATTAGATTTCCTTTGTGGTGTGACTGTGGGGGTCCTGGGGGGGGGGACAAGGGAGATGTTGGCGGGTTTTGAGGCCATCGTGACGTCACTCGACCAATCAGCGAACAGCAGATGTGGAGGAGGGAAGGTATCTTATGTTGTCCTTCTGAGGACAACCATCGATCGATCGCTTATATGCCGCAAAATGCTCCATTCCGGCCAGATTACACCGTAAAAAGTCACAGACACTCCCGTTTTCTCGGCGTTTTTAACGAATACCGCCGTATACGTCGTTTTCTCGGTGGTTTTTTCAACGAAGATCATTAGATTAACGTTATAGAAGCTTCATTAAGTGTTATTTAACTGTGAATATACCAAATATATTGAAAATACTGCTTGGGGGGAGGGGGGTAGGATGAAGGAGTCTGTGATAATAGGCGCAAATGCCTGGACACTGTAGGGGATTCTGGGAGAGGGGTAGGGATGCTGGGAGAGGGGTTAGGATGCTACATGAGGTATATAATGGTGGGAGAGGGGTAGGGATGCCTGGAGAGGGAAAAGGATGCTGGGAGAGGGGTTAGGATGCTACATGAGGTATATAATGGTGGGAGAGGGGTAGGGATGCCTGGAGAGGGAAAGGGATGCTGGGAAATGGTTAGGGATGCTGGGAGAGGGATGGCGATGGCTGAAGAGGGATAGGGATGACTGAAGATGTGTAGCGATGCTGAGAGAGGGGTAGGGACGCTGGAAGAGGGGAAAGAATGCCGGGAGAGGGGTAGGGGTGTCATGAGAGAGGTAGGGATGCTGGAAGAGGAGAAGGGATGCTGAGAGAGGGGTAAGAAAACTGGGAGAGGAAAATGGGTGATGGTAGATGGGTAGGGATGCTAAGAGTGGGGTAGGGATGCTTGAAAACGGGTAAGGATGCTGGGAAACGGGGAGGGGGGGATGCTGGAAGAGGGGTAAGGACGCTGGGAAAGGGGTAGGTATGGTGGGAGAGGAGTAGGGAAGCTGGAAGAGGGGTAGCGATGCCTGGAGAGGGGTAAGGGTGCTGCGAGAGGGGTCGGGATGCTGGGAGAGGGAAAGGGATGCTGGGAAAGGGATGCTGCGAGAGTGATAGGGATGCCTGAAAAGGTGAAGGGGTGCTGGGAGATGGGTAGGGGCGCTGGGAGAAGGGAAAGGATGCTGAGAGAGGGGTAGGGGTGTCGTGAGAGGGGTAGGGATGCTGGGAAAGCAGGGAGGCTGGGAGAGGAAAAAACAATACTGGGAAAGGGGTAGGGATGTTCGGAGAGGAGTAGGGATGCTGCGAGAGGGGTAGGAAAGTTGGGAGAGGAAAAGGGGTGCTGGTAGAGGGGTAGGGAAGCTGGTAGTGGTGTAGAGATGGTGGGAGAGGGGTACGGATGCCTGGAGAGGGGTAGGGATGCTGGGACAGGGGAAAGAATGCTGAGAGAGGGGTAGGGGTGTCGTTAGAGGGGTAGGGATACTTGGAGAGGGGTAGGGATACTTGGAGAGGGGTAGGGAAACTGGGAGAGGAGATGGGATGCTGGGATGAGGATTGGGATGCTGGGAGAGGGGTAGGGATGCCTGAAGATAAGTAAGGATGCTGGGAGAGGGGTAGGGATGCTGGGAGAGGGGTAGGGATGTCAGGATAGCAGTAGGGATGCTGGGAGAGGGTTAGGGATGATGGGAGAGGAAAAAGGATGCTGGGAGAAAGGTATGGATGCTGGGAGAAAAGTACGGATGCTGGGAGAGTGGTAGCGATGCTGGGAGAGGGGTATGGATGCTAGGAGAGAGGTAGGGATGCTGGAAGAGGGGTAGGGATGCTGGAAGAGGGGTACGGATGCTGGGAAACTGGTTGAGATGCTGGGAGAGGGGGTAGGGATGCTGGCAAAGGAGAAGGGATGCTGGCCGAGAAGAAGGGATGCATGGAGTGGGTATTGATGCGGGAGAGGGGTTAGATGCTGGGGGAGGGGTATGGATGTTGGGAGAGGGGTTGAGATGCTGGGAGAGGGGGGTATTGATGCTGGCAAAGGAGAAGGGATGCTGGGCGAGAAGAAGGGATGCATGGAGAGGGTATTGATGCAGGAGAGGGGTTAGATGCTGGGAGAGGGGTATGGATGCTGGGAGAGGGGTAGGGATGATGGGAGAGAAGTAGGGATGATGGGAGAGAAGTAGGGATGCTGGGAGAAGGGTAGGGATGATGGGAGAGGAGTAGGGATACTGGGATGGGGTATTGATGCTGGGAGATGGATAGTGATTCTGGACGAGGCGTAGGGATGCTGGGAGAGGGATAGGTGTCCTCCGTGAGGGGGAGGTATGCTGGAAGAGGGGTAGGGATGCTGGAAAATAGGTAAGGATGCTGGGAGAGGAGTTGGGATGATAGGAGAGGAATATGGATGGTGGGAGATGGGTAGGGATGCTGGGAGAAGGGTAGGGATGCTGGGGGAGGGGTAGGGATGCTGGAAGTGTGTTAGGGATGTCGGGAGAGGGGTAGAGGAGTCGGGAGACGGGTAGGAATGCTGGTAGTGGAGTAGAGATGCTGGGAGAGGGGTAGGGATGATATGATAGGGGTAGGGATGCTGAAAGAGTGGTAGGGACGATGGGAGAGGGGTAGGGATGCTGGGAGAAGTGGTAGGGATGCTGGCTAAGGAGTAGGGATCCTGGGAGAGGAAAACGGACGCTGGGAGAGGGTATTGATGTTGGGAGAAGGGTAGGGGAGTCGGGACAGGGGATGAGATGCTTGGAGAGGAGTAGGGATGCTGAGAGAGGAATTGCAATGTTGGGAGAGGGGAAGGGATGCTGGGAGAGGAGTAGTGATCCTGGGAGAGGAGTAGAGATGCTGGGAGAGGGGTAGGGATGCTGGATGAGGGGTAGGGATGCTGGGAGACGTGTGGGTATGCTGCGAGAGGGGTAGGGATGCTGGGAGAGGAATTGCAATGTTGGAAGAGGGGATGGGATGCTGGGAGAGGAGTAGACCGGCTGGGAGAGGGGTAGGGATGCTGGATGAGGGGTAGGGATGCTGGGAGACGTGTGGGGTTGCTGCGACAGGGGTAGGGATGCTGGGAGAGGAATAGAGGTGCTGGGAGAGAAGTAGACATGCTTGGGGAGGGGTAGGGATGCTGGGAAAACGGTTGGAATGGTGGGAGAGAGGTGGGGATGGTGGGAGAGGGGTAGGGAAGCTTGGAGAGGGATAAAGATGCTATGAATGGGATAGGGATGCTGAGAGAGGGGTTGGGATATTGAGAGAAGGTTAGAGATACTGGAAAATAGTTTGGGATGCCTGACGACTATCCAAGTTAGTAAGGCACCTCGTATTAAAGAGGCTGATGAGATAATTATGATTTAGGGTTTTCGACAGGAAATTTATGAAGGACTGCTTAGCCTGATCCTACATGTAATCTCCCGAGTATGACTAGATCATTTCTTTCTGATTTTGGACATGTTCTGTATTTCGAATGAATAAAACACATAATGCTGATAATATGATACTCATTTACACGTAGGTGGAGTCAAACAAAATCGTTCCTTTTATCCTACACCCGACCCCAGGCTCAGTTATTATTTTTTTCTATTTTGGCAAGTAAACGATTAATATTATACTTAATGAAGCTACTATAACGTTAATATAGTGCCATCGTTGAAAGAATCATTGAGAAAACGGCAGATATAGCTGTGTTCGTTGAAATAAGACCGAGAAAACGATACGGTGTAATCCGACCAGAATGAAATTGCGCATTATAAACATGCGATTTGCTTTCAATAGCAGAACATAAGATACCTTCCCTCCTCCAGTTTTGCTGCCCGCTGATTGGTCAAAAGTGACATCACATTGCTCGTCGTTGATTGGTCGAATGACGTCACTGCTCGTCGTTCATTGGTCGGAGTTGGTGTTCCTTGCTATACGACTTGATAGTCCAAAATTTCCAGTGATAATGGCCATAATACTCGTAATATGGCTATTGTGTTGCTATCAGGACATTCTTGCTATGATCTGTTGTCGAAGTATCGGTCATGTAGTTAAGATTATCAATGCATACGTGTCTTTTCTACCTTTGTTAAGCCCAGGACGGTTTTTCTTTTCTTATTAGTTACCCCTATCCATTTTCTTTGGTTTACGAATCACAAAGCATGATGGTAAAGGTTTTAGGGTACGTATATGACATTGCACCTTTTTTACCATCGTTAAATCATCCATAAATTTTCTTTTAAGAGAAAATTACGGTTAAATTGCGATTTCAGCGTCTTTAGATTTACAAAATGAGCTTGTATGATGCATGTAAGAGGTATTATTGCTCTGGATGAATAGTATGAGGGCTTGTTTAGTAACGTCAGGGTGTGAAATGATGGCGGATTTTAATATGAGTATTCGAGTTTAATCAGTTACTTAGTGTGTTCCTATAATTTCCTATACACCAAAGTGCTCTTTAAAATGAACAAATAACGGTTCCAGTACGATTTCACAATAATAATTGAAGATTGGCTGACTTGCAAAATTAAAATGCCATTAGATTTCCTTTGTGGTGTGACTGTGGGGGTGCTTGAGGGGGGGACGAGGGAGATGTTGGCGGGTTTTGAGGCCATCGTGACGTCACTCGACCAATCAGTGAGCAGCAGAAGTGGAGGAGGGAAGGTATCTTATGTTGTCCTACTGAGGACAACATAAGATACTCCCGTTTTCTCGGTCTTTTTTAACGAACACCGCCGTATACGTCGTTTTCTCGGTGATTTTTTGAACGAAGATCATTAGATTAACGTTATAGAAGCTTCATTAAGTGTTATTTAATTGTGAATATACCAAATATATTGAAAATACTGCTGGGGGGGGGTAGGATGAATGAGTCCGTGATCATAGGGGTAAATGCCTGGACAGTATAGGGATTCTGGGAGAAGGGTAGGGATGCTGGGAGAGGGGTAAGGATGCTACATGAGAGATAAAATGGTGGGAGAGGGATAGGGATGCCTGGAGAGGGAAAGGGATGCTGGAAAATGGTTAGGGATGCTGGGAGAGGGATAGGGATGATTGAATGTGTAGCGATGCTGGGAAAGGGGTAGGGACGCTGGGAGAGGGGAAAGAATGCCGGGAGAGGGGTAGGGGTGTCGTGAGGGGGTTTGGGATGCTGGAAGAGGAGACGGGATGCTGAGAGAGGGGTAAGGCTGCTGGGAGAGGAAAAAGGGTGGTGGTAGAGGGGTAGGGAAGCTGGGAGAGAGGTAGAGATGCTGGGAGACGGGTAGGGATGCTGGGAAACGGGTATCGATGCTGGAAAAGGGGTAAGGACGCTGGGAGAGGGGTAGGGATGCTGGAAGAGGGGTAAGGATGCCTGGAAAGGGGTAAGAATGCTGCGAGAGGGGTAAGAAAGCTGGAAGAGGGAAAGGGATGCTGGGAAAGAGTTAGGGATGCTGAGAGAGTGATAAGGATGCCTGAAGAGGTGAAGGGATGCTGGGAGAGGGGTAGGGACGCTGAAAGAGGGGAAAGGATGCTGGGAAAGAGGTAGGAGTGTCGTGAGTGGTAGGGATGCTAGGAAAGGAGTTGGGAGGCTGGGAGAGGAAAAACAATACTGGGAAAGGGGTAGGGATGGTCGGAGAGGAGTACGGATGCTGGAATAGGGGTAGGGATGCTGGGAGACGGGTAGGGATGCTGAGAGAGTAGGTATGGATGCTGAGAGAGGGGGTAGGGATGCTGGATGATGGGTCGGGATGCTGGGAGAGGGGTAAGGATGCTGGGAGAAGAAAAAGGATGCTGGAGAAGGGGTATGGATGCTGGAAGAGGGGTAGGGATGTTGGAAGAGGGGTAGGGATGTTGGGAGAGGGGTAGGGATGCTGGAAGAGGGGTAGGGGTGTTGGGAGAGGGGTAGGGATGATGGGAGAGGGGTAGGGATGTTGGAAAAGGGGTAGGGATAATGGAAAAGGGGTAGGGATAATGAAAAAGGGGTAGGGATGCTGGGAGAGGAGTAGAGATGCTGGAAGAGGGGTAGGGATGCTGGGAGAGGGGGTAGGGATGCTGGGAGAGGAGGTATGGATGCTGAGAGAGGGGGTAGGGATCCTGGATGATGGGTCGGGATGCTGGGAGAGGAGTAGAGATACTGGGAGAGTGGTAGGGATGCTGCCAGAGGCGTAGGAATGCTGGGAGAGGGGTAGGTATGCCGGGAGATGGGTAGGTATGCTGTGAGAGGGGTAGGGGTGTCGTGAGAGAGGTAGGGATGCTGGAAGAGGAGTAGGGACGCGGGGAGAGAAGTAGGGATGCTTGGATGTGGGTAGGGATGCTGGGAGAGGGGTAGGGGTGCTGGGAGAGGGGCAGAGATGCCGGGATAGCAGTAGGGATGGTGGGTGAGGTTTAGTAATGATGGGAGAGGAATAAGGATGCTGGGAGAGGGATGGAGATCCCGGGATAGCAGTAGGGATGGTGGGGGAGGTTTAGTGATGATGGGAGAGGAATAAGGATGATGGGAGAGGTATAAGGATGCTGGGAGAGGGGTATGGATGCTGGGAGAGGGGTAAGGATGCTGGGAGAGGGGTAGAGATGTAGGGAGAGGGGTAGGGATGTCAGGCGAGGGGTAGGGGTGTCGGGAGAGGGGTAGGGATGCTGAGAGTGGAGTAGGGATGCTGGGAGAGGGGTAGGGATGCTGGGAGAGGGGTAGGGATGCTGGAAAGGGGGGTAGGGATGCTGGCAAAGGAGTAGGGATGCTGGCAAAGGAGTAGGGATGCTGGGAGAGAAGAAGGGTTGCTGGGAGAGGGTAAAGGTGCTGGGAGAGGGATAGGGATGATGGGAGAGAAATAGGGATGCTGGGAGAAGGGTAGGGATGCTGGGAGAGGAGATGCGTAGGAAAGCTGGGAAAGGGGTAAAGATGCTGGGAGAGGGATAAGGATGTTGGGAGAGGGGTAGGGATGCTGGGAGTGAGGTAGGGATGCTTTGGGGGAGATAGGTCTGGGAGAGGAGTAGGGATGCTGAGAGCGGGGTAGGAATGCTGGGAGAGTGGTATGGATGCTGGGAGAGGCGTAGGGATGATAGGAATGCTGGGAAAGGGGTAGGGATGCTGGGAGTGGGATTGGGATGGTGGGAGAGGGGTGGGGATGCTACGAAAATGGTATGGAATGTGGGAGAGGGGTATGAATGCTGAAAAAGGGATTGGTATGACTGGAGAGAGTTGGGGATGGTGGGATAGGGGTAGGGATCTGGGAGAGGGGTAGGGATGCTAGGAGAGGGGCAGGGATGCTTTGAGATAGGTAGGGATGACAATAATGGGGTAGGGGTGTGTGGAGAGGGGTAGGGATGATGGGAGAGGGATGGGAAAACAGGGAAAGGGGTTAGGGATGCTAGGGAAGGGATGGAAAAGCTGGGAGAAGAGTAGGGATGCTGGAAGAGGGATAGAAATGCTTGGAGAGGGGTAGGAATGCTGGAAGAGGAGTAATGATTCTGGGAGAGGAGTAGGGATGTTGGGATAGGAGTAGGGATGCTGGGAAAAGGGTAGGGATGTATGGAGAGGAGTAGGGATGCTTGGAGGGGGGTAGGGATGCTTGGAGAGGGGTAGGGATGCTGGGAGAGGGGTAAGGATGCTGGGAGAGGTGTTGGGACGCTGGGAGAGGAGTAGGGAGTCAGGGATAGGAGTAGCGATGCTGGGAGAGTGGTAGGTATGCTGAAATAGGAGTAATAATGCTGGGAGAGGATTAGGGATGCTGGGAAAGGGGTCGGGATGCTGGGAGAAGGGTGGGGATACTTAATAATGCTGGGAGAGGAGTAGGGTTCCTGGGAGAGGGGTAAAGATGCTTGGAGAGGTGTTTGGACGCTGGGAGAGGAGTAGGGATGCCGGGATAGGAGTAGCGACGCTAGGAGAGGGGTAGGGATGCTGGGAGAGCAGTAATAATCTCTTCTAATTTTGGACATGTTCTGTATTCAGAATGAATAAAACACATAACTAGCTTCCTCTCAATATCCCAACTCCTCTTTCAGCATTTCATCCCTTTCCAAGCATCTGTCTAGAAACAGTGAGTGATAGTGAGTAAGTGGGTGAGTGATTGTGTGTGTGTGAGTGACAGTGAGTGAGTGGTAGTGCGTGTGTGAGCGATAGTGAGTAAAAGAGAGGCGGTGGCAGAATCGGTAGAGAGGCGGCCTGCAGTCCTAATGGACCCAGGTTCGAATCCCGGCTGGGGCAGGGAGCAGTTTAAGGACTTGAATTGCTTATAAAGCAGACTTTCCTAATCTACCAGATAACCCGCCGACATGTCATAAAAAGTACCCCTGCTAATACCAGTACAGACAGCCCTAGCATGTATTCAATATGGATGGTGGGTGTTAGCGCCGAAGTGGTGACATGTGGAGATGTAGGAGGACTACTGGGCCCCAAGGAGAACTATTGGGACTTGGGAATAGGCCCTGAAGCCTTTGCGCAGAGTTGGACACGTAAAAAAAAAAAAAAAAATCTTCCATGATCACTAATTTCCTCTTATCTCTGTACCCCTCACTCGCAATTTCTACTGATCTACCAGGATCCCTACCCAACTCCCAGCATCCCTACCGATCTACCAGTATCCCCACCCATCTCCCAGACTCCCTGCCTTTCTACCACCACCCCTTCCCATCTCCCAACATCCCTAATTATCTCCATGCATTCCTATCCACCTCCCAGCATCCATACCCTTCTCCCAGCATCCCACGCTTCTTTCCTAGCACCTGTCCGCCATTCATTACTGGTGCTGCAACTTCTCTTACTATCAGTACCGCTATGACCACCACGACTAACACTAATACTACTATCACTATTACTACTACTACTACTACCGGCATTGCAGCATATATCAACATTACTGCTGCTCCTGTTGCTGCTGCTACTACTGCAACTGCAACAATAACAGAAACCATTACAACTGCTACTACTACTCCTGCTTCTCCTCCTCCTCCTACTACTACTATAACCACTACTACTTCCGGGATTACTACTGCTGTGTCGGGGTGCTAGCAGTGGAACTGGAAGTATGCAGACAGCAGGGTAGGGATGCTGGGTGGAGGGTAGGGATGCTGGGGATGAGGTAAGGATGCAGACAGTAGAGTAGGAATGCTGGGGGAGAGGTAATGAGGCAGATAGCAGGGTAGGGATGTTGGTAGATAGGTAGTGATGCAGACAGTAGAGTTGGGATGCTGGGAGAGGGGTAGAGATGTTCGGAGAAGGGTGGAGATGCTGGGAAAGAGGTAGGGATCCAGAGACAGGGGTAGGGATGCTGGGAGTGGGGTGAAACATTAGAAGGGGAGTGGGGATGCTGAAAGAGGGGTAGAGATGCGAGGAGAGGGGTAGAGACACTGGGAGAGAGGTTGGGATGCTAGAAGAGGGGTGGAGGTGCTTGGAGAGGGGTGGGGGTGATGGGAGAGGGGTAAGGATGGGGATGCTGGATGTGGGGTAATGATGCCTGGAGAGGGGTAGGGATGCTTGGTGAGGGTTTGGGTTGCCGAGAGAAAAGTGGGGATGCTGCAAGTGGGTTATGGATGCTGGGAGTGGGGTTGGGATGCCTCACCGGTAGAGGGTAAGGGATGCTGGGATTGGAATATGGATGCTGGGAGAGGGTTATAGTTACGTATGGTCATGAATACGTTTGTTTTGCATTTATCATTGTATTAGTCATTTTTTTAAATTGTGAAGTAATTGATAAGAGATAAAATTCAATCACAGTATTAAGAAACTAACTTGACCAATTAATAAAATACCCATGCCTCCATTTAAGGTAAACAGGTCTTCATTGCAGTTTACCATCGGACTAAATATCTTTCATTTGTATTTTTTGTTAAATTCCCTACAGATGATGGGGGAATTATGGTGTCAGTTTTGATGTGATAGGAAGCATTAGGAGAAACACACTGAGGTGGTTTGATGATGTGGAGAGTATGGAGAGCGAGAGACTGATGAGGAGAGTGTAAGTGAGATGGAGGGGGAGAGAGGGAGGGGAAGGCCAAGGATGAGATGGAGGGATGGAGTGGAGAGGTATATGAAAGAAGGGGGTGCGAACTGGGAGCAGGGCAGTGAAATGGCGGGGGACAGGGTGATGTGGTGGCAATTTGTTTGTGGCCACCCCATATAAGGGATTAAGGCGTCTGGCAATATATAGACAGATAGATAGTTCTGATACAGCTAACAATTGATACTGTACACAACTTGGGAAACCTTAAAGAGCTATCCCTCTCTCTCTCCCAGGAACCCCTACCTCTATCCCAGCTTATGTAAATCTCTCAAAGAATCCCTATCTGCCAACATTCATTCCTCTATCCGGTAATACTGTACTGACCTGTCTCTCACTATCACTATCCCTCTCCCAACATCCCAACCCATTTCCCAGCATCGAAAAAAAAATAAATAAATAAACTATTAAAAGTGAGAGAACTATCAAAAGCATGACAATAAAATGGTCTTGACAATCACACATATTATTCATCAATCACTGGCTTGGAGAAAACAGGTTAAAAAGGGACCAGGAAACAATATTGTTATTTATTAATTTTTGCTAAACATTTGCAAGGTTTTATAACATGGCAATAATGGCAAGTGAAAACTGAATTGGATTACAGGCTTGGTCATAAATCCAGAACAAAAAAGTGTGAGATGAGCAGTTGTGTCAGAGGATGATCATATATCAATACAAAAATTTAGGTATTTAAATTTGAAATGTATGGTCATACTATGGTACTTTACTCAGGCTTCCTCAAGCTGATTTTGTTCAGCTGAGGGGAATTCTAGTGGTCAGAAGGTTGAAAACTGTCTCAATTATCCTCTGGAAAAGTGGAAATTCTCCTAGCTGAATAAAGCAGACTGGATTTAGCCTGGACAAGACATCTAAGTGAATCCATGACAGGGAAAAATGCAAGTTTGTGAGGTGCATGTAAAGAATGGAATGATTAGGAGGAGGATGTGGAGAAACACAAGTCAGGGGCAACACTTCTTCATTCCTGAACAGTTTCTGCGATGAGTTTCTTCTCTGGAGTGAACCGTCTTCCATGAATAAGTTTTGTCCTTAATTCACGTTCCTCTCCTTCACCCTCGTATAACTGTGCTTGTTTCAGTTTGAGTGATTGTGATTGTCACTGGTTGATGGTGCTGTCACATTCTACTCCACCACAGTTCAGTGTCAGATGAACATTGTGGCTCTACTCATTCCAGTTGTACCTCTGATAAACAACACCCAGGCCAATGCTTCAGGATACCAATGCTGTGTGAAAGTGAAGATGCACACAGCACTGCTTAGAGCGACTATAAAGTACTGTACACTACATTCAGCACTGTTTGGATGATTACGAAATAAGGTGTGTAAACAATACCATGTTGTTAGGTGATTCAGTGTAGTGCTGTAGTGTACGCAGACAAGTCTCAGTGGTTGACCCTATGCTGCACTGTGGTATTCAGTGTAAAATAATGTACCATGATAATACACTGGTGCTCCAGGAGGCACCATTATATAATAATAATTTTTAAAAATGCTGGGGGGGAGGGGGGGACTTTGACCTGCTGGTATAAATCCTCGTACTACGGTCATTTTGTGGGCAACCCCTGGAACACATGGCTGTGCATGTCATGTGACTGATTTATGAAATGAGTGATGGCTCAGGTAGGGAGGCCAATTACTTCAAGATCTGATCCCATACTCATGTACAGCACTTATATAGACTACCAATATCAGATTAGACAGTTTGTGAACATTATCAACTGAATTTTGTACTGTACATCAGTAGTATTGAGAGGCACCTACACATTATGGGCAATAAAATTAATGAACAAATTCTGGACAAGATATTCACTATGTTTTTATCTGGACCTGCCTCATATATCTGTTACTAGCTGCCTATTAATATTATTTAAATAAAATCCTTTCAACAAACTACAAATTACATAGCTGTTAATTTTGTAGTATATTTGTTCTTAAAAAAAAAAAAAAAAAAAAAATGCTATATTAATGAACAGGAAGGTGTCATTAGAGACGGAAAGTGCAAACCAAACTGTACTATCATGAGCAAAAAATTACTGCAGTCCTCTGCCGACACTGAGTCCTGCCTTCCATATTTACAATTCCTTCTCAAACATCAGGGAGTATTTAACCTTCTCATACTCTTTGCTGTGTGTTTCACACTGCTATCACATACAAATATTTCCTATAACACTTTCCTATGTTGCTGCCAGCAGGAAAATGTAAGCAAACTTTTGATCACCATAGTACTGTACTTCTGTAAATTATCCTAGTACTGTAGTGGGATAATGTGTCATGTATATGTAAACAGGAATGGAAGTAATATATCCATCCAATCATCATCCATCTCTTTATTCCCATTTTAATATGGACCATAGGAGAATGCAGTATGGCTACTCACTCCAAGCATTTGGGGTAAGGGTAATCAGCTGCACATCCCCAAGAAGCACTACTGCATTAGAGCATAGTTACCACCCAACATACTAAATGATTTTCTGGGTCACAGGAAACCACTTGGCTTGTCACTCCTGAAGGCAGCAATCCAATAAATCGGGTGAGTGGATGGTGGGTCACATTATGATTAGTGTGTGTGTGTGTGTGTGTGTGTGTGTGTGTGTGTGTGTGTGTGTGTGTGTGTGTGTGTGTGTGTGTGTGTGTGTGTGTGTGTGTGTGTGTGTGTGTGTGTGTGTGTGTGTGTGTGTGTGTGTGTGTGTGTGTGTGTGTGTGTGTGTGTGTGTGTGTGTGTGTGTGTGTGTGTGTGTGTGTGTGTGTGTGTGTGTGTGTGTGTGTGTGTGTGTGTGTGTGTGTGTGTGTGTGTGTGTGTGTGTGTGTGTGTGTGTGTGTGTGTGTGTGTGTGTGTGTGTGTGTGTGTGTGTGTGTGTGTGTGTGTGTGTGTGTGTGTGTGTGTGTGTGTGTGTGTGTGTGTGTGTGTGTGTGTGTGTGTGTGTGTGTGTGTGTGTGTGTGTGTGTGTGTGTGTGTGTGTGTGTGTGTGTGTGTGTGTGTGTGTGTGTGTGTGTGTGTGTGTGTGTGTGTGTGTGTGTGTGTGTGTGTGTGTGTGTGTGTGTGTGTGTGTGTGTGTGTGTGTGTGTGTGTGTGTGTGTGTGTGTGTGTGTGTGTGTGTGTGTGTGTGTGTGTGTGTGTGTGTGTGTGTGTGTGTGTGTGTGTGTGTGTGTGTGTGTGTGTGTGTGTGTGTGTGTGTGTGTGTGTGTGTGTGTGTGTGTGTGTGTGTGTGTGTGTGTGTGTGTGTGTGTGTGTGTGTGTGTGTGTGTGTGTGTGTGTGTGTGTGTGTGTGTGTGTGAGAGATACCACAGTATGGCCCAACTCTGATCCACTTCATACCTAATGAGGGTCCAGGTTGGGCCAAAACTAATATTTCTTCATAATAAACACAATGAGGAAAGACAAGGAAGACATGGGTGAAGAGAAGTGAGATTTATTCTATACTCTTTCTGCCTATGGCTATGGCAAAAACAGCTGTGAATAAATCTCCCCTCTAGTCACCCATGTCTTCTTCTACCTTCTTCCCATAGCTGTTATGTCTCTGTAATAACACAGTTTCAATGTGTGGATATAATTCTCCCATTTAAGCAGCTAACATCAATGATAAATCAAGATACATAAACAATAACACCTCCACACTCTCAATCATGTAACATTTAGGAACGCTTGTGCATGCAGCCAGTTAAGTCAAATTGGTGGACTTAGTCTGTTTCCCCTTTGTTCATCCAGCAACAATATCAGTTATTGACAGTGATACTCTGGGGTAAGACTGGGGCTTAACAAAAATAAATTTTCTACCTTAATGGGCCTCATGTAGTCAACAGGTATTAATCTTATGCTCTTGTCTTCTAAACCAATTAAGCAAACCTGAGTACACTACATTTATGTTCTTAAATTATTCAAAATATGTTCAACGACAGTTGCAATTAAAGCAGATACAAGATCTGAATCATCAAAATGCAATTTAAGGTTCCTACCCAACAATGTGCTTCTTAAATTACACTAGTAATTAAAAATTTACTCCTATTATTTGTTCTGAGGAGGACTAGATTACAATATGACTGATTTTTAGTGATATGAATATAAAAAATTTGGTCATGTTCACATGTAATACAAGAGGCTTCCTGTGTGAACTTTCAGTAATACTGCACGGCTTCTCCTGGGTTGTGTTAACTGCATCTGTGTGTACAGTTGTGGACATAAATGCAGATCCACTTCATAGTAATAAACAGTGACACAATGATCAATGACTTTCAAAACAAAGTACAGTATTGTATTCTATTCCAGTTCATACCAAAATTATCTTATTAAGGTGAGAGTGAATTATAAATGAGTGAGAGTTTATAATGCCACCACTAATCCTCTCAAGGCTGGGATAAATCTAGTATCCTATTCCAACTAACGAAACATGATTTAAGATGATTTTATTCAGTCATGTGAGTCATGGGTGCCAGAGTGTCAGTTAATAAGTATGAAGTATTTTCTGCCAAAGTGACTACAAGACATCTATGAAATATAAGGCTGAGTCCAGATATGGCAAAACAAACAACACTGCCCATGCTCAAGTGCAGTCAAAGGAATTCACTATACTGTACAGTAACTCCTCATTATAAGTTAGATTATTATTTTTTTAGCATTTATCAATCCATCCTTTACTAGTATACAATCCTTTACTGCCCCATCAGATGAGAGGCCCAGAGTAAGACTACTCAGTCCATACATCTACCGCAAGAACTATCCCTTGATGCATGAGGTGTCCTGACGAGACAGGGTCCACTGATACTGGAATATGGTAACAGCAACAGCTAATCCCATTTTTACCCCCTTCATGGTATTGGAAACTGAGGCTAGGGTACCGTAACTCTGTAAATCTAAGGGCAGATGATCAGCCTGCCTCTCCTGATGGGACTGCATGCTTGGAAGCCTCCATTCACCCCTTAGGAAGTGAACCTATAAAAGACCACCACTACGACAGGGGCATTCTAATCACTATACCACCAGGAACACAACCTCAACTTACAACAAGTGCCTGTACCTGCATTCAGTGAGTTATGGTTATTGACTGATGTGCCAGTAGAAATATAGAAAAGGCTGGTACAAACAACTGATATGACTGGTATTTGTGACTGGTTGCATGATGGGGTGGGTGACTGAGCTGCGAGTGACAAGTGTCATACAAAAAGGTCGAACACATTTACCATTACCTTTCATTGTTCTCTTTTAAAAAATCACAGACGTTTCACTCATCGGTACATTTAAATGAAAACATATGCACCATTGTGGTCCTTGTTTCCTGTCAAGCTACAAAAACAACTTGCCTGAAAATCAAAGCCTTCACCCTTTAAGGAGGATCATCATAATTAAGGTGAAACATGAACAGATTTTAAGACAACATATTCCCATTTAAGTTTTCCTATGTTTTTATGGGATGAGTAAAAGGTATAGATTCTTAATAAATGATCAGTAACTTGCATCTTGTTCATTTTCCCATGTCTGAGTGATCAAAGTTTACATCCACTGTCCCTCATGTTATGAGTTTCAATATAAAAAGTGTTGACTACCTGATGACAAGTGATAAGAAAGCATTTCTTTGTCAACTTAATGGGGATTTTGTGTATTATTTTACATGTTGGGGAAAATTTGATAGGATTGCAGTATAGGGAGAGGACTTGCAGATACATGGAAAAGGTAGAAGACAAAAATTCAAGCAGTAACAAGAAGTCTGCTGATACTCAAAATCAAGTTTGATTAATTTAATCTGGTTAGCTCAAGATATATTTATCTATACATTTTTGCCAGACTTAACATAATTTTAACTATGTCATAAACTACTCAGATTATCTTCACAAAATAAAGATGAATCATCCTTAAAGGGTTAGGTTTTTTTGTCTAATCATGGACAGTATGCTTCTGTATCTTTAGTAATGCTTGGCTTCACTTACTAATAATTAAAGAGTTGTTGAGTATTATGAATAAAGCAGAATTTATACAATACAAACTGTAAGTATCTTCTAACCAATGTACAGCTCGAGACAAAAGTTCATCTAGCATTTCACCTCTTCAACTTCTAACTTCTTTTGGTTGGCTCTTATTCTTCAGCTGAGAGAGGCATGGTATGTTTCTCTTCTCATGTATGATTTTCTCTGATAAGATGCATCAGAGAGGAAAGTGACGGATATGCCCTACGTAAAGTATACGTAGCAGACAGCAGGCGAATTTTTGTCTCTGATTGCACACTGAAATGCTGTGTTTAGAATTTTTACCACACTGGATCAAAACATCTTTTTCTTTCAACTGGCTTGTGGTGTTGCTAGAACAGTGTAAATGAAGCCCATAGTAAAATTATTGCAGTAAATTACTCTGTACTAAATGAGTTCACCTACTGCCTCACACACAAACTAGCTCAGGACTGTTGCTATCTATGTAACTCCTTCATTACCATGACTCTGCAGGGATTTTATTCCTGCTACCATCTAATGATTCCATACTACTTGTAAGAGATACCAATCATAATAAAGAGGTTAACACAGATTGTTTCTAAACCCTTTACTACAAAAGGTTTCCGAAGCTGAATAAAATAATATGACGATAGCAAAAATATAAAGGTGTCATTGTAATGAAAGGGTCAGCAAAGGTCATGGTTTCCACGTCCTAAACAATGGTCTCTATGAGCGAAGGTCGGCACGGTACCTGACCCGTGTTTGGACTCATGTTTTCCTTATTCTGTGAGAGACTGCTAGTGGCATGACCACCTTCTCCACCAACCTTTTCCCCTCTCCCTGCCTCCCCAGATATCCTACTGGGGGCCGGAGAACCTGATCCAGATTTACAAGTATCTGATCCTACTTTAGATGTGGTTGAACCTGATTTACTAATATCTGATCCTACTTTAGAGGTACCTGACCCTGATTTACAAATATCTGATCCTGCTTTTGAGGAGCTTGAACTTGACTTACAATTATCTGATCCTACCTCAGAGGCACCTGATCTGAAGGATTCAGATCTAACATTACTGGAATCTGTCCCTACTCTCATGGGGGCAGGAGAAGGCGCAGGACCTATGCTGAAAGACCCTGTGTGGTGGCTGGCATCATGAGCTGAGGGCATGAGATCTGGGGGTCGGGCCTCATCCAGCTGAGACACCAGGCTGCGGGTGGAGTCTGGAGAAGCGAGCGGGGCAGGGCGGAAGGCTGTGCGGGGAAGGGAGGCCACAGGATCATCGTCGTCTGGGTCATCAGGGTCACGTGGAATGACCCCAACTGTGTATGCAACAACCGTTGCATGATCCAGCTTCCCAGGTACCAGTGCCAGCTTCTCACAAACCTGTATCAAATCAGATAAATTACTGTATTACCATCATCATCATTGTCTTGAGGATGGGGTGACGTAGGGTCCAAGTAGCATGGATGGAGAGTGCACAAAAGAAGGAGAACTGTCATAAGCACACCTAGTGAAATGAACTATGTGGTCAATCATACACTATTCACATTTCCTGAATCCTGGATAAGCAACACAAACACACACACACACACACACACATCTGCAATAACTATAATGAAGTAACCACATTCACTCATCTGCACAAGAACACAGGAGGAAACGCAAATATAAGAGTAACTAATGAGGAAACATTATGAACCTACTTCCATCAGTAAAATCACTATTAGGTAATAACAAATAGGTGGTGATGATGATGAAGATGATGATGATGGATTATGGTTCAAGTCCATAGGCTTCAACCAGTCCTTGATAATCTCAAAACTTGGAATCAGCATAAAGATATTCATTTTTTGATTCAGTCCCAGGTGCCTTTATTTAATATGTGCCATTAAAACTACTGTCCTTGCCTGCTCACCTTCCTCCTCCTGTTTCGCTGGTCAGATCTAGAGAGTTGCTGTGAACCTTTAGCTGAAGACGAGGGGGCATAGAGGTCTGGGTCTTCCAATATCCTCCTCTTGGCCACGGTCAACTTGGTGGCAAAGTGAACCATCTCCAGGCACAGACCCTGGGCTGTAGTAACTGGGCCGGGTGACGTCAGGCCAAATCGTAGGAGGTCTTCCATTCTGAGTAGGGTCAACTCATGTCGCTGGTGAGCCTCCACCAATGGAAGGAAAGGATCTGCCTCAACTTCTTCCCCATCCCCATGCTCTGGCAGCCCAGCACCCACGGACTTGACATTGCACAGTGGCTGTGGATGGAAACAAAGTGAGTGGTGAAAGCAAGACTGAGGAGGAACAAAACAAGAACACTGGCACTGGTACACTACTGGAAATGTAAGGAAAATGGAAATTGTACCATACGTCAGAAAACACAAATAATACAATACAACATCCATCCATCCATCCATCCATCATCCAATCCTACATTGCCCCATGAGGAGCGTAGGAGCCCGGGGCTAGGCAGTTGGTCCCGACATTTAAGATGAGAGTGACCAGCCTCACTCATCCCTGAGTGGCATTACATGAGCAATCAACCCCAACCACCCCTTGGATATAAACCTTCACCGGCTCAATCCGACTGGAGCGCAGTAACTACCCACTAAACCACCAGGCGCCAAAATTTGGTTATATGGTTACCATCCAGCGTAGTAAATGGTTTCCTGGTGCACAGGACACCATTTGGCTTGTCACTCAGTGTAGAGTCACCCACAGGCTGAGGGAAGTGGAAAGAATGAAGGAATGAAAGACAGAAGAGGGAGTGTAAAGTCACCCGTAGTCAGAAGGACAAGGAAAGAATGAAGGAAAGACAGAAGAGAATGGAAGGAAAGAAGGATGGAGAGGAAAGGGCAGACACCTGAGAGCAGCACTACATCGAGTGTGTGGATGGTGAGCGCCCCCACCTACCACAATGCAGTCAATTAATATATCTTTCAAAACCCCTACTCCTGAATGATAAGATAATTTAAATGAACTGGATAACTGAAAGTTTGATGTGAGGCAGTGAAATGGATGAGATGTAAACAGAAATATGCAGGAAAAGGATATCATCTGTAGACAGTATGATCACATCGTGAGTTGGGTGATAATATGTTGTCTGTTTTTCTTATATGCACCATGTCACAAACCAAATAAATTAGAGTAGTGTAATAACTCTTGTATATTCCAGCCTCCCAGTATTCATGTATCCTAACACTGTCTCCCCCAAGATTATATCTGATTATCTAGGTGCCTTACTATTCCAAGGCTGTAGTCCACAAATGATTAAGTGTAATTTAAACTCATCTACAATATACGTAAATTCCATTCAAACTTAAGGTCAAATTAAATATTTCACAGCTTTATTTTACTGAGGGGTAGCTGCATGAGTGAAGCATATACTACTATTATTTCTGATAAATACATTAAGACTTTAATGTTTTAAATGATAACTTGTTTGGGTAGAAGAGTGAGATAAAAGCCTGTTTGTGGTGCCAACCTGCTTGGTAGGTCTGGTGTGGGAGGCCTGCTGATCCTTGCTACCGATACCCTGCTGACTCCTCCTGCTGCGGCCACGCTGGTGCTGTGAGTGCTGGTGCTGCCGCTGCTGCTGTGCTCGTCCTCCCTGCTGGTGCTGGTGGCCATTTCTCCGACTGCCATGGCTTGATGAACTCCCTCTCCCTGTCTCCCTTCCAGAGCTTCTATTATTCTGCTGTTGCTGTTGCTGTTGCTGTTGTCTTTGCTCCTGCTCCATAACACCGTTGACCTGGCTGCCACTGCTGGGCCTTGTAGTACTCTGGGGTTCCTTGGATGCACTCTTGGCCTCCTTCTCCTTCCGTGGGATGGCAAACTTGCCCACGACAGGATCAAAATTATCGGAAATGCCATCACTGGTGAGGAAGACGATATCCCCCGGGTCACAGTAAGTGAGGGAACAGGTCAGATTGTTTAACTCGGGGTTCTGGCCATCAACAGGACCAAGCGCACCCAGGGCATCACGCATGTCACGCATGCTGTAGATGTCATGTGAACCTGAAAAAGGAGGAAAGTTTTGTTTACCATCATCATCATCATCATCATCATCCTCATCATCACAATTCTAATTTCTAAATAAAAATATGAGGTGAGGCATAATCCAGAAACAAACAATGAGAAAGCACAAACGCAAGGGAACTACAGGACATGTTCAATAAGATGGGTCACAAGATTCATAAGTTGTAAGTAGCAAGAATAATGAAAATATCAAAATAAATGGAGTGAAGCTCTTAAAGAGGCTATTTCCTTCAAAAGTAACTAATAATCATGCCAACATCCATGGTGGATGGAAGGCTGTGACCCATCCCTTCTAAACTGGTATGAATCAGTTATTTCAAGGACAAAGCTGTGAGCAAGTGGGAGTTTTTTCTGCATCTCCATACGTTCTCCAGGATTCGGAAAGACATGATACCGGGCTGCACTGCAAATAAACTTTTTCTTCAATGTTCTTTGTTGTTTGTTACCAATGCTGTCAAAGAACTACCACAGACTCATATAATTTTAATACAGTCCTGAGTATATAACTGGTGCATGGCTAATCATTAATTTTACTTGTAAATCCATATCTGAAAAAAAAAGAAAAAAAAAATTTTGTTATGCAAATATGAACTCCTGTGAAAAAATTTCAGTTGACACTGCTGACAGGGTTACAAGAGTGGCCTCCCTTTACCGAGATCCTGCCTATACCTGTGTTCAATGCTAAATATAGCATTTTATACAGAGTGTGTATTTACCTATATGCAGGTAGTCCTCATAAGTCAGGGATGTGCTGCAAAACATCAAAGCATTTTCATACAACTGGTAGTGTTGTTATTGTTGCTGTTGTTGTTGTTGTTGCTGCTTAATTCCAATCTGTCTGGTCAAGGAGACTCATCAACCTCAGGTTAGTACCTGTAACTGCTTTTGTGGGACCATTCTACAGGTATAGTACAGTACATACACTGTGTAGTGATTGAGTGCCTCCTTGTGGCAGACGGCAGCTCACCAAGGCCAGATCAGATCATGGTTCTTCTCACAACAAGGTGGAGGAAAATATGGCGAGGGTTGGCTCCCTGATGGACAATGAAGCTGCTCCACCCAGTAATATTTTCTTGTTGTTGAGTACTCCTGGTCTGTCTGGCTAGGCAGACTCTTCAACCACAAGCAAGTAACTGTCCTGCAGGGCTATCCATTGCAGTGAACCTATATTCCCTTGCAGTGGACAGTGCCTTACAACATTAAGGCCAAGGGAAGAGTGTAGAAGTTTGGTCCCTGGATGGATGCCATATTTGTGTCTATCCAATTCATGGAGGCACCACAGTAAGTGCCACATTACCCCATTGTTTGGTTATATGGTTATCATCAAGTGTAGTAAATGGTTTCCTGGATTACTGGAAACCATTAGGCTTGTCACTCAATACAGAACCACCTGAAGTGGAAAGACGAGCAATAAAGTGATAGAAGGATGAGAGGAAATAGGAAGAGATGAGGGCAGACACAGAAAAAGAAAGGTAAAGGTGAAGGATGAAGTAGGCAGCACCACATCAAATCAGTGAATGATGGTTACCACAATCTACCACCATCCACCCAGGGTGTATAACAGCACCATGTGTAAGCTTCTTGATAATGCCACTGATAATGTAAACTGGGGAAACTGGCAAATCAGCTTTTGGGCAGCAAGGAGAGCTAAAAGGACAATTTTCTGTGATTTACTGTGGACTTCACCCTATCATGATGTATTTCTCTGTTTTCTTCTAGTTATTTCTAGACTATTTTTTTCAGCATAGGGGAGACTGAACTTCAGAGGTTAGATAAAACCTTCAACAATCCTTCCACTTCTATGGCATTCGATAGATCTCAATATAATCAACCAGAGATTAGAAAGAATAAACCAATACAAAATGTCACTGAACTGAAAGGGTTAATATTAAAACATCAAAATAAAATAATCTTATTATGAAAAATGAGTGTGTTGTCCTGAATTAATACAGTATAACACTTGGGCTTACCTTGCGTTACCTCCCGCACCCCATGCTTCTGGGAGTAAACGTAAGCTAAGGAGTCCCCCACATTGCACACACACACCACAAACTGGTCTCGGCTGGCCAGGGGAGCCACCACCGCAGCTGTCAACGTTGTTAGCATGCCATCCTCCTGCAGAATGAGGCTGTGGGCTGCATGGAAGGACCTTAGCAGTGCCACAAAGATATCCTGCCAGGGTGTGGGGAACCTACATTAGTACACTTTAAGGCACTCTGATGGTTGGCTAGCTTTAAGCAAGATGATCACAGGCTAAGTTACTAAAAAACATCATTATAATGAAACAAGTACAAGTAATTTCATTCTACATATGACCTCCAGTGTGTAAATGGTATTTATTCAGGTGTCTCAATAAGAAAAGATTTTGGTTTAGGCTTTCATCTGTTTAACATTCTTTAGAAGGGGAATCTCTGCCACCTCCTAGCCTTTCCATTAAAAATAATAAATGAAATAACTGGTAAACAAATATCTGCTAACCCCCTACTACCCTACTAACTAGAGTACAGGAGTGTAAGTGGCAAGGCTACTGTAGTCCAGATCATTTAAGGTGTTGGAGACCACTATATGTCTTCAACCACATTTAGATGACAAAAGAAAAATTCCATCCTTGTCTGCATAAGACCTGAGATGATTTAATGCATGTTCTCCTCCAACTTTGAAACTTTATAATTATCATTTTAACCACTTTTTCCTATTCAAGGATGGAGCAACGTGGGATCCAAAAAGCAAGGAATGAGAATCGGTAAATAAAAATAAATAATAAAAACAAACTCTGGAGGTCGGCAAGCCATAATGAAATATGAACAGAATGGGTAAATAAAGCTCACATTGGTAGTTTCAGGTGGTGCTGCAGCAGGTGAGTACAAGGCAGTGTTGAGATGATGGAGGCAACCGTGGACAGCACATCGTGCCGCCACACTTGCCTTCTCACCCCAGTTCACACCATCAGCCAATGCCAACACCGCACTGTCCTCTCGTGCCACCACACCAAATGCATCAGCTATGGGGTTACCTGTAAGGAGGAAAGGGATGAGATCATGCTAGTGCAGAATACAGTAAAAGCCCTCCAAAACCAATCACCAATAATCCAAAAATCCCAATACTCAGAATTTGTCAGGGCAAAAATTTTCAAAATTTTCTGGGCTTTTTTTCAAATTTTCCAGGGCTTTATCTAAGGATTTATCTGGCTTGGACTTGCCCTTGGACTTCAATGTACCTGCCTCCAACTATCCATCTATACTTCTATGCATTTCCAGTGAGTAAAACAGTAACCCATATCATTTTAACGTGTTTATTTAATGATCATGTAAAGTACATATTTCTAATATTTTCACAGTGTCCTCCCAATAGTCCCAAAAAAAACAATAGTCCGGAAGACCCTCAATCCCCTGCCATATGGACTGCAGGACTTTATTGTACTATGTTTGTTTATGTAAGCCTTCCATACTAAACTTTTCTGCCCTTTGCATTCCAGGTTTTCATATACAACTTCTACTACTTAACGGTGTTGTTGCTTTTACTGTGAGTTACTGTTGATGCTACTGTGGCTCCTGGCTCACCTGCATGCTTAACCTGATGCCTTATGTTACAGACGCTGTCCCCTCCCCCACTTGTACTCCTCAACTTAATCTTACCCCTATCCTCTCTCCACACTCCCTCCCTTCTTTTCCCTCCTCTTACTTCAAACTTCTACCCCACTCTCTACTCATTTCCCCATTTTCTCCCCTCTCCCCTCTCCTAATCATTCTCCCCACCCACTCATTGCTCTCCACCCATCTCTCCTCTTCCCACCGCTTCCCCCACTTTGTCTTCTTTCCTCACCTGTCTCATCCCCACCCACACTAGTACCATGGATTACTAACCTGCCCGTTCACTGGTGATGGGATGTCGTTCGTACAGTGTGGTTGACAGTCCGTATGCACGTCGATGGGGGCGGTTCCAGTTCACCAGACCCGCGATCTCCTCAGACTCACTACGTCTCAGGTCAGGGTCAGGAGCTAAAGGGGGAAAGTGAATGTAAACAAATATGGGTAAGCCAAAGGGAGCAGTGCAAAACCATGGATAAAAAGAATGGTAACAACGATGGATAAAAATTTTCTAACCTAATTTTTCCACCTTGCTGATGTAATCACTGATATGACTATTAAATAAAATTTGGTATGATCTGAGTTATGGAAATCTCAGACTTTAGTGTTATTTAATGCTGACTTAAACTAGTGAGCTAAAGCAAAGCTCCCTGGTGTCATGAATTTATGATAATATTCAAAATGACTAGGGTTAATTTTAACTGTACTAAAATATTATTAACCTCTTGAAATTACAGTACAGTACATTTTATTTCTATAAGATGAATATCATAAATTTATATATGAACTGAAGACACTACAAAAAAAATGAGAAATATGGTAACATAACAATACTGTCACAAGCATCTGCAGTTGAACAGTTGCACAAAGTCTATAATATTATTAAACTAGACTGGTGGTATTCTGATAATTACAACATGGCACACAAGAACACAAAATGCATAAGAATATTGACTTAAAAAAAAAAAAAAAAAAAAAAAAAAAAAAAACACTACGTACGAAGTGACCGTACATTAAACATGCAACCTGAATTAATGTTAATATAGTGAATAATACAACAAGCAGTGACCTTCTTAGTGGCATTCAAGCACAGGTGGAAGATATGGGATAAAAATACTGAAAATGCAGCATGTTATTAATAGGCTACCCCTTAAATACACAGCAGCATTAATTTGAAGAGTTGGGACTAGTTTGCATATCTGAAGAGTGATACACAGATTAGATGATGTAAGTAAAAGTACAAAGAATGTGAGAGGTGTGTACAACATAGTCCACTCTTTCAGTTCTATATCAATGAGTGACTTTTGTCATGATTTACTATGCCATATAAATTATTTCTCATCTAACGAAAGTAATTCATCTCCACTTAATCCTCCTTCAGTCACATTACAGTACAGTATTAAACTACATCTAATATTCATGTGATAAACCACTGATGCATTTGCCTAAGGCCACAGAGTGTGTACAGAAAAAGGTTTCTGTGTCAAACTGATGATGATCTACGCTTCAGCATTCTATTCAGTACAAATAAGAACCTCAAAAAACTCCTTGAAAATAAATGAGACTAATATCTGTCTTGGCATGTGTTTTGCATGAGAAAGAAAAAAATACATTCCAGCAACTAGCCTATCATTTAATGGTACAAAGTATACAGGGTGAACACCTGAAAAACACCTCTCAATTCTCTGGTATGGTATGATAGCATCGACTAGCATTTTTTTACTTCCAAATCAAACGAAGAGGATGGCTACAAAAGGGATTAAGATATACTATATTCAGGACTGAGAGAAAGGGAATTTTGAAAAGGTAAATTCTTAGCTCAAAGGATGAGAATTGGTGGGAAGTACAGAAAAGGTGTATTATGTTCTGAAATGGACTTCTGCAGGCCTATCATTTCTTCTTTTTGGGGGGGAGTGGGGGATGGAACTTTGGTTAAGATGACAATGATAGGCAGATCTGACAAAAATCATACTGGAATACTGTATTCATTGGTTGTATGTTATATCCTTTGAGGATTATAAGGGAGGGTAGGAAAAAAAATGCCCCTGGGATTAGTGTGACTGTGTTGATGCAGTACTGACATGACTGATGCCGATACCAAAATAGTCATACCATGCTATACAATCCATCGCTATATAATACCCTGCCTTAGTGATGTATAAAAAAAATAAATAAAAATAAAAAAATAACACCCTCCCCTGCCTTAGTTATGTATAAAAAAATATAAATAAAAATGAAAAAATAACACCCTCCCCTGCCTTAGTGATGTATTAAAAAAAAAAAAAAAAAAAAAAAAAAAAAACACCCTCTCCTGCCTATCCATAGCCAGTCCCCAGTAATCTGATGGGTTTTCATCCAATGGGATTTTTTTTAACCAATTTTGATGATATTTTGACTTAAATTTTGTGTTTAGGCTGATTTATAAACTGTTTATAGATGCAGATTGTGTTTCAGTCATTGATGTGGTAACACTGTCATTTTGGGGTACAGTTTACTAATTTGATTTTTTCCAGACTTATTTTTGATGATTTTCAGATTTTGTATTTGGGTTTAGGTGGGTTATAAACCGCTCTTAGGCTTAATTTAGCTCGTTTTAAAGCAAGGTTTAGGTGAGCTAGAAGCTTGTTTTTGAACTCATTTGGGTGGCTTTTGGACTTGGTTAAGGAGGGGGATCCCAAGAGTTCCAAATGCATCCCTATCCTTTCTATGTTAAAATGTTCCCATTTAATGATACCCCGGCTCAACATTGGGAATTCCCAAACACATATCGTAATTACAAGGATGGCCTGTACTAACGACAGAGGGTACAATTTTAGCACACAGTGGTGACAGTACAGAAGCTGGGTCAGGTGAAGCCTATCAGTCAAAGAGAGCGTCTCCTAAGTCAAGAATAAAATCATTTATAATCCTTCATTTAAGTGACTGGGTGAACAAACTGTCAGTGATACATGACGAAAAGTTATCTGATATAACTTCCTTTTCCTTGAATTACATTTTCGTACAGGCCAGCAAGGATCCTTGAGGGGCATGCAGGTAATCAAACTGCCCTATTTTCCATATACTGTATGGAGCAGAACCCTAACTGTTCTTACAGAAAGTTATTGACATCTTCCAGATCAAGTGCTTCTGGAGAAAGACTGCTAATTGTGATCAGTTATATGAACCTCTTTTTATTTTTTTATAATTTTTTTTTTTTTAATGTGAAGAAGAAGGAACCAAAGGCCACGAGCCCATAATAGCTGTTCCTTCCAAAAGAAAAAACAAAATACAAGAGAGAGACAAATTCAAGATCCGTTCATTTCAAGACGCCTGGACACACTGCGTTTGAAAGATTGGAGAGCATAGGAAACAGGAAATACAGACAGAAGGAGTCAGTTCCAGAGTTGACCTGTTGCATAAATGAAGGACTGGGAGTAACGGTTAACTCTTGCACTAGAGAGCTGGACAGAAAAGGTATGAGAGATTGCTGCTAGACGGGTGCTACGCGCCCGTCGAAGAGGTGGAGGAATGCATGCAGACAGTTCAGAGGAGCAGAGACCACTGAAGTAGTGATAGAAAAGAGATAAAGATGCAACAGTGCAGCCAAGAGACAGAGATTGTAGGGAATCATTAAGAGGAGGAGAGTTAATGAGACAAAAAGCCTTTGACTCCACCCTATTGAAAAGAGCTGTATGTGGGCGGATAAAACCCATGTATAGAGTCAACAATTGTGCAGGGGTAAAGAAGGAACAGAGTCGGCTTAGCACACCTAATCTCTTGGAAGCAGATTTTACAAGAGATGTAATATGATCTATCCAAGATAAGTCCCGAGTAAATGAAACCCCAAGCAAGTTCAAGGATGATGCAAGATTAAGCTGAATATTATTAAACATTAGTGGGTACACTTGTGGAAGATTTTGTCGGGTTGATAGGTGTAGAAACTGAGTCTTTGATGCATTAAAAACAACAAGATTATTTTTACCCTAGTCAGAGATATGAGCCAAGTCAGACATTAGGTGTGCTATAGCCTCATCCTTCGTTTGTTGAAGTAACTGCTAAGATGGGCGTTGCGGGAATTGAATGGAAAGGTGAAGGGTGGAGTCATCAGTGAATGAGTGAATAGAGTTAGATGTACAGCTTAGAAGGTCATTGACGAATAAAAGGAAGAGAGTTGGTGATAGGACAGAGCCCTGAGGAACACCACTGTTGATAGATCTAGGAGAAGAACGGTGGCCGTCTACAACAGTGGCTACAGAACGACCAGAAAGGAAGCTAGAGATGAAGGCACAGACAGAAGGATAGAAACCGTAAGAGGGCAGTTTGGAAATTAAAGATTTATGCCAAACTTGATCGAAAGCCTTTGAGATGTCAAGTGCAATGGCAAAGCTTTTGCCAAAGTCCCAAAAAGAGGATGACCATGAGTCTGAAAGGTAGGTGTGAAGATCACCAGTGGAGCGTCCCTGACGGAACCCATTCTGATGATCAGAAAGAAAGTTGTGATAGGTAAGATGCTTTAAAATTTTCCTATTAAGAACTGACTTGAAAACTTTTGAGATACAGGATGTTAAAGCAATTGGACAATAGTTAGAGGGTTGGGAATGGTCACACTTCTTTGGGACTGGCTGAATGCCAGCAAACTTCCAGCAAGAAGGAAAGGTACAAGTTGACAGACAAAGACAAAAGAGTTTGCCTAGGCAGGGTGTAAGGACAGATGTATGGTTCTTGAGAACAACAGGAGGGACTCCATCAGGCCCATATGCCTTGTTAGTATTGAGGGTTGTGATGGCAGAAAATACATCAGCTGAAGAAATTTTACTGTCAGCCATGAGGAAGTCAGAGGGGGGAAGTGATTTAGGAACAGCACCGGAATCATCTAAGGTCGAATTGGAGAAGAAAGTCTGAGCGAAGAGATCTGCTTTATCAGTAGAAGAAATAGCTACAGAGCCATTAAAGTAGAAAAGAGGAGGGAAGGATGATAAGGTAAAGTTGTTAGAAAGGTTCTGGGCAAGGTGCTAGAAGGAGCGGGAAGAATTCGAGTTGGAGAGTTGAGGGCATTTAGTACAGATAAAATTATTCTTAGCAGAGTGAGGAACAGACTTAGCATGATTCCGGGCAGAAAAGTATAAAGATGTGATTCATGAGTGGGTTGGGTCCGGTACCTTTAATAGGCCCTCTACTTGTTGCGGACAGCATTAGAACATGCGTGATTAAACCATGGCTTTCTTGCATTAGTCAAAAGATATGAGAAAGGAATGTATGCTTCCATGCCCAAGAGAATAACCTCTGTAATGCACAAGGCACACTCAGATGGCTCCCGGCCATGGAAGCAATAATCATTCCATGGAAAATCAAAGAAGTACTGCCTGAGGGCCTCCCAATCCGCAGCTCCAAAGTGCCACAGACGACATTTCTTTGGAGGATCCACAGGCCGTACCAAAGCGATAGGACAGGTTAAGGTGCTAAGGTTGTGATAGGAGGAGCCAAACAGAGAGAAAAGATTAACAGTGTAAGCAGAAGGATTAGCTGTAAGGAAGAGGTCAAGTATGTTGGAGCTCTCTCCATGGCGGTCAGGGATACAGGTGGGACGCTGTACAAGCTGCTCTATGTCATTAAGGATAGAAAAGGTGTATGCTTGTTCACCAGGTGGATCAGTGAAAGGAGAGAAGAGCCAAAGGTGGTGGTGAACATTGAAATCTCCTAGAATGGAGATTTCAGAGAAAGGAGAAATGGATAGAATGTGTTCCATCGTAGAAGCAGGATAGTCGAAGAATTTTTGATAGTCAGTAGAATTAGGGGATAAATAAACAGCACAAATAAATTTAGTCAGAGAATGACAGGAAAGCCGAAGCCAGAGTGTGGAGAATTCAGAAGAATTGAGTTCAGGAACACGAGAGCAAGATAAGTTGTTGCGTATATATACACAACAGCCACCTTTGACTTTGAAATGAGTATGGAGAAAGTAGGAGGATACAGAAAAGGGTTTGCTGTCAGTTGCCTCAGACAGCTGAGTCTCAGTTAGGAAAAGAAGGTGAGGTTTAGAGGAGGAGAGGTGATGCTCAACAGAGCAAAAGTTGGAGGAAAGGTCATGAATGTTGCAGAAATGAAGAAGAAGTGAGTCAGACAGTGGCTCCAGGAAGCTCGGGTCAACACCGGGAGAGGGGAGGAAGGTGGGGGCATTTATGACAACTGGGTGCAGAAGATGAGAAGTGTGAACGTCAGGGGTAGGGTTGCAATAGGCTGACTGAAAAAGAGCTGAGATGAGGTCAAAGACTGACTTCTGGACTAAAAGACTGACTAAGGGGGCTGCCAATGATCAAGCAACATGGACAGCCACCATTAGGTGACCAAGGCCAATGCATGCATGTTGGAGCCCTTATAAATGATACAACACATTAAGTGATAAGAATATAGAGGACTGAAGGAGTGAAGCACATTAAATAAGTTTGCATTATGTGGGAAATAATTTATGCTGGAGAGCCTTTTGGATATTAAAAATGGAAAATCAGGTACCTTGATTACTTGAACCGGATGTTGTACTTTACTAGCTGATTCTTACTACTGTATTTGGAAATTATTTTATTCAACTTAGAAAAGGCAGCTCTTACTGAGGAAGATAATGAAGGCTAACTCTAATCCCAACAATTCTAAAAGTCTCTTTGAACCATAATAAAATCAGCTGTTCATGGCCAGGTAAAGGCATAAATGACATATGTGGGAAAAAGAGGTTAATGACTGGGTAATATGCTTTTTTATAATTACTGGAAGATAAAAGAGGATTCTGAATACCATAAGTAATGGGAATATGGATACCTTGTACAATACTGCATTTGGATAACTGTATGATACACAGCTTGATGAATAACTGTCTGATTAACTGGAGTTCAGCTGTATGAGAAAGAGTTCAACCCTCCTCAATCTGATGACAGTTTTAATTTTATTCTGCCTACCTCTGCATGGTTCAGCTTAATGATGGGGAGAATGATGACTGTTGCTGACTCTTTCACTGTTAGAAGTCTTCCCTGAGCTGAATAAAATGGTTTGACAACCTTACTCACCATGACAATAGATTATTTGAAGTGAATTAAATACAACTGTCATTAATTCTTTCCCTACGAGGAGGCTCTCTCATTCTGCAAAACATCATCTGGTTGCAGCAACAATGAAATAAAAAAGACCTCAGTGTAGTGAAGGAATTACAATAAATATAATATGCATCCCTGTCCCAGGTTAGACTATCACCTTGTTAGCCATGAAGAAAGCTATGCCCCAGAAGGGAGTTCTATAATGCAGGCACTAAATACCAAATACTAAAGGAAATAAAAATTATGGGACTACATAAAAACAGTGATGCAGTAACAATGGACTTGTAAAACAAACTCTACCTTGAACAACCGGAAAAATACAGTACAGTAATGTTAAAAAAGTAAGCAATACCCCGACATGAAAAAAGTTTCATTAAAAAAAAAAAAATGTTCTGAAAACTTATCTACATAGTAGCAAACAAGTAAAAATGTTAAAAAATATTAAATACTATTCTGTCATCTGCAAAAAAGTAAATAACTTACACATTAATTTAAACTATAGTACATAAAAAAACAGAACAATGTTACACTAAATATTGAAATAATTATGAAAACAAATACACCTCTACAACATTTCACTAAGGATAAGAAATAAATTAATAAATAAAAGTAAAATAAAATGCACACACACAGAAATTGTGCTTTCTCAGTCCATGCAAAGGTTGTTAAATAATTATAACAAGTACATGAGTGATGCACAAGTACAGCTAAATAATACACAAAACTTGATACATGGACTCTTATAACTACACTACAATTTGAAGTACACAACACTGATTCCTTTTACAATACTTACATACATAAATTACTATTGTACTAAATGTGAAAACATTTTATACCAGTAATATAAAGAAAAATGATGTAAACTACAAAAGTTCTTTTGAACATGCGTAAAATTTTGTAGTACAAAACTATGTAAGGTAAGAGCGCAACACAAGGTTTTGTGTACAAATGCTGCATATCATTAACCCCTTCACTACAAGGGTTTCCCACAGGCAGAATGAAGCTGTCTAGCTGTTGCCAAAATAAGCTAAAAACACCCCATCATTCTGAAGGGTCTAATGAAGATACCGAAGTTGCTAACCCCTTCACCATGAGAGGTCTCCCTAAAATGAGTACAGTACTGTAAAACTTCTGGCAATAGCCAGAATAAAGTAAGACAGGATGTCATCATATTGAAAGGGTAAGAAAAGCATGCTATGGTTAATAATTATTCTAAGTAACAAAATAGTATATATGACACATATATACCAAACTGAATAACTTAAAGTACAAACAACCCCGTGCTCAGACATAATTCGTACTCAAATCATACGTGGATGAAAAAGTTTTCCACGTATGTCAACTGTAAAACATCCCACTGTGTATGATACAACTGTCAAACCAATCTGTTGCAGCCATGCTCAGTGCTTTGGTCTCACTCTGATTATTATTATTATTTATTTTAAAAAAAAAAAAAAAAAAAAAAAAAAAAAAAAGATCCACACATTCACAAAAGGGATGAACAGCTATGAAATACAGTATCAGTAATCAAAACTCTTCAGATCTTGACAAGACACAGTCATACCTAGAGAGCTATGAAGGTTCAGCCAAATGATGTTTTAGTTTAAGGAGATGGGAGGAAAGGTTAGGGAAAAGCATAAGTATACGGAGAGGGGAGTAGCTATTGTCTTTAATCAACTACTCGTAAAATTACAGTTACACAAAAAGGGGCCGCAGTTTCTAAATACAGCTACAGAATTACAGGCACTTTTCATTGTAAGTCAGGGATAAGGTGCAAAATATCACAACTATTTCCATTCAGTTAGTACTGTAATTATTACTGGATTTACATGTGGCAATGGATCTTTAATGCATACCAGTAAACATATATATGTATATATATATAGCAAATTTACCATGGATTTAATAACAAAAACATTATATAAAAAGGTGACTTATAACAAAGATTTACTGTATCTGCACACTGAATACACATGCCAACCAGAAAAAAAAATGTAGTTAGCTAGAAAGTGTGGGAGGGTGAAGTGGAAGAGAAAAAAGGGAAGTGCAAAGGAGCGAAGTGAGAAGGGATGAAAATACGAAATGCAGTACAATAAGAGAAAAGGAAGATGGAAAGAGATGAGCAGGAAAAGAGAGAAGCCTTAAAGAGGACCTTAAGGAAGTGAACAAGAGGAAAGAGGGGAAAACAGAAGACAGCAACAGCTATACAGAGGATCTGAGGATGGGTACCAAAGTTATGATATACTCCATCTAAAAAATAAAAGGTAATAAAAGCAAAGAGAGAGAGAGAGAGAGAGAGAGAGAGAGAGAGAATATGGAAAAATGGAAGAAGTAAGAGGAATAAGAAATAAGAGAGAAAGCAGAAAACTGAGAATATGGAAGAGAGATACTAAAAAGGAAATGAACTACAGGATGAAGGTGCTCAGTACAGTATTTTGTACATCATGCGTTTTTACGTCTCTGGCGCTAACTAGCAGAGTGCACAATAAAACAAAGTGTCATTTGTTTGCTGCTTTTTTTTAACTGCCAACGACTGACCTGTCATTAAAGCCGCCTCAACCAGGTCAAGGGTCAGAAATTTTGACCTCTGACTGACCTCGCTGCTGCCCTCCCCTTCCGAAGTCACCCCACCACTGTCATCATCACCACTCTCACCACAGCTCTCACCACCATCGCTATAGTTCCCATTCTCACACACATCACCCACACCACCATTAGGTGCATTGTCCAAGGCTGTGGTGGCTGTGGTTGTTGTGGTGGTGAGGTTACTGATTTCATTGTCCAGGGTTGTGGTTGTGGTAGTGGTGGTGGTTGTCGTTACGTCCACCATTATTAGAGGGTTGAGGTTGTCATCTACGGCTGGTTGCTGCTGCTGAGGTTGCATCATGAGCTGGTTGACCACCGTTGTGCCATCTTCTGTTTCATCTCGACAGCTAATTAATACTTCCTCCATCATGCACTCATCCCTACCACTATCTCCACCATTACCACCATCACCATAACCACCATTCCTGGCACTGTCAATTGTGGGGTAAGCACTACTACCACTACTACTATTGCTATGGTTGTTACTCCTACCACCATCACCACTATCCTCTGCAGCTGGGGGGAGGGACAGACCATAGTTGAGGGGTCCTTCACCAAACTGGAGAAAGGCCGTGGAGGGGGGGGCTCTGGCGGGGTGGGGGGAGAGGGGAGAGGGTGCCTCCCCCCTCCAGGAAGGTGGCTCACAATCCAATGAATCCATGCTCTTCCCTTCACTAACCCCATCACCGTATTTTTTGGTCACTGGTGAATCACGCTTACGGAAATACGCTGCGACGTCAGCGTAGAGCGTCTTACGTGGTGGCGGCTTCTGCGAGGTGACATAAGCGTTGGGCTGGGCGTCAGAGGCGGCATCATCGGCATCAATATAGTCGAGGTCAGGCTCGTCTCGCTGCAGTGGTGGGTGACCCTTGCGGTTGACAGAAGTGAGGCCGCCCCCTGGACCAGTGTAGGCAGCCACAACCCTGGGCCGCGGGGGACGTAAGGGCCGGGTGGGCAGCTCCTCACATGTGCGGCCATACACAATTGTTGGCTGCACACCTCGCACCTCTCTGCAAGCAACAGGAAGCATTAGTCACCACACCATAAGGGCTTCACATTCAAAGTAGGTCTTCATTCATTCATTCATTGCCAGACGCCATGTATCCCACACGGGGTGGCCAAGGGCTTAGAGTTAATTGTTTTACAGAGAGGGGCACTAATCCTCCACCAACCCCACTTGACACGTAGGGATGCCAACAGCATCTGGTGTTCCCAGGCGGTCACCCATCCAAGTACTAACCAGACCCAACATTGCTTCATAACACAAAATGCATTTATAGCCAGATGCCTAAAATCACATACAGTGGGGCCAAAAATCAAAGCAGTTCACACAATATATACAACACTAAAACAATTTTATGATAAAGAATTACTATATATACCATTTGTATGCAGGACAAACAGAGTATTGGAGGCTGAAAAACAGCATATGAAATGTTCCTAGTGAAGTACTCTATCTATGGGAAACAATGCATTCATACAGTTTCCTTCATCCCATCATATTGTCTGCTAATGAAGCATTATTGTACCTGCTCAGCTACACCATCATACACTGCAGTATATATATATATACAGGAAATGCAAGATTCTCTCTCTCTCTCTCTCTCGGGGGGAACTAACTGAAGTCCCACAAGGACCTTATGTACCCTGACATCCGATTGTGGTCTGGCTCAAAACACACACACACACACACACACACACACACACACACACACACACACACGAGTATCCCTCTCTCTCTCTTTCTCTCTCTCTCTCTCTCTCTCTCTTGGGGGGAACTAACTGAAGCCCCACAAGGAACTAATGTACCCTGACATCCGATTGTGGTCTGGCTCAAAACACACACACACACACACACACACACACACACACACACCGCTCGCTGGCGCAGTGGTAACGTTCTCGCTTGCCATCTGGTAGACGGGAGTTCGGGCCTCGCTCAGGTTGCGAAAAGTTTCACTGAAGAAGTGGGTGGTTACTGTCCCCCTTGAGCAAGGGGACGGGTGTGTGGGTGTGTGAAGGTCACAGCCTTGCCCTTAGATCGGACTATATGAGCTCTCAGCTCCCTTCCGGGAGGGTAAAATGCTGACGATCACGACCATCAGGTGATCCTGACCGATCCGGTGAATTACACACACACACACACGAGTAACAATATCAATGAGGGGTGGTTATTTTCATATACTGTATCAATAAGGGTAGACTGGGAATCAATAACTGTTAGACTACCCCCCCAAAACCAACCCCTTTCAGCCTAAAACCAGTGACTTGCAAATCTGAGGTGAAATAGTACAAAAGGAGTTAGAGTTAAGACTGACTGAAAGGTGGCAAACGTAACTGGCTTGTGGCTTTAGCTGCTGGGGAAGGGGAGGGGGTAGTGAGTACTGCTACGGAGCGTGTGTACAGTCAGTGTTGTTAACATTTCACAAAGGTATTATATTTTCACGTTCCCAGATACAGAGCTTTATTTACATGTGTACCAGCACAACTACAACAATATTAATATGCGTTATCATCGTCTTCATTTTCATTTTGTACTATTACTATTGTACCAAGACAACTGTAACTACTACTACCCATACTACTCAGCAGCTATGAAATCATTATGATTAAGTGTTGGTATCACTACTACTACTACTATTTTTACTAACACTAATACTATTACTACTAGTACTGTACCATAATTACATTCAGCTATCCCTTCTACATATAATTATAAATGCTGCTGCTACTGTATTATTAATGCTACTACTACTACTACAATAAAAAAATATAAAAAAACTTATGCTACCAATCCAGGACTAGCTCAAATAACAGAGTGTAGCCTCGGGTCTAGGGTAACCGCATTAGTGCCAGCTAGCGACAAGTAGGCTTATGTTGAGAGGCAGAGAAGGGGAGAGTGACGACCCTCCCCCCTCTCTGGTCTTTTCCCAATGCGTATTTTCTCTCTCTCTCTCTCTCTCTCTCTCTCTCTTTCTCTTGAATACATACTCCTCAACTCGCACTATTTTGATTTTTTTTCCCATTCCCTCTCTTTCATTGCTGGCCGTACTCTCTCTCTCTCTCTCTCTCTCTCTCTCTCTCTCTCTCTCCATCAAGGTACTCAACCTTCTATTTATAAACTCTTCAACGCCTATCTACCCTACAACAACTACTCTCTCTCTCTCTCTCTCTCTCTCTCTCTCTCTCTCTCTCCATTCCTTCCTATTCGTTCTTTCTTACTCCTCCTCTTTACCTTCTTTTCTTCTAACTTTGAGTACTTCCCTCGCTCCCTCATTTTCCCCCAATGTAGCACAGTTCCTTTATTTTTTTTTCCTTCCTTCTCACCAATTTATTTTTGTTTCCTATTTTTATCTGTGTCTACCTTCTTTCATCCCTCCCTCTCTTCCCCCTTTCCCTTCTCTTTCCTTTTCTCCCTCCCTTTTATTCTTTCTCTATCTGTTTTCCCCGTCAACCTTCTTCTTTCTCTCTCTGCTTTCCTAATTTTTATCTACGTCTACCTTTTCCCATTCCTCCTTCTCCCATCCCCCATTCCCTTCCCTCTCCATTCCACTCTTCCTCCTCTTCTTTTACTCCCTTCCTCCTCTCTCTACTTTCCAAACTTTATCTCCACCTATCTTCTTCCCTCCTTCCATCCCTCTCCCTTCTCCCCCTCCATTCCTCTCCCCCTCCTTCTCCTATTTCCTTCCTTTCTTCTCCTTTTCCTCTCTTCGTCCCTTGTTCTGATGTCAGTGTATGGTCTCCCCATATATCTATGTGTCTGCGACTCTGCATAGCGGTGGGATTTGTGTCATGCTGATATGTGGTACGAGAATATGTAAGACTTTCTCTCTCTCTCTCTCTCTCTCTCTCTCTAGGCCCCATGTCTGCGTAAGGTCTCCATACATACCTGCCTTACTGCGTTAGGTAGAATTAGTGTTGGGGTAATGTACGGAATGCTAAGGGTTACGTAAGGAGGAGGAGGAGGAGGAGAAGAAGGAGGAGGAGGAAGAGGAGGAGGAGGAGGAGGAGGAGGTAATGTTCATGAAAAAGGATGATGATGATGATGATGATGATAATAATGATGACTGTGGAAAAGACGACGACGACGACAAGGAGGAAGAAGAAGATGAAGAAAATGAAGGAAGCAGAAGAAAATGAAGCAAGAAGAAGAAGAAAAGTGGAGGAAGAAGAAGAAGAGGGAGAGGAGGAGGAGGAGGAAGAGGAGGAGGAGGAGGAGGAGGAGGAATAACAATAACAACAAAAACAAGAACAAGATAATAATAAGGAGGACTAAATAAATAAATACAGTATAAAAAAAAATATAATCCATCAGAACCCAACCCTGCTATCCAATTACAGGAAAACCTACTCGGAAAACATAAATGGGTCTGTTTGGTACCCAGGGGACGAGGGGAAAAGAATACTAGCCTACCCACGGACCTCCCTCGTGTGTGTGTGTGTGTGTGTGTGTGTGTGTGTGTGTGTGTGTGTGTGTGTGTGTGTGTGTGTGTGTGTGTGTGTGTGTGTGTGTGTGTGTGTGTGTGTGTGTGTGTGTGTGTGTGTGTGAGAGAGAGAGAGAGAGAGAGAGAGAGAGAGAGAGAGAGAGAGAGAGAGAGAGAGAGAGAGAGAGAGACAGGGCGGGGGAGGTAATTTCTCAGCGTCCGTAATAACCAAATAACCATCCCTACACCATAACAGTGCCTACTACTGGTACCACTACGCTGTGTGTCACCGTGCGTGCCTTTAGCCTACCCTACTCTCTTACACCATACCCACAATCTACCACCGTATTTCTGTTTCAACGACTGTGCCTTGTATCTCTCCTACCCTCATCCTAACCTCCCTACAACTTCACCAAAACCTACACCACACCACCGTCTACAACCACTACCTTCTGTTTCATTATCTGTGCCCTGTATCTCTCCCACCCACGTCCTAAAAACTTCTACTTTTTCTTTTGGTGTCAACAGCGTCGTGGCTCGTATGATGTGGAGACGGACATGCGACTTCTTTCACCGGGTCATGTACGGAAAGAAATCAAAGGGCGGTTCCTAGTTATACTTCCTGGCGATCAGAACAAAGGATATAAGAGTTGCTTACCTTCTTGTTTTTACCGGAATCATCATCGTCATTATTATTATTATTATTATTATTACTATTATTATTATTATTATTACTTACTACTACTACTACTACTTCAACTACTACTACTACACCTGTTAGGATAAGTGCATTGTAATGGGCCAATGAATACCTGTGGAACGTAACAAAAAATACTAAGTGTGGAAGGCTCCCCTGGTTTCATACTCTCATTGGGTAAGGAGACTCCTTAGCTCCTCTTCCTTAGCGACTTATTTCTGGTTATGGCTGGTTAATACCCTTTAGTACGTTATTTATATAGGGTATGACGAGGTTTGATGGATTTATATAACACAGAATAGGACAGTAAGGTGCAAATTACAAAATAAATCACTTAGGAAAAGGTGTTAGGGAGCTTCCTTGATCGACGAGACTACTTCGCCGATATTTCACAGCGTTTACTTCATACTTAAGTCGAGTTTGTCACTTTTTTTTACAGATACACAGTGGGCAGAGAAATATACCAAACCATGCCTCTCTCAGCTGAGGACGATAAATCAGCAGAAGAAAGTCAGAAGCGATGAAATCTTAATGATTTTTTTTTTAACCACACTATAAACGCGTGAAAAAAAAAAGAATGCTATTTATGTTAGTTAACCTTGAGAACACGCAATGAAATAACGTAATAATAATCATCATCATAATAATAATAACAGCAGAAGTAGCAGTAGTAGTAGTAGTAGTAAACTGGAGCCCCCCTTCAAGGGAGGGAATCACGCCAGCCGCGAGCCGATATATATCTATCGCGACTCGGAATATGACCTTGACCTTGACCTATTTTCACCAATTTCGAACTCGTAGGCGATTTTCATCCCTACTACACACCTGTAAAATTTTGTGATGATATCTTGAGCGGCTGCAAAGTTATCGTGCTAACATATAGACAACCTGTAAACAATACCAGCTTCGCTGTCGCGGCTGTTGAAAAAAAAAAAAAAAAAAAAAAAGGCTCAGCACTGGGAATAGCAGACACTGTAGTTAACATTGAGAACACGCGAGGGCAGAGCAGTGATGGCACGTTCAGGGCCCAACAGCACTCTCACGGGCGGGCTTTAGTGCCACATTAAGGCGCGTAGGGGACCGGGTAAGGCTTCTCGGGGAACACCAAATTGTATACAAGATTCTGACTTTATGGTGGGAGACAAGGAGGGAGGGGGGAGAAAGAAAAGGAGAGTGAGAGAAGAAAAAGGAGCGAGGGAAGGGAGAGAGGGAGGCAGGGGAGATGGAGAAGAAAGACAATGAAGGGAGAAGGGAAGGAAGAGAGGGAGGAAAGGTAGGCAATGACGGAAGAAGGAAACTGAGGGTGAGAGAGACAAGTGGAAGGAGCGCGTGAAGAGAAAGGAGGAAGGGCAGGAAGGCAAACAAGGGAACAAAAGAAGGAAAATCCGAAAGAGGCAGAGTGAATAAGGGAAAGACACAGAGGATGGAATAAAAACGGAAAGGAAGGGAAGAGGAAAATACAACAAGAAACGAAAAGATAGAATGACCAAAAGAATGAAAGTCGGAAGGAAAAATGAAGGAAAGATATGGCGGGAAAACGAAAGAAAAAAAAACATCAGACGTGGATAAAGACAAAAAGAAAGAAAAATGAGTAGGAGGGATGGAGGAAAGAACGTAGGGAGGAATGGAAATGAGGGATAAAAAGAAGTGGATGAAGGAAAGACGGGAAGATGGTAGAGGAGGAGAGAAAGAAAAAGAATGGGAGAAGTGGGAGAAGGATGGGAAAATGTGGGGGGAATGGGAGAAGGGAAGGCAGGGATGGGGGGAGGAAGGAAACAAAGAAAACCAGAGGAAGAAAGAGAGGTGAGAGAGAAGGAGAAAAAGGAGAAAAATGAATAAGGAAGAATGGAAGAAGAGGGAGGAGAAGGAGGAGGAAAAGAAGAGGAGCAAGATAGGGAGGGAGGATATTAAAAACAAATTAGAAAGAGTTATACCAGAGAGGGAGGTACCAGAGGAAAACTGAAAAAAAAAGAGAGTCGAGGGAAGGAATAAGGCAGGGAAACATACAAAGGCGGGAAAAAAGATAAAGGGGGGAGACAGGTAGGAAAGAGAGAGGACAAAAGGTAGGTAAGAGGGAGGAAAGAACTATTATAGCTCTGAAATGCAGTTCTCTCTCTCTCTCTCTCTCTCTCTCTCTCTCAGAAACGCAAACCCTCGACATCTGGCATGGCGTAAAGAAAAGAGAAAGAAAGGGAAGGAGAGCGAAGGGGGGAGGGAAGATGAAGGGGAGGAAGGAGAGAAGGAGAGAAGTTTGGCAATTGGAGGTAGAGAGAGAGAGAATGATGGAAGAAAGTGAAAAGAAAGAAGGAGAGAGGAGGGGTGGGGGCTTAGAAAGGATAGGAAGTAACTTTGGCAATTAGAGTGAGGGGAGGAAGGAAAGGAGAGGGAGGGTGGGAGGTAAGAATGAAAGGAAGGAGCGAAGTTTGTGAAGGAGAGGGAAAGAAGGAAGGAAGGAAGGAAGGATGGGAGGGTGGGAGGGAGGATGGAAATAAGGTTGTGTACAGGGGAAAGGGATGAAGTCAGGAAGTTCTACAGAAGACAGAGGGAGGAAAGATGGAAACAGAAAGTGTGTGAGGAAGACAGGTGATAGGCAGTGGAGGAAAGCACACACACACACACACACACACACACACACACACACACACACACACACACACACACACACACACACAGGTAAACACCAAATCCAAGTTTCAACATAAAGGTGGCACTTAAGCAACATAATAGCACTCCAGCTCAGTACCACGTCCCACACACCAACATGTAACCACCAGCCATGTAACTACAGGAAAAAGGGTTCCTCAAGCTGAAATATACAGTAGCACAGCGCGCCTACAGCATGGGTTACAAGCACCGCACTTTGTATTTCACGGAGTAGGGTGATGGGTTCAGAGATAAAGACAAATTACTGGTAAGAACTACATGTACTGGGTGTCTCAGGACTTAATGCATTTCACGGGATTATTTTAAGGTTAAATCTCAGAAAAATGTTGTGATAGCAACATACGTTCAATATCCAACCATGAAGGAGCTACAATTACTGAAGACCTTATGGGCGAAAATGGTTCCCTCATAATACCCATTAATTCATCAGGAAAAGCAGCTCCGTCACGGCTGAGAATTAGACTCATGTTGATACAGCATTACGCAAAAAATAATAATAATAATAATAGCCCAAGAACCATCGTCTTAAGTTAGTGCGTTAAGTCTCTGGAAGGAAAAGACTGACACATCATGAATGGCCTTGAGATATTTACTGATTCCTTTTTCATTGTGTGTGTGTGTGTGTGTGTGTGTGTGTGTGTGTGTGTGTGTGTGTGTGTGTGTGTGTGTGTGTGTGTGTGTGTGTGTGTGTGAAGATCCAGACCTTACAGAATTTTCTATGTGGTCCGGCCAAAAATTATTAAAAAAATATATAAAACTACAGATCTGGAAATTTAGAGGAGATAAAGAATAAGATAAAATAAAGCAGGGTGAGAAAGAGAGTAAAAATATGCGTGAAGGATAATCGTTATATAATTGCAGCACGTGAATTACTGAGAGAGAGAGAGAGAGAGAGAGAGAGAGAGAGAGAGAGAGATACCTGCTACTGCCAGACAACTTTTTTTTTTTCCGCCTGGGAAAGACCTCTCCTACTGAATGGCCATTAAATATTCCTCTGGGCCTCTCTCTCTCTCTCTCTCTCTGCAAATATATAGGTCTCGTATTGAGGGGGTTGCGTAGCCTTGCCCAAGTGTGACACAACCTTCTCAAGAATGTTTGCAAAGTTTGAGAGAGAGAGAGAGAGAGAGAGAGAGAGAGAGAGAGAGAGAGAGAGAGAGAGAGAGAGAGAGACTATTATCCTATCTACAACGAATAAAAATATGTGGAGAGGAGAGGAGGGCAAAACATGAAAGGAGGAGGAAGAGGAGGATAGAGGAAAAAAAAAAGGAAGAAAAGAAAACAAGAAGTGATGAGAGAAGATGGGAAAAACAGGAAGAGAAGAAAAGAAAAAAAGAAAAGAGGAGAGAAGACAAAAGTTAAAGATGGTAGGAAGGGAGGGGAGAGGAGGAGACACAAGGTGGGGCGTGGAAAAGAGAGGAGAAAAAAGATGAGAGGAGAATGGAAGAGAATAAAAGTGAGGATAGGGAGGTAAGAGAGAGAGAAATACAGTTCCCAAGTGAATCACCTCAACTGGCCCCTTACCGAGCCCATCCTACCTCACCACACCTTCCACATCTGCGCCCTCTACACTCCCACCCCACCACATCCCACCACCCCATCCCACCACACCACATCACACCACACCACACCACACCCATCCACACCTGTGCGCTTCCACACGCACCCCACCCCACCATTATCACACCATCTGCAACTCACCACGCCTATACCTCACCAATTCCACACCTACTGTACACCTTTCCACATTATAGCCTTCCTCAGCCCCACACCATCACCACAACACACCACACTCAAACCAAAGCCCATCCCACCACACCAAACACACCACACCACAGCCCAATGCACCACAACCCATCATACCACACCACACCACATCACACCTGTAGACTTCCATACCACCAACACCCCTCCACATCTTCCAAACCTACACTACCCCTGCCACACACACCCTAACACACAAACAGCCTTCCACATCCTCCACATCTCCACCACACCTCTCCTCACCTGCAATACACCGCACCAACCACACATGCAGCTTTCCACACCTGCACTCCACCACACCCGTAAACACCCCTACCCTGCTACACCCTCCACATCCTCAACTACCACATCCGTACCACACCACACACTTGCTACATCTCTACACAGTCCTAATCTGTATTATATTCCTGCCACACCACCACCACCACCACCACCACCACCACCATCATAATCATCATCAAGGACATGACTGGTTAGCAAAAGGGCCAGACCTGTCCACCAAGGAGAGGTAAATCCACACCAAACACACAGTCCTGATACTCGCAGGGGAGAGAAGATGAATGTACTGGAGAGGATGCAGGGAACTATCTTCGTGAACTTGGACACCCCCTTGCACCTTTACATACGTCTGCATCTATCAGTCAGTCAATCTATCACACACACACACACACACACACACACACACACACACACACACACACACACACAGATTACCTGGAAATACAAGAGATACAAGCATTAATAGACAAAAAACGATATGAACTATACCCATTTCACCCTGACTTGGCCAAAATCTCCCCTTCTAGAGTTTCTTTCACACAGACCATGGACTCAAAGACAACACTATGACTGTATCTCCTTTTGGGGGCCTGAGTTAGAGTTCCACAGCACTTCTTCGTGACTAGAAACATACTGCAGTGATCATGTATTCCTAAAGTTAAGCAGTGAAGAGGAGATGACAATTTTAGGCCACGTTAGAGTAAAAGGGGCATAGAATAAATATCAGGGAAGTATCAGAACACGGGCTATGAACATCAAGGTGATAATATTTCTCCCTAAAGTGATAAATATTGCTCGTGGGACAGATTTACAGCACGTCCCCTCTCAAACGCACTAGCTTATCAGGTTTATTGACGCGTTTTCTTTGACGGTGGATAGGAGGAAGTGCATCTCTCTTTCTCTCTCTCTCTCTCTCTCTCTCTCCTTGAATTATTTTCTATCCCCTGCCTCCGCGATCCGTCTCTTTAGTCTCACATTATCCCGTTTCTCTCAAACCCAGCAGTCTCAATCCTTTTCTCATACACATCTGTCTCACTAAAGACTTTGCTTTTCCTCTCTCCCTCTCTCTTTCTCTCTCTCTCTCTCTCTCTCTCTCTCTCTCTCTCTCTCTCTCTCTCTCTCTCTCTCCACGTGTGTGTGTGTGTGTGTGTGTGTGTGTGTGTGTGTGTGTGTTACTGAGACCTGCAATGTAAACTGTCTGGCGGCAGGAAAAATATAATGCCTGCCGTAGCAATGTATGTCTACTTATCTATCTATCCACCTATTTATCTATTTATCGATCTATCCTCTCCCTTGCCGTATCTGTCCTGTCAATACGGTATCTATCTCACACTAAAACTCCCATTTCTTTCCTTCCTCCCCTTCCTCTCTCCTTCATTGTCCCCTTTCCCTCCAGTTCCCTCCCTCACTCCCTCTCCTTCCCTCCCTTCTTCCCTACTGACCTCCACCTCTTCCCTCCCTCATTCTCCCTATCTCCCTCCCTCCCCCTCCCTGCCAGCTGAGCATGTTGTATCGATCAGGGGGAGTGAGGGAGTGAAGGACGTCTTGCTATGAAGGGAGGGAGGGAGGAATGGAGGGAGGATAAGGGGAATAGGGAGGGAGGAGGGAGGGAGAAAGGGAAGGAAATATACAGGAGGAGGAGGGAAAGAGGGAGGGAGGAGGGAGGGAGAGAGGGAGGGAAATATACAGGAGGAGGAGGGAAAGAGGGAGGGAGAAAGGGAGGGAAATATACAGGAGGAGGAGGGAAAGTGGGAGGGAGGGTAAGAATGAATGGGGGGTGATTATTCATGAAAGAAAATGAAACAGGGAGTGGGGAGAGGGAGGATGTAAGGAGGAGAAGAGGGAGGGAAGGAGGAATTCAAGGAAGAGAAGAGGGACCGAGGAAGTAAGGAAGAGAAGAGGGAGAGAGGTAGAGAGGAAATCAAGGAAGAGAAGATGGACCGAGGAAGTAAGGAAGAGAAGAAGGAGAGAGGTAGAGAGGAATTCAAGGAAGAGAAGAGGGAATGAGGGAGGGAAGAAGGAAAGCAGGGAGGAGGGAGGGAGAAAATTTATGAGTGACTGACAAGAATAAAACGAGAAGGACTGACTTAAAGGAGAGAGATTATGAAAAATTATGAGATTATGAAAAAATGAATGACAAGACAACAGACAGGAGGGATGAAATTAATACATAGAAATGGAGAAGGATATGAGGGTAAAAAACACTGATATTAAGAGAGTATGGAAAAGAAAAAAAGAGGAAGGAATGAAGGAAGAAAAAAGGAAGAAACGAGGGAGGGAGGGGGGAGAGAAAGAAAAAAAAAGGAAGAAGGAAATAAAGAAGGGATGAAAGAAAGGAAGGATGGAAGGAACGAACGAAGGATGGAAGGAAGGCAGAAGGAAAAGGAGGAAAAAATGAGAAAGGGTCACTCTCTCTCTCTCTCTCTCTCCCTCTCTCTCTCTCTCTCTCTCTCTCTCTCTCTCTCTCTCTCTCCCCACGTTGCACCAATATCAACCAACTGTGCCAATATGACCACCACGTGACTCTCTCTCTCTCTCTCTCTCTTCTCTCTCTCTCTCAAGGCCAGATCGCCTAATAAGGACAGTAAGGTTTGTATAATGAGTGTATTCATGGAATCATATAATATACATTCACTGACACACTGCCATACACTCACCCACATTCATCTTTCACTTTCACTTCTCGCTCACTTTCAGTCTCTCATTTACCTGCTCCCTTTCGGACAGACAGACTGACAGACTAACACACACACACACACACACACACACACAAACACGAACACCTTCCGTCCCTCTCTCAATCAATCTGTTTATCTATCTATGTAACCCTATCACACACACACACACACACACACACACACACACACACACACACACACACACACACACACACACACTCAGTCACATTTACATTCTCTTCACTACTCACCCACACTCACATACTAACTCAGTCACACTCACAAACTCCTCTCACTCACAAACACACTGCCCTCTCACTCACTCACTCACTCAATCACTGAATCACTAACCCACTGACTCACCCACTCACTCACTCACTCACTCACACGTAGCCCCGTGACTCACTCAATCACCGACTCATCTATCTCTCTCACACTCAAACGCGTTGCCATAGAAACTGCCTAACAATCCCTCCGCTAGCCTGCCTTCAAGCACGGAGAGAGAGAGAGAGAGAGAGAGAGAGAGAGAGAGAGAGAGAGAGAGAGCGAAAGAGAGAGAGAGAGAGCGAAAGAGAGAGAGAGAAACCGCAGACCACAAAGAGTTCGTCAGTCGCCTAGTGTTACAAAAAGACAGACACAGATAACAGAGAAAGACAGCGCAGGAAGACTGATAAGAGTGATGCGAAGTCCTGAGAGAGAGAGAGAGAGAGAGAAAATATAAAAACACACGGTGCCTTTGTATGGCTACCTGTGTGTGTGTGTGTGTGTGTGTGTGTGTGTGTGTGTGTGTGCTCTAACTTTGACCCCTCTCTGTCTCTGTCTCTGTCTCTCTCTCTTTCTCTCTCTCTCTCAAATACACTGTTCTTCCTTCTCTCTCCTACCTTTCTTTCCTCCCTCCCTCAGTCTTTGCCTCCTCTCTCCCTCCCTCCCTGCACCCTCTCTCCCTCCATATTCCTCCCTCCCTCCCTCCTTCCCTCCCTCTCTCTCCCATACACCTTATTAATTATTCAAGCCCCTTCAAACCACTTCCGCCCCTACACATGCCTACTTAATTAGAGAAAAAAGATAAAAAGAGAGAAAGTGAGAGAGGGGGGAAAAGTTGGAGGGAGGAAATTAAAGGGAAAATGGAGAGAGAGAGAGAGAGAGAGAGAGAGAGAGAGAGAGAGAGAGAGAGAGAGAGAGGTAAGGGAAATGGATAACAAGTTGGAGAATTTGGACTCTCTCTCTCTCTCTCTCTCTCTCTCATAATCCATCACTACACATTACACCAACGCACCAACGACTCCGGCAAGGTCTGCTCATTCTCTCTCTCTCTCTCTCTCTCTCAAACATCAATCACCCTACCACTAACAATAAATATACGTATACATAAAAAATAATCCAAAAAATTTTCTTCTTCTTGCTGTTAAATCTTTGGCCATTCAGGGGGTGGGTGGTTCCGGGTCGAGTAAAGGAGATAGAGGAGATAAAACCGGGTTGGGTTGTCGAGTTTTATTTATCCTGCCACCTCCAGCCTAAACTCCCCTCCCCCCTTCTCTCTCTCTCTCTCTCTCTCTCTCTCTCTCTCTTCCATTAGCTCACAGGACAAAGCTACAATATCATTCCTTTAACTCTAGCTACCTCCGGACGATTTCATTCAGCTTAGGAAGTGTCTGTAGTGGTGAAGGGTTTATTGAAGGCTATATCAACCCCTACATTACGCAGTGGTGCTGGAGAGGGACGCCTTCGTGTGGTGGCACTCATATAACCAATCGGCTCAACTGCCTGGTTATACAAACGTCCCTCTGCTCCCTCCCTTTCCCCAAGAAGTAGGTGTGTGGACTGCAGAGGGGTAATTTAAGCCTGCAGTCCACTGGGTTCACATTCTGATGAACCTGAGGCTGTAACTTCTATTAAATACTACTACTACTACTACTACTACCACCACTTTTTACTACTACTACTACTACTACTACAATACGTAATACCTCTTGTAAGCTTCATAAAATCGACCCAGATTTTTATCCTTTTGCTGCTTATTTCACGTTCCCCAGTGGCTGAATACGATAATAGTGGTTCTACAGCCTCATCACAGCACTTCTTCGTGACTAGCATCATAGAGTTAAGTTACTGATAAGGCTTAGTGTTCATGGTAGAGATGGCAATTTTAGGCCAAGTCAGAGTCATATGGGAATTGGTTAATAGCTAGCAGTAGTAGTAGTTGTAGTAGTAGTAGTAGTAGTAGTAGTAGTAGTAGTAGTAGTAGTAGTAGCAGTAGTAGCCCCAGGTTCATCTGAATTTTAAACCCAGTGGACTGCAGGCTGAAGTTGTCCTCCTGCATTCATAATCAGGCCTTTTGGTGGCCAGGGAGGGGAACTGAGGGACGTTTGTATAGCCGGGTAGTGGAGCCACCCAGTTATATCAATGTTACCACGTGAAGGCGTCCCTCTCCACCACCACGACATCGTAGTCATTCCTTCAAAATGGGTCTTATCATTCATGCTTACTATTCCCAGGCGATGTCTGTCTGTCTGTCTGTCTGTCTGTACGTATGTCTGTCTCATACGTGCCCACTGCCCAAACTTTAACAACTTTCCACTTTCTCTCTTGCTTTCATCCTCTCTCTCTCTCTCTCTCTCTCTCTCTCTCATACGTGCCCACTGCCAAAACTTTAACAACTTTCCACTATCTCTCTCTCTCTCTCTCTCTCTCTCTCTCTCTCTCTCATATGTGCCCATACTGTAACTGCCTTCCACTTTCCCTCTCTCTCATTTGCTTTCATCATGTCCATCTCTCTCTCTCTCTCTCTCTCTCTCTCTCCACATATCGATCAAAAAGGTTAGTCATCACTTTGCTCCCTCTCCTTCCCTCCCTCTCTCCCTCTCCCCCTACCTCCTTATCTCCCTCTCTCCCTCCCTCCTCCATACCTACTTCCCTTTTCCTCATTATCCTTTCTCCCCTCTTTCTACTGCCTTCCCTCCCCCCTCTCTCTCTCTCCCCCCTTTCTTCTTTTCCTCCCTCCTTCCCTCTTTCATTCCATCTATTTCCTTTTCTTCTCTCTCTCTCTCTCTCTCTCTCTCTCTCTCTCTCTCTCTCTCTCTCTCTCTCCTTCATCTTCTTCCTCCTCCTCTTCCTTCCCTCTTTTCTCAGTCTCCTTCCATCCCTACCTCACCTCTCCTTCCTCCTCTTCTTTCCCCTCACTCTCTCTCCCCCATTCCTTCCTTCCGTCCTTCCCTCCCTCCCTCCCTTTCCCTCCGCCCTCACTTCCTTCCTTTCTCTCATTACCCTCTCTTCCCTACTTCTTCAACTTCCCTCCTCTTGTATTACATAACCCCCCCTCTCTACTTCCCTCCTTTCTCACTGTCTTTCCTCCTTCCCTTCCCTCCCTTCTCTCTCATTAGGCTATTCTCACATTCTCTCTCTCTCTCTCTCTCTCTCTCTCTCTCTCTCTCTCCCCAGTCCAACTTTAAGCATCTTCATTTTTTATTTTCTCCTCCTCCCATCATTCTCTTCTTCCTCTTCCTCCTCCTCCTCCTCTCCCTCCCCCTTCTTCTGTGTCTTCTTCCTTCCCTCTCTTTTTCTCACCCCTTCTTCTTCTTCTTTTCCCTCCTCTCCCTTTCTCTTACCTCCTCATTTCTTTTCTCTCCTTCCTTCCGTCCTTTCCCTTTTTCTCTTCCTGGCTTACTTCATTTCTCACCCTCTTTCTTCCTCTCTTCTCTCTTCCACTTCTTTCTCTTCCTGCCCTCCTCCCTTCTTTTCCATTTCTTTTTCCTTTTAATTTTCCTCCTTCTTCCCTCCCTCCTCTTTCTTCTCTCCCGTAGCCTTTACTCTCTCTCTCTCTCTCTCTCTCTCTCTCTCTCTCTCTCTCTCACGTGCCCATATTTTATCTACTTTCCACTTTTTCTGTCTTTTGCTTTCATCTCTCTCTCTCTCTCTCTCTCTCTCTCTCTCAGTATCAAGTCACGCGATAATAACAGTAGATAATTAAGAACAATAAGGCTTCCTCTTATCATCTACCTTAATAACACACGCATTACGCTCCCTTAGGATAATTTACGTAGCGCTTTAGACTCTTACTCCTAGGTGATGAACACAGAAATAAACTGTTGAAGTATTAATAGGATATATATGGGTTATTTATCAGTAAAAGATTGCGTTCAAGTAGGAAATATGATGATGATGATGATGATGATGATGATGATGATGATGACGATGACGACAACAGAAACAATAATGATACCGATGATGATGACAGCAACAATGACGATGATGATGATGATGATGATGATGAAAGCCGCCTGTCTATTAAAAAAAAATATATGGCTAGACCTTTACAGTTCTGATTAACTTATGACTTGAAGTTTCATTTCACTTGATTTTTACTAGTTTCTACCCTTCCTCTAAAATTTCCTTCTCTCAGATTACCATACGATTCGAAGTTTCATATTCTGTAGTTACTGTTTTCTACCGTTCCTATAAAATTTCCTTCCCTTATTAATTAACGTTACTATTATTAGAAGTTTATTTCCGTTTTTGTACTAGTTTCTACCTTTCCTATAAAATTTCCTTCACTCACATTAGCATTAAGCTGATAATTTTACTTTTTTATTCTGTATGACTGATTGTCGGAGGGTCCAGAGGGTGGGGGAGAGTCGCCTGCTTTGCTATCCTTGTCTGAAATTTCTGGATTTTTTTTTTTCATTAAGTCTTGATCATATGATAGGAAACTTAGGAGCTGTGTGGTCTGTGTATCTACGTATCCTCTCTCTCTCTCTCTCTCTCTCTCTCTCTCTCTCTCCCTCTCTCTCATTCCTATTCTCCCTCCCGCATGTTAAGTGATAATAAAGGCAGTCTGTATGTAAACGAGAGAGAGAGAGAGAGAGAGACAGACAGACAGACAGACAGACAGACACAAGTATCTCTCTCTCTCTCTCTCTCTCTCTCTCTCTCTCTCCCCTTAATTACCTCTTAACAAGGCAATTAAAACTCCCATTAACGATGCTTTCACAATTCTCTTTTTCCACACATAACATAATTTTCTTGTCAACAAAATAGTCATTATTTATTACGCATTATTCTATTTAATTATTTATCTACTATTATCTATTACCTGTATTGGCTTATTAATCTATTTTTATTATTTATTTATCTATTATGCATCTATTTTTACTAACTAATTTATTATGTATTAATTTTTAAATTTTTCTTTATTACTGATTTATTTATTCACTTAATAATTTATTTTATGTATTTAAGTTATAGAAAATGGACTGACTTATTTATATTTTATTTGTTTATTCACGTATGTATTTATCTTATTTATTTCCACTTTATTTATTCAGGTATTTACTTTATTTGTTTATACACTTATTTCTTCATGTACGTATTTATTTTACTTGTTTATACTCTTACTTATTCATGTATTTATTTATTTGTTTGTTTATGCACTTATTTATTCACGTATTTATTTTATTTGTTTATACACTTATTTATTCACGTACTTAATTTACTTCTTTATACACTTATTTATTCACGTACTTATTTTACTTGTTTATACAGTTATTTATTCATGTATTTATTTATTCATTTGTTCATGCACTTATTTATTCACGTATTTATTTATTTTATTTGTTTATGCACTTGATTATTCGTGTATTTTTTTATTTTTATGCACTTATTCTCGTATATATTTTCTTTGTTTATGCACTTATTCACGTATTTAGGCTATTTATTTTACTTGTTTATGCATTTACCGTATTTATTCACGTATTTATTCACTAGTTTATTTATCTATTATCTTTATCTATCTTGCAATCAGGTTCATATAATTATTAATGTTAGCTGAATAAAACAGTCTGACGTTAAATGGCTCAAATCACTAGAGCTGTTCCCACCATTAAAGGGGCAATACATATACTTCCAACTTCTACACCAATTATGCATTTAAATTTTCTTCTTTCACTATTCACTTATCTAACAATGTATTAATCTACTTTTACCAATTTAACATCGGGTTTAATTACTTACCTACTTATTTATCTCTTATTATTTACTCCACTGACTGAACGCCGCCACATACCGACACATGCCACCACCTGGGCACTAATAATGATGTCAATATCGGGCCTCCTGCTTGTGGGAAAATTATGGGAGTGAAAATCTGTGGCAGGTGGGGAGGGGGGCATCATCCACTCACTCGATGTACCGCTGCCTCCACGTGACTCTACCATGAATGACAGGCCAAATGGTTTCCTGTAACCTAGGAAACCATTTACTACGCTTGCTGGTGACCATATAACCAAATGACGTCTGGTGGTTTAGTGGGTTAAGGCGCTCACGTAATGGCCCGTTTTCTCGCAGGTTAAGGAAGTTCCCTAACACCTCTTCCTTAGCGATTGATTTTCCTTACTACACCTTGCCGTCCTCTTCTGTGTAAATCATTCTAATATCACCATACTCTGCATAAATTATGTACAAAATATTAGCCAGCGGTATCCACAGACAAGTCGGTGGGGAAGAGGTGTTAGGGAGCTTCCTTATGAGACGAGAATACGAACCAATGCCAGTCAGGGGCGCGTGAGGCTGGTCAACCCTGCCTTAAATGTCGGGACTGAGTAGCCTAGCCCCGGGCCCCTATGCTCATGATGGGGAAAATTAAAATAAAATAAAATAAAAAGACTGGAAGACAGATGGATGGATGGATGGATGGATGGATGGATGAATGGATGGATGGATGGGTGGATGGATGGATGGATGAATGAATGAATGAATGAATGATTGTATGGATGGATGGATGGATGGATGGATGGATGAATGAATGAATGATTGTATGGATGGATGGATGGATGGATGGATGGATGGATGAATGAATGAATGATTGTATGGATGGATGGATGGATGGATGGATGGATGGATGGATGGATGAATGAATGAATGAATGAATGATTGTATGGATGGATGGATGGATGGATAGACAGATAGATAGATACATAGACAGATGAATGGATGGATAGAAAACGTGGCCCAGTACAAAATAACAAGTCAGTCGCAGCAACGGTTGGGGTTTGAACTCGCGACCTTGTGATACCGGTCTGTATTAACTCCCACATCCCACCAACCTCTCTCTCTCTCTCTCTCTCTCTCTCTCTCTCTCTCTCTCACACACACACACATACACATAAGACACCACCAGCCTCTCTCTCTCTCTCTCTCTCTCTCTGTTCCATCCCTTATTCCCTCCTTTCCCTTTATTCATTTCTTCTTTCTCTCAATTCCATCCCTAATTCCCTCTTTTTCCTTCTATTCTCTCTCTCTCTCTCTCTCTCTCTCTCTCTCACACACACACACACACACACACACACACACACACACACACACACACACACACACACACACAAGATACCAGTCACACCCTACCCTGCAGCAAAACCCCCCTATCCATTCAATTCTCCCACCAGACGATTTTACTCAGCTTAGGAGAGACTTATAAAACCCCAGAGGATTAAGTTAGCTTTAATTAATCCTCCCCAGGAAGACAAGACGATTCCTCAACTTAAGAAAATCGTCTGGAGATAGGAAGAAGGAATATAAGGTGTTTTTATTATCCTCTGTACTTCCCGACCTACTAACCCACCTACCTACTTACCTGCCTGCCTCGTTTGACTACTTACACTTTTACCTGAGAGAGAGAGAGAGAAGGAAATAGGAAAACAAAAAATGACGATGGAGGGAAGGAGGATGGACAAACGAGAGGAAAGGAGGGGAGAGGGAAGAGTGAGGAGTGATGGAGGAGGGGGAGAGGGAAGGAGGAGAGAAAAGAAAGAGAATAAAGATAGAGGGTGGTAAAAGACAGAAGGAACAGGGAGAGAAGAAAGATGGAAGGGAGAGAGAGAACGTAAGAGTGAGGGAGGGAGGGATGGAGGGAAGATCCAGTCGTGACCAACAGCGTGAAGAACAATGACCTTCCCTCCCTTCCTACCCTCTCCTTCCTTCCCTCCCTCTCTCCTTCCATGCCCACTCACTCCCTCCCTCCCTCTCTCCATCTATCCCTTACTTCTCTCCCCCTCCATTGTGCCCACTCGCTACCTACTTACCCTTTCCCTCCCTCCTCCCCTCCCGTGCCCACTCCCTCTCTCCCCTGCCCTCCCTCCCTCCTTTCCTCCCTCTTCGTGCCCGTGGACATCTCTCCCTGAGTCCCTCCCTGCCCGTGATCAACTCCTCCCTTGCTATCCCCCCATCCGTCGTGCCCTCTCCCTCTCTCCCTCCCTCCCTCCTTTCTCTTTGTGCCCGTGGACCTCTCCCTCCCTCTAAGTGCATACTCCCTCCCTCTCTACTGTTCCAGTGTCTCTCTTCTTTCCTCCCTGCAAGCCCTCCCCCTCCCTCCCTCCCTCAGTGTCATAGAGGGGTTAGGGGGAGGGTACGACAGGGCAAAGACGGTGAAACAGAAGAGGCCGGCTATTTAAGACTTAACTTGTGAGCCTACCCCCCCTTCTCTCTCTCTCTCTCTCTCTCAATATCCCCACCCCAGCCTTCCACCCGCACAAAACTGGAACACGGGGGACAACCATGGCCCAGGTGAGGTGGGGGGGGGGGAGGAACGATGGCTGATGAGAGAGAAGAACATGCGATAGACAAGGGTAGGACGGAGGGACAGTGAAAGGGGGAGGAGGGAAGGATGATGAGAGGAATGAGGGAAGAGGGAGAGAGGGATGGAGAGAGGGAAGGGAGGGAAAGATGGAGGGAAGGATACAGATGAAGTGGAGAGAGAAGGTAATGCTGGAGAAAAAGGAAGGAAGGAAAGAAGGAAAGGAGGACAATAGCAGTTAGATGTCATGTCTCTAAAACTCTAAAAAAACAGAGGGAAAGGAGGGTGTGGAGAGAGTGATGGAGGGAGAGAAGGGTGTGGAGGGAGTGATGGAGGGAGAGGAAGGTGTGGAGATAGTGATGGAGGGACAGTGGGGTGTTGAGAGAGTGATGGAGGGAGAGGAGGGTGTGGGGAGAGTGATGGAGGGAAGGGAGGGTAGCGATGATGGAAAGACTAGGGTATAATGGGAGTGTCGGAGGTAGAGGAGGGTGTGGAAGGGTGTGGTAGGAGGGAAAGCCAGGGATGCAGCCAACACCCCTCACTAATACCGTACTCGTACAAAAGAGCACTCAGCCCCCAAGCCTTCCCCCTCCCCCAGTAGCAGCCAGGCACCACACACACACACACACACACACACACACACACACACACACACACAC
>NC_137022.1:24509414-24516914 GCF_032717465.1 Coenobita brevimanus | reverse complement strand
TGTGTGTGTGTGTGTGTGTGTGTGTGTGTGTGTGTGTGTGTGTGTGTGTGTGTGTGTGTGTGTGTGTGTGTGTGTGTGTGTGTGTGTGTGTGTGTGTGTGTGTGTGTGTGTGTGGTCTACACGGTATGTCGCCTAAGTATTTTTGGTTGTACGTGTGCATGCATGTGTGTGTGTATGTGCGTGTATGTGTGTGTGTGCGGATGGGTGTGTCCTGCTACAGTTCCTCCCCATATTCAGGCCTCTTCCTCGTCTTCCTCTTGCTTCCACCTGTCGCCTCATGCATCCCCCCTTCTCCTCTCTCCTTCCTTCACCTCCCCTCTCCTAAATCTCTCTCTACCCCTCTTCCCAACCTCTTCCTCTCCCTCTTCTTCCTTCACATCTTCCTAAATCTCGCAACCTCTTCCCCCTTCATCCCCTCTTCCTCCTCCTCTATTTACCTCCACCTGTCGCTTTACTTCCCCCCTCGTCCTCCTCCTCCTCCCCTCCCTTTCTTCTTCCTTCACCTCCCCTACCCTAAATTTTTCTACTTCTTCCTCCTCCCTCTTCTTATCTCCACCACTCGCTTTTTCTCTCTCCTCCTCTTCATCTCTTTCTTCCCCTCTTCCTCCTCCATCTCCCTCTTCCTTTCCTAAATCTCTGACATCCCCCTCCTTCTCTTCCTCCCTCTCTCCCCTCCTCTCCTCCCTTCTTCCCCTTTCTCCCTTTCCTTCCATCTCCTCCTCTCCCACTTCCTCCTGTTTTTTCTTCCTTTCTCCCTCCCTCCATTCTCCCCCTCCTCCTCCTTTCCCTTTCGCCTTCCTCTTTCCCCTCTCCTTCTATCCCCTCTTCTCTCACTTTTGTTTTTTCTTCCCCTCTCCCTCCCTCCATTCTCTCCTACTCCTCCCCTTCCCTCTCTCCCTCCCCTCCTTCTCCCTCCCACACTCTAATCGCCATCCATGACAGTAAAATCTATGCACTGTATTTTACCACTATTATTATACTGTTAATTACTTACAGTATTAATTACTACAGCCATTACTCCTGGATGCTGCAGAAATTTACTTGTTTTATAATATAGTTTTGATGACGATGATGATGATGATGACGAGGACAATGACGTTGACGACAGCGATAATGATAATGACGATGACGATTTTTTAAGAGCACTTCCCTATGGTACTTGTCATATGAAACGGGTTATATATTAAAATTACTGTATCGTATTACAAACATCAATACATTAACTAGCAAAAAAAAAAAAAAAAGTTACAACCCCCTACATGACTAATAATAACAAAAACAAAAACTAATCTGAGCCGAAGTACCACATCGAAACGAGTTCTCCACAAAATGGCGGGAGAGAGGGAGGACGCTATGACCGTAAAAAATGCCATTGTCGCACAGAATACGTTTAATGACACTGCACAACGCTTACCGACGGCCTGATTTTTTTCCTCACCAGTCATGATAGTGTATGATGTAATTTTAAAGAGCGAGATCACGTTTCATTTCACAGCATCCCTGACTTCCACCTTAATAGGCCGTTAACTCAATGCTTTAGATTTCGCACATTTTCCTCAGCGATGTATTACCTCCACCAACAAGGTTATGTATTCACCGGCGTCATACTGTCTTTCTGTTTGTGTACACTGTATCTCAGAAGGGTGTTATTGGATTTCAGGGAAATCTGGTGGATAGATGGGCAGTGGGTCAAGTAAGAGTTGGTAAGATTTGGAAGTGGATCCGGATCCGGATAATACATAATAAATATTACTGGCACTGGCAGTGATATGCGCTCCCCGAGAATGTGTAACAGGGCAGAATAAGCCCGCAGAATCAATGACTTTATGAGACCGTAAAAGTATTCATCTGATAGGAAAGAGGAAATACAGTAGTACCGTATAGGCCTATAATAAATTTAATGGATTTGTAGGAACGATGCGTACTCTGAGAGCTTTCAAGTTTCCCTGTTCTGTTTTGTTGGTGGTGGCGTGGGATGCCTTCACGGGGTGGCACAGATATTAAGTCCCTCAGTCCCCTCTCTGTCCCTCAATAGGAGACTGGTGGACTGCGTACGGGCAATTCTGGCCTGAAGTCCACCGGATTCACTTTCACATGAGCTGCAGCTGGTACCTGATATTACTGCTAATCAACTCTACCATACAATCATTTACTGCCCCATCAGGAGCGTTGGAGTCAGCAGTTGAGCTACTATGTCCACAGATTAAGTCGGGGTGACCAGTTTCTCTTCCCTGAACAGTATTATCTGAGCAATAAACCCCATCACCTGACTTGAGAGCCTTTACACACTAGACCACCAGACATTATTATTTTTCTTTTTTCGTTCCTGCTACTTAATATCCTCTAGAATGTTGCCCATGCAAATTGTCGATAATATATAGACAGATAAATAGAGAGCTAGATAGATGGATAGACAAATATACTGTAGGTAGATAGATAGATGGACAGATATATCGGCATAATTCACTGACGCGAAAGGCGCAAAATAAATCGCCAAGAAAGAAGTGCTACGAAAATACGGGTTCTTTACACGTCCAACTCTAGGAATAAGCTTGATAGTCCGTTCCCTTAGTTCCAGCTGCCCTTTACCACGCCACACTCCTTCACTCGTCACTGCACAACGCCTACCTACAAGCTATAGTTCCTCCACCTTAACTTGACCCAGATTTTCGTCCTTTTGTACCTTAAGTTCACGTAACTCAGACGCAAAAAAGAGACAATATTATGACTCTACACCATTTCCTTAGCACTTCTTCGTGACTGGCACCGTATTCTAGTGTTTTTCTCTTTGTACAGCTCAGTGGAAGGAAAAGACGATGCTATGGCTCTTTATCACAGCAGTTCTTCGTGAGCAGCACAATTTTCTACTGCACTGCTACAACTATGCGTTCCAGATGGAGAGACGGCAATTTTAGGCCAAGTTAGAGTAAAGAGACTATATTATTCTCTCTCTCTCTCTCTCTCTCTCTCTCTCTCTCTCTCTGATAAAGTATTAATAATTCTGAATAGTTGGAGCGAAATAAAGCTGAGTGTCATGCTTTCCCGGACTTTCGGCATCATTTGAATATTTTCCTGTTTACTCTGTTCGTTAAACCGTTACGCCTGCGTCACCGACTTTAAATTAATTGAATAAACGCACGGGTAGTTTAGCAATGATCTATTTAACTGCTTCACTGACAGACAGGTGCTGGAGAGAGAGGCCTTCGCGTGGTGGCATCGATATGACCGGGTGTTGGAGCTGCCTGGTTATACAAACGTCCCTCAGTTTCCTCCCTCTCCCCCGACAGAAGGATTGTGGACGGTGGGATGATGGCAACTTCAGCCTGCAGTCTACTAGGTTCACATCTAGACAAGCCTGGGGTTGCAGTTTTTTTTTTTTTTTTATGCGAGGAAGAAGGAACCAAAGGCCATGAGTTACTACTACTACTGCTACTACTACTACTACTACTACTACTACCACTACTGCGAGAGGTTAGCCTGTGTAAACTGGTTATACAAACGTCCCTCCAGAGTTGCCTATCCCCCCAAAAGGAGATGGTGGACTGCAGAACGGCAACATAAGCCTGCAGTCCACCGGGTTCACGTTTCAAATAATCCTGGAGCCACAACAACCGAGTGATCTGTACAAAGCTGAAAAAAAAAAAAAAAAGCTATCGGTGGCAAGAAAGTAAATGACGATATTATAAAAAAAAAAAAAAAAGTTCAGCCGTTTCAACTTTCAAAATCTTAAAAGAAGTTCTGCAGGTCCGTTTAATATTTCCCTCATTTAAAAGAAGTTCAGTAGCTCCGTTTCAAATATCAAACTCATTTAAAAGTTCAGTAGGTCAGTTTCAAATTTAAAAGCTACTTACACTCATTTCAAAGTTCAGAAGGTCGGTTTAAAATTTCAAACTCATTTAAAAGAAGTTCAGTAGGTCAGTTTCACATTTCAAACTCATTAGAAGTTCAAAAGGTCAGTTTCATATTTCAGACTCATTTTCAAACATTTCTTTACTGATTAAAATCTTCTAGAGATAATTAAAGTAAAAGCGGTATATAAATAAAGGTCATGGAGGTGAAAGGGGTGACGTGGTTATATACAGAATTGCAAGTATTGTTCTCCCGTTGCAAAAGTTAAAGAGTAAATGCACGAGGATTGCAGAGAGAGAGAGAGAGAGAGAGAGGCGTCGGCTGTAAGTATATGTTTATATGTGTGGGCGGATGTGCAGGTGTGTGTATGATCGATTATGTGTGCACCAGACACTGTGTACGTCAGCGTCTGCGTTGATGTACACGTAATCGTCGTCTTCAGTGTGTGAGTGTGTATGTGCATGGGCGTGAAACACCTTGTACAGAACAGATGAGCGTGTGCGTGTGACTGTATGCATACGTGCGTGTACTTATGACCTTGTGTGTGTGTGTGTGTGTGTGTGTGTGTGTGTGTGTGTGTGTGCGCACGAGCCATTAATTAACGCACACAAGAGCACCATAACCCACACAATCACCACAACCATACCCACCTCCACCACCAACAGATCCAATATTTCCATTAATCCAACTACTGCCATTACCACCATTCACTTCTATTGCCCTATTTCAAGTTTCACCTCCCTCTCTGTCTACCTACCTACCTACCTACCAATCTATCTGCCTACCTACCTACCTATCTATCCACTTACCTACCTACCTACCTACCAACGAGCTTACCTACGGTTCTGTCTATCCGCCTACCTACCTACCAACTTACATGTCTGGCTATCTATCTGTCTGTCTCTGTTCGTCTGTCTGTTCATCTAGCCTGTCTCTCTAATTCTCTCTCTCTCTCTCTCTCCCAGTCCGCTAGACTTCAGAACTTCGCATCAAACTTCCTTTCTTGTTCTTTTTCTTTTTGTTTGTCTGTCACAGAAGATGACAGACGAACTACATTTGCGGTCTGTGGTTGTGGTCTCTCTCTCTCCCTCTCTCTCTCTCTCTCTCTCTCTCTCTCTCTCGCAAGACCTGATCATCTAGAAACAACCTACGTGTGATTCTCTCTCTCTCTCTCTCTCTCTCTCTCTCTCTCTCTCTCTCTCTCAAGACTTGATCAACCTAGAAACAACCTACGTGTGATTCTCTCTCTCTCTCTCTCTCTCTCTCTCTCTCTCTCTCTCGACTTGATCACCTAGACACACCCTTCGTGTGATTCTCTCTCTCCCCCCCCCTCTCTCTCTCTCTCTCGACCTGATCACCTAGAAACACCCTTCGTGTGATTCTCTCTCTCTCTCTCTCCTCTCTCTCTCTCTCTCTCTCTCTCTCTCTCTCTCTCTCTCTCTCTCTCTAAAGGTTATAGTCTCATCGTTCTTAATCCTCCACGTAGGCTATTCTCTCTCTCTCTCTCTCTCTCTCGCTCTCTCTCTCTCTCTCTCTCTCTCTCTCTCTCTCTCTCTCTTAATTCCCTCGTTAACCCCGTAACTCCCTAAATTCTCTCTTATAAACTTTTAAATCTATTGCAAATCGGAATTTTTTTTTTTAGTTCGTTTCCAAATTCATTCTTGTCTCCATAATCAATACTAAATTCTAAATATTTTGGAAATTATTCACAGATTCACTTTTAAGTATATATTTTTCAACCGTATGTTTTTCAAGTGCCATGTATACCCTGTTTTTGGATATTCGTTCTTATTTGCCTTTAAGTAATAATTCAAATATATATACACAGTCTTGATTTGATCCTGAACTTTACCACCACAACCACCACCACCACCACAACCACTACCATCATCATTATCATCACCATCATCATCATCATCATCGTCATCGTCATCGTCCCTGCCTGTTCTCCCATCTAAGAGTGGGGTGATGTAGGGTCCACAGAGCCAGAAAAGAGAGAGAGAGAGAGAGAGAGAGAGAGAGAGAGAGAGAGAGAGAGAGAGAGAGAGAGAGAGAGAGAGAAAACTAACCAAACTGCCAAAAATGAATGGGCCACACTCTCATCCACTCACCATTCAAGCCCTCGGAATCCTCACACTCCCCCTCACAGGCTTATACACATCCACAGTTACAAGCTTCATCCCACTACATATCAGCTACAGTCCACACTACAACTATCCCTTCACCGCTATGGCAGAGGAAGGCCAAAGCATTTCAAAAAACATATATATATTTTTTCTCTTTCTCTCCCTCCCTCTTCCATTTTTTTTTTTAACTCGCTGTCCACAAAAAATCAATTAGAAAACCGAATTTTAAAGCTCCCCAAATCCAACATTCACTTGGCTCTCCCGGATTTCTTTATACACTCCATACATATTTTCTTTTTCTTTCTCCCCCCCCTTTTTTTTTTTTAACTCGCTGGCCAAAATTCAGGAAGCCGAATTTTGAAAGATCTCCAAATTCATCATTCACCTGGTTTTCACGAATTTACAGTAATGACAAAATCGTGTAGTTTCTTCTCGTGATATTCTGGTCAAACTTACACGCCTTTTCACAACCCGTACTTGCTTCACTACCGCAGAGCTGAGAGAGAGAGAGAGAGAGAGAGAGAGAGAGAGAGAGAGGGAGAGAGACTTTATAGAGATTTAGAGGCCTAATTGAGACACGTTACCTTTTATATGGATGGAAAGAGAGGGAGCCGGAGGAAGAGAGGGGGGAGGAAGGGAAGAGAGAGACAGAGGGGGAAATCAAAGAAAGAAGGGGAGGAGGAGAAGAAAGAAGGGGAGGAGGAGTGAGAGGAGGAAAGAAACGGGAGGGAAGGAGGGGTAGGAATGGAGAGAACAGAACAGAGGGGGTAGAGAAAGAGATGAAGAAAGAAGGGAAGCAACGAGAAAGGGGGAGGGAGAGAAGGAGGGGAGAGAGGGGAGGGAGAGAAGGAGGGGAGAGAGGGGAGGGAAAGAGGGAGGGAAGAAGAATTTTTTACATATATTTATCTGCTTAAGTAAAACAAATGTACTTAAACAAGGATGGACGTAGGAGAGGAAGGGAGGGAGGGGAAGAATTTTTTTTATCTACAATGAGGCAAGTGGAGAGTGTGTGTGTGTGTGTGTGTGTGTGTGTGTGTGTGTGTGTGTGTGTGTGTGTGTGTGTGTGTGTGTGTGTGTGTGTGTGTGTGTGTGTGTGTGTGTGTGTGCGTGCGTGCGTGCGTGCGTGCGTGCGTGCGTGTGTGTGTGTGTGTGTGTGAGAGAGAGAGAGAGAGAGAGAGAGAGAGAGAGAGAGAGAGAGAGAGAAATAGAAAGGCCGGTATATAACAAACAATGTAATAATGACATCAAAATTCTGACACACATATATTTTTTTTCCGCCTGCTTATCTGGCATCCCATTTCCGTTCCTATTATACTGTTGTCGTCCCCTCCCCCTCCCTCCCTCCCTCCCTCCTCCCCCTTTCTCCCCTCCACCTCTCCATTTCCCCCTTTCCTAGGCAGCCCGGTTTATTCTGTATTATCATTAGTTCTATTATTATTTTCATCATCATGTGTAATTTATTATTATTATTATTATTATTATTATTAATTTTTATTATGAGTAGTATGTTAGTAGTAACAGTAGT
>NC_137022.1:24471914-24504414 GCF_032717465.1 Coenobita brevimanus | reverse complement strand
TGGGGAGGGGGGGGCAGTGAGTGTGTGGTGACTCATGCTAAGGTAAGTGTGAAATATAGTGCGATGAGTGTGATGTGACGAGTGATGAAGGCTGTATGAATGTAGTGTGGTGAGTGTGGTGGTGTTGTGCTGCGGGAAGGTGGGGCAGGTGATGTGGTGTTAAGTGAGGCGACTGAAGTGTGATAGTGGTGGTGGTGGTGGTGGTGGTGGTGTGGAAGGGTGCGGTAAGTGCTGTGGTGTTAAGTAAGCTGATTTAGCGTGCTGTGGTAAACGTGGTACAAATGTAGTGTGACGTGTGGCAAACGCGGTATGAAAGTAGCGAAGTATGAAGTGTGGTGTAGTGTGGAGGTGAAGAGTGAGGTAGTTGATAATGAGTACGTGGGCTACGATAAATGTGGAGTGTGGTGGAATGATGCGTGGTAAATGCGGTATGAATGTGTTGTGAACTGTGGTGGATGGAGTGTGGTGGTGTGGTGTGGTAGTATGATGGGTGGTAATGTGTGAATGTGGTGTGAAGTGTGGTGAATGGAGTAGTGTGGTGGTATGATGCGTGGTACTTGCGGTATGGGGTGCGGTGGTGGTGTGGTGTGGTGGAATGATGCGTGGTAAATGCGATATGAATGTGGTGTGAAGTGTGGTGAATGGAGTGGTGTGGTGGTGTGATGTGGTAAGGGTGGGGCAGGTGATGGAGGGGCAGGAAATGGAGGATGTCTGGCTTGTGAAGAGGAGGGAGGGAGGGAGGGAAGGAGAGAGGGAGGGAGGGAAGAAGACAGGTAAGAAGGAGGGAGGGAGGAAGGGAGGGAAGGAAGACAGCGAAGAATGAATGGAGGAAGAAATACAGGACAGCAAAAGAGTAAAGAGGTGAGGAAAGAAGGGAGAAGGAAAGGGAAGAAGAAGGGAAGGAGAATGTAGAGGGAGGAAAGAAGGGAGGGAGGGAGAGAAACAGAAGACATGGAAGCAAAATACGGTAACAGGTAGGGAGGGAGCAAAAGAGAGAGGACTAGGGAGGGAGGGAGGGAGAGAATCAGAGAGGACTGAAGAGGGAGGGAGAGAATCAGGGAGGACTGGAGAGATGGAGGGAGAGAATCAGGGAGGACTGGAGCGAAAGAGAGAATCAGGGAGGACTGGAGGGAAAGAGAGAATCAGGGAGGAATGGAGAGAAGGAGGGAGAGAACCAAGGAGGAATGAAGGGAGGAAGGGAGAGAATCAGGGAAGGCAGGAGGGAGGGAGTGAACTAAAAAAGGAGGAAAACGGAAGATGGAAAGTAAGTTGGGAAGGAGAAAGAGAGAAGAATGATGGAAGGAAAAAAGGGAGGGAGCGAGGGAGGATGGGAAGAAGAGAAACAGAGGAGAGAATTAAGGAAAACAGGGGAAACATACCCAGGGAGAGAAGGTAGGAAGGAAGGAGAGAAGGAAGGAGGGAAGGAAGGAAGGAAGGAGGGAGGGAAGAAAAGACGGAAGCAGGGAGAGGGAATTATGGAGAAAGGGAGAAACATACCACAGGAGGGAGGGAGGGAAGAAGGGATGAAAGGGAGGGAGGGGGAGGAAGGGGGAGACTCAAGGTACAGGGAAGTGGATTAAAGGAGACAGGAAGGAAAGGAGAGAGGAGGCAGGGTAGGGGAAGGGGAAAGGAGGTGGAGGGAGGGAGGGAGGGAGGGAGGGAGGGAGGGAGGGAGGGAGGGAGGGAGGGAGGGAGGAAAGAAGGAGGGAAGGAAGGAAGGAAGGAGGAAGGGAGGGAGGAGGACATATGGAAGGAAAGAAAGAAGAAAGGGTGGATGGATGGATGGATGGATGGATGGATGGATGGAGGGAGGGAGGGAGGCAGGGAGGGAGGCAGGGAGGGAGGCAGGGAGGGAAACAAGGAAGGGAGGGAGAAACAAAGATGAGGGCGAGGAGAAGGAGAGATGAACGTGGGAGAGAGAGTATGAGGGAAGGAGGGAGAAACGAACCAAAGGAGAAGAAAAGGAGGTGGGCTATGACACCTGAGAGAGAGAGAGAGAGAGAGAGAGAGAGAGAGAGAGAGAGAGAGAGAATGACGAAACAGAGGAAGGAGGGAAGCACAAAAAGGACGGAAGAGAGGGAGGAAAAAAAGAAGGAAAGAAAATAAGAACGAGGGAGGGAACCATGGGGGGAGGGAGAAAGGAAAAAAGGTAATGGAGGGAGGGTGACACGAAAATGTTGAGAGGATGCACGAACAGGAGGGGGGAGGGGGGGAGAAGGAGGGAGGGAGGGAGGGAGGGAGGGAGCAACTGGGAAGGAGGACGATCATAAAATTATGTAGCTAAAAAAAAAACAAAATCAACAAAAAAATCAAACTTTATCCATTAAGGGACCAAAGTTATACGTGATACAATTTTTTTTTAATAATGTTAAAGAAATAACTTCGGTTGACATACATGGACACAACACATTATTTATTTATTTTTACTACGACATTTTTTTCTTTCTTTTCTTCTAACAGAGACAGAACTGGGTGGATGATTTTTGTATGGAGTGTATGACAATGATCTGGCATCCTTTACTTTTTTTTTTTTACTGGAGAGTCGTCGGATTAACTCTGTCGGATAGGTAAATATGAAGCTACGAGTGGACAGGTGTTCGTATCAGGCGGTGTCAGGATTTCGATGGCTTGAATGATGAAAGAATGGGTGTGTGGCCCATTTCACTGTGAGAGTTCAATCATCCAGAAGAAAAGATGGCAATTTTACGTCTAGCTAAAGTCAACTGAACACAGGAACCTCATGATGACAGGCCTAGTACAATAAATATAATAAATAATACAATAAATAGACTGAGAGTTAACTGCAGTAGAATTAACTCCTTTATTTCTTTGCTCTCACCAGAGGAGTTTTTTTAGCTTAGGATACACGTTAAATACTGGAAGGATTACCGCCGATATAGTCGTTATTAACCCCTTCCACCTGAGAGACTTTTGATGGGTTGAATATAGCGTAATCTTCTGGAACTGGGGTAAGAATAACTAAAAGTGTCATGAGGTTAACTATCTACAGTACCTATCTATCGCTCTACTGTACAGCCAGACGCCATAATCCCGCTCATACATCTCTGCACCTCATCCTTGGTCTCCCTCCCCCTCTCCCCCTCCACTTTACTCTCATACCACTCTTCCAGTCACTCATTCTTCATCCTCTCCACATGGCCAAACCATCTACAAGCATTCCTCTTAAATCCACACTTTTACAATACCATATTCTATCATTATAACCTTTTTACTTTACCCTGGCCTTAAACTGTCATGTCTCCATCTTCAGTGCTGACTTGTTACACAGATTAACATTAGAATGAGGCTAGTCAAGAAATGTTGTGAAAATGATTTATACCGTAGGTGAAGTATCGTCATTTTCTGCCACTAAGCTACGTGACATAACCTGCAAAGGGACAAAAATCTGAGCCATGTCAGTGTGAATGAACTATACAGTAAGTCTCCCGAAACTGAGTAAATTATAAAGTTAACCAGAATGTCCCAGAAATCGTCCGCTTGGGATAGTTTTCGCTTCTCTCCAGTGACCTTTACCTTTGAACCATAACCAATACTTTCGATATAGCTAGTCCATATAATCACCCTGGATCTCGCAAAGGTTAATAATGGCTCCCGCACCGTACAGACCATTCTAAAAATAAACGCAGTAAATAATAATAATAATAATAATAATAATAATAACTATGCTTTCAAAACTATTTACCAGACGGATATACGCGACCAAAAGCACGACCTGGCTGCAGCGTAGCCCATACTAAATTAATTCTCTCGGTAAAGGTTCATAACAGCGGTGATAACGATAATGAAGTAGCCTACCGATGACAAACTGGGACAGGGGAGGTTGGCTGGGGGGAGGGGGAAGAGGGATGAGGGGTTGTTAGTGAGGCAGGCTGGGGGAGGGGAAAAGGGACGAGAGGGTGGTAAAGTGAGGGAGCAATAATTACTTCACTACTCAGTCCATTTTAACTTGGCACAAAACTGCCATCTCTCCATATTGAATTCTAGGGCATAACACGAGATTAAGAGTCGTGTGTGTGTATATATATATATATATATATATATATATATATATATATATATATATAAATATATATATATATATATATATACGGTATATGATGCTAATTTTAAAAAAGTTGTGGAAAGGATGGAGATCAGGAGTAGTGTACCGGTATATGATGCTAATTCCGAAAAAGAAGAATGCTATGTAAAGGATAGAGGACCGCAGTATTGTCTTATTCTGCCACTAAGCTACACAATATGGGTTGCTAAAGGACAAAAATCTCTCCTATACTCTTTTCATCCTATCCTGGCCAAGCTTATTTCACTAAGCCCATTGGAAAAAAGAAAAAAAAAATACTCCAACTCCACAGCCTTTCCCTAACACTTCTCTGTGCCCACCACCATACTCTAGTGTTGCACCTCAGCATTCAAGACTAAGGAAGGGTAATTTTAGATCTAGTTAGGGTAAAAAGGGTATAGTTATGATGAATCAGGTATGGACCTCGATTAGAGTAAAATCGCTTGGCAGTACCGGTATCAAGAATATTTTAAGACATCACCATAACTCTATTAATGAAGTTAAAGGAGTTGCAGAAAAAGAAAGACTAACGCTAAGCTGAACACGATTATCAGATGGTACAAAGATTAAAATAAAGTGCATATTTGGTAATAGCAATAGTAGTAGCTGTAGTAGCTAGTAGTTACTGAAGTAGTTGTAGTAACAGTAGCAGTAGCAGTAGTAGTGGCGGTCGACCATCCTCCTTTCAGGGGACAGAGAGGGACTTCACCGTCTGTATAACTGGGCAGCAGAGCCGACCGCTTAGCCTATATCAGTGCCACCGCGAGGAGCAGTACCTCTCCAGTGAAGGTGCGAAGAGCGGAAATAGCGGAAATACCGGAAATAAAATAAGGGTAAGAGCAATGTGTGTGAGAAGGCGTAAAAATGGGCCATTGTACCAGTAGCCTAGCGTGGTTGAGTGGTCCACTTGACTGGCCCTACACCGCACTTAACTTCAAGCACGTCACGAGAAATACACACACACACACACACACACACACACACACACACACACACACACAATTACATACCGGTACATACTTTACATACCGGTACATACAAAGACAACAGATACACATACACGCACATACTTTTAAAAAATGCTGATAAGAGGAAAATGCTAAAAGCCTCGTTGAAAGTGCTCTGGAAAATTCGTGTTTCCTTTTTTTTTGTGGATATCATTACGGCGATACTACTGGTGTATACACTGAATACGACAGACATGGGCCACCTACATATCAGTATATTTTAAGGCTTGGGTCTAGACTAAATACTCGGTACACCTATTACAAATAAATCAAATAAACCAGGTACATACACTTCACGGATTTTGAATATGGCTCTCTATTGTATTGTTTTTGTTTTTTTCTTGGAGGGAACGGTGTGCGTGATCCTGGCCTCTTACCTCCTTCTTCCTTGCATAGAAACACACACACACACACACACACACACACACACACACACACACACACACATACATACATACATAAGCATGCATACAATACACACATACATACCATTCCGACCTCGTCAATTTGCATATATTTATGCTAACGCAGTAGGCTATATACTGTACACACAAACACGTAGATGTATACATAAGTAAACATACATACATACACAAACGCCATTCCTGCACACACGCACGTGCAACTCCCATAAGACACCGACACGCAAGCACCCAACACACACACACACACACACACACACACGTACGCTGATCAAGCACATCTTGAGAAGCTGCTAAAATTTATAAACAATGGCGCACACGATTACACACACACACACACACACACAGAAACGATACATTACCCCAGCACTTATACCTCTCTCTCTCTCTCTCTCTCTCTCTCTCTGTCCAGTAAATGGAATAAATATATTACCGGTAGTGTAAAAAAAAAAAATATTCGAAGTATCGGTATATACTCATCAAAATTTTTAATAAATGAAAAAAAGTAATACAACTCCGAGAGAGCATACCTCCGCCAACGCCTACACCAGACAATTCAGATCACTAACAATATTGAATCAACTCTTCCTTGATCCAAGACTCACATATCCACAACATTTCATTGAAATCCATCTATAACTTTTTGAGATATCTTATGGACAGACAAAAAAACAGTCCTGAACCGGGACTATCACTATCAAAATTTCATCAAGTTTTCCTTGGCCCATGACCCACATACCGACAAAATTCCATTGCAATCCATCAACAACTTTTTTGTATTTCTTGTGGCCAAAGAGACAACCAAGAGTGAACGTATACTGTAACCTCCAACTTTCGCTGGCAGAGGTCATCATCATCATCATCATCATCATTATCATCATCCAGACCTCTTTTCCCACCCTAGGGCAGAGTGTGGAGTAGCAAATGTCCAGACAGCCCAACTTTGCCCAGTCCAATGGGCTACGCTTCCATTCACTCATCATTCAAGCCCCCGGAATCCTGGCTCTATCGGATACGCCAAAAACATTCACCACATTCTGTAGCTTCACATAAACGTATCCGACACAGTCAATCCGGACGCTGCCACGTTAAAAAGGGGTGCCAAATCCCTGATCAAGCACGGCACTTCTCACAACATTCATCCAGCCAGCTCGATCACTTGTCAGATCCCTAGCCTCACCAACTTCCAAACCTCTCTTCCTCACACTCATTCACCATATCTCTCCACCTTCTTGGCCTACCTCGCCTCCTCCCTCCTTCAAATTCGCTCAGATATATCTTTTTCACCACTCTATCGTTATCCATTCTCTCCATATGATCATACCATCTCAGCACACTCTTCGATTCCGATGTCCACAAACATCCCCACTCCACATCTTTCACGAATCACATTATTTCGTAACCTATCCACTCTCCGTACTCCACATACATTCCTCAGCAGTCCCATCTCCACTGCTCTTACTCTTGACTTCACTGCCGTGGCTAAGATACCGTAATAAGAAGCTCAACATTACACAGCGGCCTAACTGTAACTACCGTGCACATTTTTGTGATTTCTTAACACAAAACATTTTAGTCTGACATAAAAAATAATATCATAATTGCAACCACTCCATTTTTTTCATTCCTCCAGTCACAAAGCTATTTTACTTAGTTTACAACCTCGTTCACATTACGAACATCCTCCCGTCATCCACGGAAAGCAAGAGTATGTAGCAGGTTTGTGTTTGTTTGTGTGTGTGTGTGTGTGTGTGTGTGTGTGTGTGTGTGTGTGTGAATATAAGATTCTGCACTCTGTAACTTTCACCGGTAATCCAATGAAGGTACCGATGATAATACTCCCAGTAGCTACTATTTTGTTGCTTTTACCCTTGATAAAACCATTAGATTTAATTCAGCTCACGAAAGTACCCTCTAGTCGGTGTTTTCATCTGACGTAAATGAGCCACTTTTATAACTTGAATACTAAATCGAGGCTGCATGAATTCGATGAGTCAGCTGTGAGGTAAGAATGAGTGTCCTTGGTTACTAGTCATATCCATCACATCTCACTTCACAAGGCCATCAATTAAGCTATGAGTTTGGGGATTTGTCAGATCAGAAGAAATCCTCTATCGATCTATAGCCAGACGTCTTAATCCAGGAAGTTGGTGGCCATATACGAATTGCTTACATGGCACCCTGATCTCTGCCATCAAACTGCCCTCCCTCTAACTTACATCCCCTCCACACACAACTATCTACCCCATCCCTCCATCTCATTATTGGTTTCCCCCTCCCCCTCACTATCATACACTCTTCTTGTTGGTCTCTCATTTTGCATCTCCTCCAAATGGTCAACCTAAGTAATCTGTGCAATCCGGAATTATTAGCCTTCTTACAAGTTAATGAACTGCTAAAATTATTTTTTTATTGAATTCCATTTTGAAATAAGTGCAAAGCCGAGCACAACACTACGTCTATGTGTGTGTGTGTGTGTGTGTGTGTGTGTGTGTGTGTGTGTGTGTGTGTGTGTGTGCAGTGCGAGAATTACTTTGTACCCACAGTCCACTTGGATTACATAGAGATACATTTAAGTCCCGCCCCGCGTGAGTTGAAAGAGTACACTGTACCTCCGTTACATATATTAGTACATTACTCTGGCTGTACTTTTTCGTTTTTTTATTTTATTTTATTTATTTATTTTTTGCAACATTCATTCATCAGGCCTGGTGTTATGTGTGGTTATGGGTTACAAATGTGGTATTACTCATACATAGTGTTGGCTACTGTACGATGACGGTCATACCTTACCTTACACACACACACACACACACACACACACACACACACACACACGTCTGTTGTGCTACACATGTGCATCAAAGCTACCCTAAACTCGTGTGTATATATACAGTATATCATTTAAATACCGTACTCAGTCTAGTGTACATTCCCTCTGTATGTTGTTCCATATTAACTCGTGTGTACACCTGAAAAGTATGGACTCTCACCACACGTACTTTCATGTACTGTACTTCAGGTACGTACACTGCCTTTTTGTGTACATTTCTTACATACACCTCAGGTTCCTTGTTACTGTCACTCATGTACCCAAACGTGTACATCTTCCTGTTCACTGCTCCAATCTACCCTGTCCCACGTACACCCCATCCTAATGTCATTTAATTTGTAATCCTTATTTACATCTAGATTACGTACTTACCGTCAGTTAACCATTCATACGAGCTATCCTGCCTTACTTAAACTCGCATCCCATGTACACCTCGTAAGTACATCCAAGAACATGTCTTACGTCCATCATCTTCCTTGTAACACCATTAATGTAGCCTACACTTAGAGCACTTACTTAAAATTAACCATCTGTACACGTTACTCATCAAGCACATCCTTCACCCATGTACAACCCCACCTAATATACACCATTCTCCTTAAGTACATTCCTTACGTACAACTCAGCTTCCTTGTTAGACAACCAAGCTTGTATACTATTCTCTAACTCCCACCAGCTATCTTCATCCATGCACACAATGTATACCTCCATCCCCATGTACGCCCCCACAGCATAGTACTCACCCCTGGAGGTACTTGTGAATGAAGGTATCTGGGCGAGGGATAGAGTGGTGGGCTCCACTGCCTGCCGCTCCCGACTGAGAGATCTGTTTTATCAAGCCTACGAATTTCTTCTTCAGCGAGGGGCCGGAGCTGTTACGCCCACTCATGGTGAATTATCAGTGTTATTTCCTCCTCACACTGGTACGCTGTTTAGTTTCTGTGGTATTGGAAACAGTGCATGGTAGCGATTCTCACTGGGGAGGGCATCAGCGTGATATACATCCCCACATGTGCTTTATTCTCGACTGTTTTGATTATCGTCTGGTGTTGCCCTTAGGTCCTTCCTGTTTAAAGTTTTCGTACTGAGCGTTCTTGTCTCCCATAGGTTTCAAGCTACCAGTTTGGTTGCTCATATTCATTCCCATGAAAAGCTAAAGGTTTATATTTCTGTTAGTAAAATGTGTGCCTTTGAGTTTCAAGTTATGAATGAATGCTAAACTTCATACACGTCTGGCAGCGGTGCATTCCTGCTGACAGGTGTATCCATGCTCTTTGGTATTTTCCAGGGGCGACTAAGATAAAAATGCAGAATTTAATCTATCCCTTTATTTGGTGGAATGAATCTACTCTTTGTTCTTAATTTTTAATCACATCCCTAGAATTTTGAAAATCAGAATCGGTGTTTATGCATTTCAGTCTCAACATTTATAAAACCCATAAACAAAATCACACCTTGCGGCTTCTGTTCGCGAATGAAATACATATATTCAAAATCATTTATTCCATACAAAACTTACGTAATAGTACAGGAAAACATGCACATGTATTGAGAAACGAGCAAAATTAGGGTACATAATTCAATACTTTCAGTTACTGGTAACATTTCCTTCTAACATCTATGCAGATCTAATTCGGATATTTGACGTTTTAATATATTCTACAATAATTTAATTAATCTATCCTAGAGCGAATTGTCTACTCAAATTAGCTCTAAAAATGCCCTTGGTGTATCTGACTTTGGCACTGCCTTTGAAATCTCGTAGCCCATACAGTATATTAAAATCTTAGTCATTATAGCTAATACTGGTCATCTCACATCCATACCGCCTTAAAGCATGTCGTACCCATATATCCTCTATAACATTCTCCTAAATTCGGATTCTAGGCGACACAGAAGGGTTCGTGGCATCTCGTCCTTACCGATTTGCTCTGCCTATTACACCTTAACATTCCCTCGTACGCTATCTATATTGCTTTAACAGTACCTCACGATACCAAGGTTTAATGTGCAGAATAAATCGCTTAGGGAGAGGTGCTACGAAGCCTCCTATGCTACCTAGAATACGTCTCTAAATCTGACAGATCTATGATAATGTCTTATGATCTAAACATAATACTGGGCTTTGACATACAGTCGAAAAATAAAAATAAAATAAAATGCTCATATAAAAACTTCATTTGCGAATATATTAAGCTGTATATAAATTTCAATTATAAAATAGATGCAGTGTTATAAAGCTGTCATGGATTTTTTTTTTCGTAAACAAATAATATACAGTACATGCTGACGTCTACAAATAGAGAGAGAGAGAGAGAGAGAGAGAGACTGGAAAGCAAGATGGGAGAATGAGACTACTCTTATTACATAAACATACAGAGCCTTCGAGTCGTATTCTAGATTTCTTAGCACATTCTCCTCAGCGACTTATGTTATGTTCAGTATTTGCATATTCAAGCTGTAGGAGTGACCTAGTTCCGTCAGATGAAAATAAACAGATTACAGCTCTAAAAAGAGGAAAAAAAAAATATTAGAAACTGTATGCTAAACCATTTTCTTGCGTCATTTGAGAGAGAGAGAGAGAGAGAGAGAGAGAGAGAGTAGTATACGAAATAAATCGCTGAGGAAAAAGCCCTACGATATCCCCCGAAAACAACGGGACAAAGGCTCAAAAAAAAAAATATGGTAACAGTGGTCAACCTAACACCTACACATTTTTACACACATCACACCTTCATTTTCACTCATTTTACACACATTTTTACACATTTTTAACATATTTCACACGATTTTGCATTTACTCAATCAGTCTTAACTTCATCCACACGTACTTGCATCGTCGAAGGCTTTACTACCATGGCACAGATTCCTTTGAGAGAGAGAGAGAGGGGGGGCGAGGGGTTAATCAAGGCTTCATCTAACCCCTCCATTCAAAAAATCTCTCCAGGGCAAAATGAAATCGTCTGTTGATAGCAAACAAAAAAAAAAAAAAAAAGACACTGAACAGAGGGATTTAACATGAACGAAATAGATGTGTGTGTGTGTGTGTGTGTGTGTGTGTGTGTGTGTGTGTGTGTGTGTGTGTGTGTGTGGACTGCATAATTCTTACCTAAGATGAGCTGCAGGAGGAGGGCAACTTCAGCCTGCAGTCCACGGAGTTCACGTTTCAGATGAACCAGGAGCTACAACAACAACTACCACTACCACTACCACCAGCACCACCACCACTACTACTACTACTCATCCACCACCACCACCACCACCACCACCACCACCACCACCACTGCTACTACTACTACTACTACATTTTAATTCATAGCACTGATAATAACTATAGTGCATTCATTTGAACGAGGCGGAGATTTTCATCCTTTTGCAGTTTATTTCAGTGTTAAATGGTAGAATAAGACAATACTACGGCTCAGCATCCTTCCCATAGCACTTCTTCTTGACTAGCACCATATTCTAGTGTTAATATCTTGCTAGAGCTCAATATTTGGAAAGGTGGCTATTTTTTCGCCTAGTTTAAGTGAAGAGAGTACAGTCTGTTAAGGTTAATTGACATACAGAATACCACTACATCATCACATCCATGTAAACAGTTCAATAAAATAGCTCCCGGACAAACACTTCTACTATCTCCATATCGAAATGTTTCCTACCCATATAAGAGAGAAAAAGAAAAAGGGAGGAAGAAAGAAAGAAAGAAAAGAATGAAAAAGGAAAAAGTAGAGAAAAAAACATCCCATTCACAAAACATCTTAAAACTATGACGAAATAAACAAGACGTAACTCAAACTTTAAAAAACACAACATACAACTTATCAACCCCCATGCAACCCCCCAGAAAAACATTGAAAAAAGTTTAAAGTATTGTTTAACATTCGTAAAGTCTCAAAAACTTGTCCTTAGACTATATTCGTAGCTGTGATGCTGAGTGGAAAAATGTAACTTCTCTTCCTCCTTTATCATCTTTTCTTGTTCCTCTTTAGGCTTCCTCGGTCACCTCTTCGCTGGGAATTGTGGTGGAATTGGGTTGTTCTGCACCGTCTGAAAAATGGCCTTCGTTATGAGGTAGGAAAAAAGTTAAATCAACCCTCAAAGCCGACTACACCTTGCCGTCAACTGAGCTGAGAGTGGTTGGGGTCTGTCAGGTAGAACAAACGCTCTATAGCAGTGAAGGTGTTACTGAAGGCTAGTTCTATTCCTTAATCCCACTATCTGTCTATCTATCAATCCTTATCTATCTGTCATCTATCTATCTATCGACCTACCAGCAGGAGTCTCCGTAGCGTCAGTGGGAGGCTCTATAACCGTCACCGCCAGCATGCCGTCAACGTCCTCCAACTGTCGACTTTCAAACATAACGTTCAACACTCGTTCCCCACCAATCAGAGGCTTCACTTCAAATTCGCACGTCGCCACCCCATTCGCTGGTACCGTCCTGGTGAAGTGGAAGTGAGATTAGAAACGTGTGCCAAAATTACAATAATTCCACAATAAACTAAAGCGGATAAAACTATAACTCTCTTTTTAATCAAAGTGGACTAAATCATTCTTTCCCGCTCTTTACTCACTCCTTGAGCCTGATGAACTGTAGTCTGGTGAGTCCTGCGCCCTGCACGATGAAGCGACCCCTGGTGAGAGGCATGGGCAGAGGGTTCTTGAAGCTGGCGTGGCATTTGGTGGTCTCACGTAGCTTCATCTCACCCTCATACTACCGAGAAGAAAAAATCAAATAAACAGAAGAATAAATCATAGTGTAAAGTCATCAAAAGGAAAATAAACAGGCAGATAAATAAAAAGAATCATCCCAACCCTAATTTCCACCCAAGATGAAGGGAGGTAGTCAGCTTGTCTTCCCCTGACGGAACTGGGTCACTTTCAAAACTTAATTAAAAAGTTGTGGTTCCATGAATTTAGTCGAGCCTTAGTTATGAGGCAGGGCTGATCTCCTTGGTTACTAGTCAAATGAAACCTCCAATCTGACTGCTTCCTGCCATCAACTGAGCTGAAAGGGATTAGTGGTCTTTATCAGAGTCAGGTGAACAGATGATAGGTGCCAGACACAAAGATAAGGCATAAAAGCATCATCATCATCATCATCATCATACGCTACATCTTCCTCCCCCACCTCCTCTTCATTATCATCATCATCATCATCATCATCCATCATCATCCATCATCATCATCATCCATCATCATCATCATCCATCATCATCATCCATCATCATCATCATCATCATCATCATCATCATCCATCATCATCATCATCATCCATCATCATCATCATCATCCATCCCATCCTCCTCCTCCTCCTCCTCCTCGTCCTTCTCCTCATCCTCCTCATCCTCATCATCATCATCATCCCAAGGTAGGATGCAAAACATAACATACCTCAATCTTGATGTCTGGCTTCCTACACCTGAAGTCATCCTGGGCGAAATACTCAAAGTCCGTCTGCTCCACCTTCGCCAGACACGCTATGTTGAAGGCACACTGGTCCTCGAGTTTACTATAATACTCCTCGAAGCTCACCTCAAGAAGCACCGTCTCCTCTGCAGGGGTAAGGAGGAGGGGTTAGATAAGTAGATATGCCTGTAAGGTTAAGTAAAGATTCAATGCTCCTTTCATCCACTTGACATTTTTCATTTTTCATTCTATTTACAAACGATTTTATTCACCATGGTAAGATTTATTGTGATGAAGAGGTTTATGAAGGCTGTATCTAACCCTTCCGTTCAGAAATTATCTCCTCAGCTGAATAAAGTCGTCTGGAGATAGCTGCAGGAGAGAGAGTTACATAGAGTTACATAGATACACAGACCACACAGACCTTACGGTCCCTACGAGGTGGTCCGGCCTTAATCCTAACATAGTGCACAGGAGCAGGAGAAAAGGATAGCACAGCAGAAGGCTCTCTCCCCCACCCTCCAGACCCTCCGGCATTAGCCGTACAGGAAACAAGGGAGGAAGTAATACCTTGCAGGAATGAAAAACCTGAAGGAATTTTATAGGATCGGCAGAAAGTAGAATAATGTGGAAAAGGAAAATTTGGGCATACAGCCACATACTTACTCTATATATTCTAGAATATTGTCTGTGTCTAATAGACACATGAATGCAGACGCGAATATGCAAATTGCTCCATCCTAACTAAACGATACCAATTGCGTCGAGATACATGTCCAGTCTCTTTTTAAACATATTTATGGTACCACTCTCAATCACATTCCCAGGGAGTTTATTCCATTCGCTTACAACAGAGTAAGTGAAGAAGTTTTTGGTTGTATCAAGATTAGCCCTTCTTGTTTGCAACTTCATACCATTTCCTCGAGTTACAGTCTCGGTAATTACTGTGAATAGCTTGTTTGAATCAGTATTACTGAAGCCTTTTAGAATCTTAAAGCATTCAATCAGTTGTCCCCTGAGTCTCCGTTTTCTAAGAGAGAATAGGTTTAATTCTCTGAGTCTCTCTCTCTCGAGAGAGAGAGAGAGAAAGAACGTAGTCGGACTGATGGCACTAATCTTTTTACGTAACTCAGTCCATATGAGGTGCACTGTAGGAAGTAACCTCGAACGGGAGAGCGACTACCTGAATGAACTCTTACCTATGCTGGCGAAGTGTGGATAGGAAAGGGCTGTCTGTGTTTATAGTCAGAGTGATATATTTGACAGTGGAAGGGTTGTAATGGTTATGTATGTCTGTTTATCTGTTTCTTGTATGTCAGAGTAACGTAACAGGGTGCAAACACATGCAAGTAAATGAAGGATAGTTACGTACTGGAATATGGCTTAAGCTTCAAGTGCTGATTGTCCCTCTTCACCAGCGTCTTGGTAGCTCCCGTGTACAGCATGGTGTCCACTCTCAGTATCACCTCAATGTCATACTCCTTCTCACTCTTGTTCTGTGCCACCACTGACGTCCTGTGCACAGAAATAAATGAGTAAATAAATTAAAATATATGATAAAGAAATTAAGTAATTAAATAATAAACAAATAGATAAATAAATAAATAATTTATTTTAAATCAATACAAGTAAAAATAAACAAAAGTAAATACAATATAAATAAAATTCAATACCAGTAAGTGTAACCAAATATATGAATAAATCTATATTATAATTATCCGATTTCTTTCTGTTTGTTGGTGTGTCCATTTGTTATCGTAACAGCAAAAACGGCTCATTGTATTGTAATTTTTGTCAGAGCAAGGTACAGCTCAAATGCTCTAACTTGAAGGATACAACAGTTTCCAGTCCAATCGAGCCAACGGTTCCCAAGTTATGACTCATTTCTGGCCTTTTGACATCAAGCGGCTTCGGCAGCCTTTAGGCGGATCACTTTCTTTGTGGGCATTGAAGTTACTGTAAAACAAAACTGCGTAAAGTAGTGCAATTTTTCTTATAGCAAGGTGCCGTTAAAATGCTCGAACTTGAGAAATAAAACAAAATCCAGTCCAGTCGGGATACCGGTTCCCGAGTTATGACTCATTTCTGGCCTTTTGACATCCAGCGGAAAGGCCCCCGAAGGCGGCCTTTAAGCAAGTACAATATATATAAAAAAAAAAATAGTAAATAAGTACAACAAATAAAGAAAATTGTTGGGTGGGAGAGAGAAGGATAAATGACAAAAAAGAACATAAGGATAGACACGAAAAGAAAAATTACACGAAAAAGAAGAATAAATGGGACAGAAGAAAGAATATATTATATAAAGGAAAAGGAATAAATGAGAAAGAAGAAAAGGAAGATTACGAAAAGGAAGAGGAAAGAGAAGACAAGGAAGAGGAAAGAGAAGACAAGGAAGACATTACAAAGGATAAAGAATAAATGAGAAAGAAGAAAAGGAAGATATAATGGGAAGGAAGAGGAGTAAATGAGACAAGGAAAAAGAAGGAAGACATTACCACAAGGGAAAATAAGGAGGAAAAGGAATAAATGAAAAGAATAAAAATAAGAAAAAGGACCCCGCACAAACTTGCTGTGTTGTGCGTACGTGAGGGGGTGACCAATGTGGACGTTGCTTTAAGATAAGGAAGAACACAGAGAGAGAAAGTAGGAGGAGGAGGAGGAGGAGGAGTAGGAGGAAGGGGAAGAGGAGGAAGGGGAAGAGGAAGAGGAGGAAGAGGAAGAGAAGAAGGAGGAGAAAGAGGATGGGGAAGAGGAGGAAGGGGAAGAGGAAGAGGAGAAGGAGGAGAAAGAGGATGGGGAAGAGAAGGAGACATAGAAAGAGGAAGAGGTGGAGGAAGAGGAGGGGAGGAAAAGAAAAGAACTTGAAGAAGGGTGAAAAAAGATGAATGCAGAAAAAAAAACATGATAAAAAAAAAAAGGAAAGAAAGAAGAAAATTAAAAACGGAAGAAGAAAAAGGATGAAAAACAAAAGCTGGAAAAACAGGTGTGTGTGTGTACGTACGTGAATGGCTGTCAAATTAAAAAAAAAAAAAATCACTGAACTTAAAATCGAACTCCGCAGTCTAAAATGGAGGAAATAATGAAGGAAATGAATAAGGAAAAGAACATAAAAGAGGATGGAGAAATGAAGAGAAAATGATAACCTGAAAAAAAGGACGACGATGAAAATATGAAAGATCAATGGAAGACGAAAAACTGGAAGGAAAAAAAAAACGAACAAAGGATGATGAAGAAGATCTGAAAGAACAGAGAGACAATAAAAATGGAAGAGGAAGCAAAAGGAAAGTGGATGAAGAGAAAAACTTGGAACTATTTTTTAAAACATGAATGGCTAACCGTATCATCGCTGGGCAAACAGTTAAATTGTACATCCTTTTAGCAGGAGGAAAAAGAAAAAAAAAAAAAAAAAAGAGAGATGGAAAAGGAAGAAGTGGAAAAAGAAGAGATGAAAAAAGGGAAGGAAGAAGCACAGAAAAAGGGAAAACTGATTAACAATGAAGAGCCAAGAGGAAAGAAAAGGAAGAGACATAAAGGGAATAGCAAGAAATCAAGCAAAAGAGTATCGCGAAAAGCTAAATTTACCTTTTCATTAGTAAAAAGCTCTCCAAAGACTATTATCGTTGAGCTTCAAGCTAAACTCCAGATTTTTAAAGGATAAAGAAGAAAAAAGATGAAAAATTAAAGAGGAAGAAAAATAGAAGGAGGTGATAGAGGAAGAAACAGGAGGAAGAAGAAATCTTAGTTGTGGTGATGGAGGAGGAAGAGAAAGAGGACAAAATGAAGAAAAGGTAAACTAGGTGGACGAATAAAACACACAAGACTGAAGAGAGATCAACAACAAGAGGAGAAACCCTAAAACCATCTCTGTACGTACGAGAAAGGCTCTCCAATCAGAATATCATCGTTCAGCTTAAAGTCAAACTCAACGTCCTCCAGTTCTTCATTGAGGTAGTAGCGGGCAAAGGTGTTTTCACAGAGCCGCAGCGCCTTCTTCATCACATCACGCTCCTCGCTCGAATCTGTGGGGTGATGAGAATGGTTAAAAATGTTCCCTGTACACAGTATGGAAAACCCGTATTATAAAAAAAAAAAAAAAAAAGAGGGAGCGAAGGTGTGGACGAGCCTTCAAATTTTGGCGCCAGTTTCTGAAGCATGCAATAATGATAGAACATGTCTGGCCTTTCTTTATCGTTGCTAATCTAACAATTATAGGTGTTCCATAACTGAGTACAAAATCAGAGGCTTGCTTACACCTATCCACAGCCAGTTTTATTATGACCATCAATAATTTTCTTTTCTGGCCAGCACCACATTATTTTCTCAGCTAAAAGAAAAAAATACAGTGACATGGTTTAGGAAAGGTCCTTTTTCCAGGTGGCAGTGAAAGCTTCGTGACATCTCTTCCTTAGCAACTTATTTTGCATATTATGCTTCATCATTCTATGCTTTATTAATTAGATCGTTTTAATATGAACGCAGTTTGCATCAATAACATACAGGTGAAATCTGACGCGTAATTTGCAGAAAAAATCGCAGAGGAATAGGTAATACGAAATCTCCAAAAGCCACTTAGAATACGACCCAAAGCACAACAGTTTTATTCAGCTGAGAGAAATTACAAAAACTAAAATGAATAACCAAGAATATAAGAAAGAGAGAGAGAGAGAGAGAGAGAGAGAGAGAGAGAGAGAGAGAGATGGCGTGAAGAAGGGAAGCTATAACTTAAAGTCTACGTTATTTCTCGAACCAATCACTTTGTTTTCACCTGATGGAACTAGGCCACTCTCACAACCAAAATATACAGTTGTAGATGTATTAAATTTGATACTTATGGGGCACGAATGAATCTCCTTGGTTACTAGTCAAATCCGGACTCTAATCTACCTGCACTTGGCTGTGAACTGAGCTGAAAGGAGCTATGTATCTTTGCTAGAATACAATAAACGCGCTATAGTGTGTGTGTGTGTGTGTGTGTGTGTGTGTGTGTGTGTGTGTGTGCGCGCGCGCGCGCCTGTGTGTTTTACCTTCAGCATGCTTGTAGAGATGAGTGACATCTTCTCTCGCATTCTTTCCCACAGCCTTAGTGCTCACAAACTGACCAATTCTGAAAATAAAAATTGTATGCAGTATATGCTTAATACACTCCAGTTTTCTGTCTGATACCACTAGGCAATGTTATTTTGCTAAACTCTCTCTCTCTCTCTCTCTCTCTCTCTCTCTCTCTCTGGAGACGTAAAATACAGCCTTCAATTTCCATTTCTATAGTAGTGTGGGATGCTTTCATTTGGTGGCATCAAAACGACTGCCTTGTTATACAAGCGTCTCTCTATCCCCACCCTGACCCCTAGATGAGGATGGTGGACTGCAGAAGCTCTTCTTTCTTGTGCAGTCCAGTGGGTTTACGTTTAAAGTGAACATGAGGCTGCTGCTACTACTGGCATTACTTCTGTTGCTACTGCTGCTACTATTTCAGTACGAAAACTCTCCGAAACTGGATAAAAAGTCTCAAGGCAGTCAAAATAACTGAGATTCAAGGCAGCAAGTCAATAGATATTAATCATAATATCAGTCAGAAATTAATCGTAATACAGTATCAATATTCAGACACTTTAGCTCCAGACCTTCCACCAAAATGAAGATTTAAGTTAGTCACTAAACTATACGTTTTCTATGATAACGCAACACAGAAAATAGGTTATTGAATGGTAAACTAGTACAAAATACGTCAGCTATGCGAGTCAAAAGATCCAGCCGTTCTCTTACTTGGACTACAGCGACAAGGTTCTCCTGAGAGTTGGGGTTTGTACTGAATTATAAGTTAAGAATCTATATAAACAATAAGTTAATGTTTCTTATTTTCCTGCTTTAAATTTAGGATAAAACAGGAATAATAATAATGATGATGATGATGATGATGATGATGATGATGATGATGATGATGATGATAATAATAATAATAATAACGATAATAATTAGTCTTACCCTCCAGTCTTGCGTCCCAGTAGCTTCATGGGCTGGCATGGACCGCGGTACTTCCAGAAGAGCTTGTCCGCGTTGACCTCAGCGAAGAGGAAAGGCACGTCGTAGGGCCGCAGAATCTCACCCTTCTTGATGGCCACCAAGGAGGCGGGACCGCATCGGTACTGACCTGGCGGAAGATAAGCCTATTAATGGAGTTGTAGTCTTCAATGTGAACAGTTTTCCTCCCAAACTTGAATTATAACAACCAAGCTTTAAATTTCTGGCCTCGGGACTTAACACTCGAAGGGGCAATAAAGGTATAAACTAACTTTTTTATGGTTTGATCGTGAATTAAAGTGTCTTCTATACTAAATCAGGCATTATCACACAATTATTAAACAAAACCTACAGGTATTACCAGACATCTTACTCCCGGAATGGGTGGGAGTCAAAACGTTGATGTTATGCATATTACACACTTCGACAGGGAACTCACCATCACTTTCCTCCTGCGGTGTGGCGTCGATGGCCTGCCAGCCGTTGTACTCCTCACCCAGGTCCTCGCGTTTCATCCACACCTCGTTCCACACATGAAAGTTCCACACGGAATCAGAGTTGAGTCGCTCGATAGCCGTACCCTCGTCATCAAAGAAGTAGTCAATGGTGAGGGAGGAGTGGGTATCATGGGCAGAGGAGAAGTTGGTGATGGAGCGAGAGGGTAAACCAAGGGCACGACATGCTGTAGTGACGATGCCGGAGAATACCCAACACTGTCCATATTTGACTGGCTTCTTGGTGTCGTAGTACTGCTGTAAGATGCGCTGCGATCCGCCCCATTTGGTTGGTGACACCCCGCCGCTGTAGTCGCCGCTCCAGTTACCCACCAAAACACCAGCATCATCGGGCGAGTTGATCTGAGTAGTGAGAAATCTTAATATAACAATTTCACGTATTTGATATTACAAAAACATTTAAGAATTGGGTTTGGCGTTTTTCTTTTTACTGAAACTCTCTCTGCATCTTAATAAAAGTAATAATGATGATAGTGATTCTCCTCAACCTCATCCTCATTATAATTCATCAACTTCCCCACTCTAGAATAAAGTGTGACTCACTTCTAGTTTAAATCCAACTTGTCTGGGCGTCATCATAATCATTCTAATCAGTGAAAATGAAACAAGAAACCACACCACCACCACCACAATCACTTTGGTCATTAAATTTAAATACATAACTCACCCCAGCAGACAGCGCCCTCGACACTTTGACTGCATCCCTGCGACTGGGGGGCTGCAGGTTACACACATTGCTGAGCACATACAACACACACTCCAACACCTTCTCCTCGTACTGTCCAAAGCTCCACGGACACGGACGCAGGCGGGTAGAAGTGCCACGCCAAAGCAGTCCGTTGTCCTCCAGTACGTATTCCTGGCGTTCTGCATCACTCGCTAGGTACACGCTGTCCTCTGGTGGTGAGATAAGGAATAAATGTATATACACTGTGGTCAGATAAGGGTCCTATTCTCTTCGGTTAAGGAAGCTCCCTAACACCTTTTCCTAAGCGATTTATTGTGCTTATTAAACCTTACTGTCTTCTTCTGTGTTACATAAATCCTTCCCATATCGCCACTCTACATAAATAACGTACAGCAGGAAACTGGCCTAACATATCCAAAAATAAATCGCTAAAGAAGAGGTGTTAGGGATCTTCCTTATGTGACGAGAATACGAATCAGGGTACAAAAGATAGTATACAGCGAGGTGAAAAACTGAGTGAGGAATACAGTGTTGTCCTCTATAAAATATTCCTGTCGTTCTAGCTCTCTCATTGGATACTGTACATGTTGTCCTTTGGTGGTGAGATCAGGAATTAATATACAGTAAGCGGAGGAATCGACTGAGGATAAAAACAGTGTCATGTATGTAATCGCTATTTTGCATCTCCCGTTAGATAAAGTCAGATACTAAGGACCATTTCCCTCCTCTGCCGCCTTCTCACAACTGGATTCATTAACGCTTGAATGAATGGCGATATACACCTCCGTCCACTACGTCACATTCGAGCGCCTATGAATTTAGCCATGATATAGAGGCAAGAGAGATCAAATCTGGTATAGGTAAACTACCTGTCCGATTTCACTAATTTCTATCCCTGGCCATTATTATAATATAAGGTAAGTAATCATTCAGGTATGCCACCCGGAAGACTGCATTTCCAGCAATGAGTCTGTCCACAGTGTGTACTGACCTTCACACCATGGGTTGAACAGGATGTAAACAGGTTCCTCACAGGGGTAGTTGTAAGTCTTGCCATCAGTGCTCACGTCCGCCTCCAGCTTCCACTCTCCCACTATGGCATTGCTCGAGGACGTCACCTGAAATGCAGAGCCAGTTATACTCTGATTCTCATTAACTGGGCCTAAAGTCGACATCTCTTCACACAAAATGACGAGCTACAACACGAAATCAACACAAGAACATAGCTACGAGAAATAAGCTGCAAGTGGACGAAAATCTCCACCAAATTAAAAGGAACGAATTATCGTCAGGAACAGACTTACCTCCATTTCACCTGTGTTTTCTTCCACCACTTCCCCACAGCAGTGACAATTGGTATCTTTAAATGTAGTGTCAGTATCTTTATATGCAGTGCCAGTTGGTATCTTGAAATGTACTGTCAGTTGGTATCTTTAAATGCAGTGGCAGTTGGCATCTTTAAATGTAGTGTCAGTATCTTAAAATACAGTGCCAGTTGCTCATCGACCACTGGTAAGCAACTGCTTCTGTGGGGCCATCCTACAGGCACAATGGAGTATATACACCGTGCGGGGAACCGACACCCCCATAAGGTACACAGCGCCTCATCTGGGTTGGACCAGGGTCCCTCCCACGGCGAAGTGTAGGGAATATAAGGAGGCTGGTTCCCGGGTGGTCGCCGCAGCTGCTCCGCTCAGGGTGCACAGCACCACAACGTGTAGGCTTCTTGCCAGCACCTCTAAGCAGGTATGCAGAGAAAATTGTCTTCTTATTACAAACTTCGCATCAAAAACGTTACATTCGCTTCTTTCACTTCCCGAACCTTCAAAATGGGCCATAAAATGAGAATGCTAATGTATTTATTTATTTATTTTTAGCAGCAGTTGCAGCTGAACGTGAACCTGGTGGACTGCAGGCCCGTCTCTAGCAGGCCATCTTCTTTTTTCCGAAGACTAGGCGGGAACAGAGACGTTTGTATAACCAGGGCATAGAAGCCTCTCTTTTATATCGGTGACACCACGTGAAGGCGTCCTCTCGAGCACCTACATTTAGTAAAGACCCACACACGCAAGGTAAAGAAAGAGTTACTCTTACCTTGACTGCAACCGACTTTTCCGTGGACTCGGTGATTCCCGCCGACCACGCACCCTCTCCCGATTCCACCCCCACACCCACACCCACCAGTGTGCCATTGCCGAAGCTGGGGCTGATGCAGTCTGGAGGAAAACACGGAAGATGAATATTATGAACAAGAAGTACTGGGAGATACCGGAGGTCTATCCATCCAGCTGTCTAGTGTCAGACGCCTTAATCCCGCACGGGGTGGCCACAAACAAATAGTTTCCACATCTCCCTGTCCTCTGCCATCTGGCTGCCCTTCCCTCCACCTCACAACCCACTTCATCCCTCCATCTCATCCTTCTGTCTTCCCCTCCCCCTCTCCCCCTACACTTCACTCACATACACTCTCCTAGTTAGTCTCTCATTCTCCATCCTCTTAACATGACCAAACCATCTCAGAGCATACCTCTCAGTGCTTTCCGGCACATCATCAACACCATGGGACTCCTTCACATCCTCCTTTATCTGTCTCTCCACATAATTCCACATGTTCCTCTCAGAGTCATTTTCACTGCTCTCATTCTTGATTTGTGTCACTCCAACAATTCACAGTAAGAACGTATGGGAGAAGTTAGGATACTTTAGGAATATTCAATTAACTAACAATGAAGGCTGCACATGCGAGTACACACGCATCTGACAACACAACTTTGCCTACTCTGAACATGCCATCCCACCAACACCAATTATCCCAATTTACCCGCAGCTGAGAATGTTAGAAAGATCTTTATTCTCCGCAGTTAGATAAAATACTGACCCCTGTGACAAAATGACCCATTCAGTCTAACCTAACCCAACCTATTCTAACCTAACAATAATTAAATCTAAACTAAACTAATCTGACCAAACTTTTACATGAGGAGTCAGTTTTCCAGGGTGGGGGGGTTGGATTTTCATACCAGACGTGATCAAAATTTTCTGGAAAGATAAGTGACCCAGGTGTCTGTTTTCTCTGGGTGAAGTTTAATCTCACCTCTCCTCTCCTCTTCTCACCTCTCCTCTCCTCTCTCATCTCACCTCCCCGCTCCTCTCCTCTCCTAACCTAAATGAACCTAATCTAACCTCACCAAACATAACCCAGCCTAACCTAATCAGCTAATCTGACCTAGCCACCCAAACATACCGGCAACAGTGAAAATGAGCGAGATCTTGTCCTTGGCTGCGTCGTATGCCCTTGAGGTGGCCAGTGTGATGGTGAAGGCCTGTCCCCGCCGCACCACCAGCCTCTCCACCTCCTTCTCCTGCTGGTGGAACGCGGCTGTGTGGTGCGCTACGGCGTTCTCTTTCCGTCGCAGGTCGAATTTATCCACGGCTAGGAAGTCTGAGAAATAAATGAATAAATACGTAGATGGATAGACAGATGGTGTACATGGACAATAAATATGTAGATGGATAGATAGATGGTGTACATGGACAACAGATATGTAGACGGACAGATATATGGTGTACATGGAAAATAAATATGTAGATGGACAGATATATCGTGTACATGGACAATAGATATGTAGATGGACAGATATATGGTGTACATGGACAATAAATATATAGATGGACAGATAAGATGTACATGGACAATAAATATATAGGTGGACAGAGAAGGTGTACATGGACAATAAATATATAGGTGGACAGATATAGGTGTGCATGGACAAAGGTAAGCATATAAAAAAAAAAAAATCTTGTCCAAGGCTAGGGAAACTGAAAAATAATGATAGAATATGTAACTGGTCAAAGTTATATTATACATGATTGAAAATGCACAGATAAACAACTATCTTAATTTTCCTTCCCATCCATCTTTATTCATCATCATCGTTAGTAAGACAAAATACAAATGAGTCATAGTACTGAACAGGTTAAACCAAGAAGAACGTTTCGCTTGAGAATATAATCGCTAGGATGTGGGGCAATGGTGGGTCACGGAAATACCAGAGAGAGACAGGGGAGTGGGTGGGAGTGATCGAGAACGTTCGAGTTAAGTTCAGATTGATTACAAGGACGTCTCCCTGTCACAAGCCTGAATGTACCCTGTTTCCAATCTTTAACGGGAATTTTAGGACTCGTAAGGAATATTCTAAGGAATTTGCATAATTTGAGGAATTTTAAGGAATTTTAGCATTGGTCTCCTGAAAACTCACTCAGGCTTCTGTTTTGTTATTTGCATACAGTAATACCGTTATAAAAGAATAGTATATCGGCATATAATTTCTCGTATCATTTTACTAACGCCAGGTAATTATCAAATAAAACATTCTGTTGTTAGAAATGGAAATCAGAATAAGTATTTATGCATTGTCACATGCACTAAGGCACAGCTATACTTGCGCGACCAAGCATGGTGACATCCATCCTGTACGAGTATAAATACGTGTAAGCTACCCACTGTGACTATACCTTTTTTTTTAGTGCATGGTAGGAATCAAAGGCTAGAAACCCGCAAAGCTGTCCCCTCCAAGAAAAACACAAAGAAAAGATAGCTAAATTCGAGACCCGGTCATTTCGAAATGCCTGAACACATTGCATTTAAAAGGCTGGAGGTCATTGGCAGAGGGAAATACAGACTGAGGAAGACAGTGCCAAAGTTGACCTGTTCCATAAATAAATGACAGAGTATCTGTTAACTCTTGACCATAGAGAGTTGGACAGAAAAGGGGTGAGAGTAAGCTACCGGACGAGTGCTACGCGTCGTCCGTAATCGAGGAGGGATGCAAGCAGTCATTTCAGAAGAGCAGTGATCACTGACAACGACAGTAAAGACATAAAGATGCAACACTGCGGCGAAGAGAGTGAAGCTGAAGGGGATAGTCGAGACGAAACACCTTTGAGTCCACTATTTGGAAGAGCCGTGTATGGTGAGCCTCCCCTTCTCCCCACATACATGAAAGCTGTTCTTTGCCAAAGGGAGAAAAAGACCGTTGTACAAAATAAACAACTGTGCTAATGTAAAGGGTGCGCGGAGTCGGCTTAACATAACCACTTTCTTGGAAGTAGATTTTGCAAAAGTGGTAATGTGATCTTCCCACGCTCAAGTCCCACTTGTTTTACAAATAGTAAATATATATATTACTGGCCACTCAAACGGTATATGGCCCACATGCCTATCAAAATAAACAGCCTCGAAAGGAGAAACAGATCATTCACTGGCTACTTTCTATCACTCAATTCATAATGGCTATTCATCTACACGTAGGCCAAAACTATTCAGTGTACCATACCGTGTGTTTGTCATGTACGCAGGTGACGACAAAGGCGCTGAAGAAGACAAGAATGCAGGGCTAAGATGCAGAATATGAAGATGAATATAATGACAATGGTAATGATGATGATAATGATGATAAGATAATGCCCGGTCAGTGAAGAGTTCGTGCCAGCTCTGATATTAAGGCATTTTAAACAGTGAGGGTGTAGGGTACGGCAGGGGAGGGCAGGGCAGGGTAGGGTAGGGCAGAGTAGGGTAGGGCAAGGCAAGGCAAGGCATGGCAGGTCACAGTAGGGCAGGGCAAAGCAGGGCAGGAAGCTTCAGGGGAAGATAGGACAGGGTAGGGTAGAGTAGGGTAGGATAGGGTAGGGTTGGGTAGGACAGGGTAGGGTAGGGTAAGGTTTGGCAGGTAGGGTAGGACGGTTTGGGTAGGGCAAGGCAAGGCAAGGCATGGCAGGTCACAGTAGGGCAGGGCAAAGCAGGGCAGGAAGCTTCAGGGGAAGATAGGACAGGGTAGGGTAGAGTAGGGTAGGATAGGGTAGGGTTGGGTAGGACAGGGTAGGGTAGGGTAAGGTTTGGCAGGTAGGGTAGGACGGTTTGGGTAGGACAAGGTTTGGCAGGGTAGGGTGGGGCAAGGTTTGGCAGGGTAGGGTGAGACAAGGTCTGGCAGGGTAGGGTAGGCAAGGTTTGGCAGGGTAGAGTAGGGTAGGGTAGGGTAGGGTGGACAGGCAGGGCAGGGTAGGGGCACTTTTCCTAGAATAGTTCACACTCCATCCCTCTTCCCATGACACACCATCACCCCTCCTTCCAGGGAAGTGTGTGTGTGTGTGTGTGTGTGTGTGTGTGTGTGTGTGTGTGTGTGTGTGTGTGTGTGTGTGTGTGTGTGTGTGTGTGTGTGTGTGTGTGTGTGTGTGTGTGTGTGTGTGTGTGTATTCATATGTGTCTGCGTGTGCGTGAGTGAATGTGTGATGTAGAACATACAAATAACATACCGGGAAAGCTTCAACACCCAGTATCCTTAATGAAAGCAGGCACGCAAGGTTATACACACACACACACACACACACACACACACACACACACACACACACACACACACACACACACACACACACACACACACTGTATATTTACCCTGGTGATCGATGGCTCCAAACTAAGCGCTGTTTAAATTTGTTCCCCTACGACAAGAATTTCTAAATGGATGATACTGATAACGCACTTCATACTTATGCGGTACAAACAAAGTCCTTCTCTATGTTCTACTAATAAAAACAGCAAACATACACATACAGATGAAGTTATTGATGGATGGTTTCAAAGTTTTCTTCCGTTTTCAAAATTTTAAGACAACCGGTTTTCTTTTTTCGACTGTACACATGTTAAATACTGTACACCTGGGACGCGTAAATGGGTGATAAATGTACACACACACAACAAAATTATCTTGTACACACTTGCTTTCACGCGTACAAAATTATAGAATGTGTGTGTGTGTGTGTGTGTGTGTGTGTGTGTGTGTGTGTGTGTGTGTGTGTGTGTTTGTGTGTGTGTGTGTGTGTGTGACTGTCTCTGTCTGCCTGTCTCTCTCTTCCCACCTACATCTCCTCTCCCCTTTTTCTCTTCCCTTCCTTTTCATCTCTTTCCTCCCTCCCTTCCTTCCTCCCCACCTACGTCTTCCTTTCTCACTTCTTCCTCTACCACCTCCTCTTCCCCTGCCTGCCTGTGTATACCCCCTCCCCCCTTGTGTATACCCCTCTATTCCCCTCCCCCTCACTATCACTCCACTCCCTCCCTGCTCCCTCTTCCCTTCCCCCGCCTTCCTGCCCCTCCTTATATCGCCACTACCGAAGTCATACTATACTACCCACATCAAAACACTACAAACATGATAATTACGCTACACTGATTGCGTCCATCCATCCATCATCCAGTTCCCCCTTTTTTACCCCGGCCGGAGCGTAGGGGCCCGGGGCTAGGTTACTGAGTTCCGACATTCAAGGCGAGTCATTGTGCGCGTAACAAAGCCCAACCAGCCCGCGAATGTAAACCTTTACCGGCGTGATCCGGTTGGAACGTCTTAACTCACTTGACCAGGAGGCGTCATTTGGTTATATGCTTATCACCCAACTTTATAAATGGTTTCCTAGATTACAAGAATGGTTTGTCACTCAGTGCAGAGTCACATTAAGGCTGTACTACATCGAGTGAGTGAATGGTGAGCGCTCCCACCTGTCAGAACTTAATTATTACTCATCTATTTTAAATGCACCATCTACAGTTCTTTCAATTAAACATGAACCCACTGGACCACAGGCTCATAAACTGCTCTCCTCCTGCAGTCCACCATCCTCTGCTTGGGGGATAGGGAAGCTGAGGGACGTATGTATTACCGGGTAGTGTATTCACCCAGTTTATATCGGTGCCACAACATGAAGGCGCCCCTCTTCACCACCAATTCAAGAAGTAGTCATATGCCGTATAATTTTAGCACATACATATATACTAAAATCAACACTGTTTTCCACGTGCCAACAAAAACAACACGCGTACCAAGAATAAAAAAGACAAATAACGAAATAAAAGTCCAGTGAGTAGTCTTGATGGGACGGAAGTGACGTCACTGGTGCCCCCTGGTGTTAACCGCAGGATTACTTGCCTATTTCTTTATATCCTCTCACTCGCCTCTGATGCATACATTCTCGGAAAATGACGAAAATAGTGAGATCTTCCAGAAGCCTAACTGTTATAAATACATCACCTTATATAGACTCAACCTCAATTGTGTGTCAAGGCTGAGATGCACAAAAAAAAAAAAAAAAAAAAAAAAAAAAAACACGCCTCGTAGCTGGAACTTGTTTTTACGACAACAAGAAATGCTGTGGCAGGTGAGGTGCCCACCGTCCACACCCCGATGCAGTGCTGCCTTCAGGTGATAATACACTGAGGGACAAGTCAAACGAATGGTTCTGGATCATGAAGCCATGGACTGCATTAGGAGGTAACCATACATCAACGAGACGCCTGGTGGTTTAGTGGGTTAAGGTGCTTCAGTCGGACATCTTGTGGGGAATTATATCCGATTAGTGGTTGGAGTTTCTTGCCCATATAATGCCACTCAGGGAAGAGTGAGGCTGGTCTCTCCCGCCTTAAACGTTGACTAAGCAGCCTAGTCCTGGGCTCCAAGGCTCCTGATGGGTTATAAAAAAAAAAAAAAAAAAGGAATTGATGAGGGATGGGACAAGCTATGTGCGAAGATTATGTACTCTGCTTTCCTTGGATAGTTTTCTAACTGGATTTGGAAATTTACTCTTCCTAAGCGATTTATTCTGCATCCCAATATCCTTTTGTACGATACTGATGTCAACCATGCCGATATCAAAACTATGTAAATAACGTTTTAAGAGTGTCAAAGTGCAATGCTAAAAATAAATCGAATAGGAAGAGGTATTACAAAGCGTCCTGTGTCACTGCAAACACAATCCTACTGTAACGTGTTTGTAAATCCACCCAATGGCCTCATTTCCACATCCCCGCCTTTCATATAAGAATACAGGATTATTAATGGTGCAGAGGGAGATTTTTTAAGTATCTAAGGGTCAGACTTTACATTCATCACCCTATACGGACAACACTAACGCCAAAAACGCCTTCACGTGGTGGCACTGATACGTGGGCGGCTCCACTACCCGGGTATACAACTATCCCTCAGCTCCCCTCCACTCCTTCCCTATCCCCCGAAATGAGGATGGTGCTGCAGGAGAAGGGACACTCAAGCCTTCAGTCCACCGGGTTCACGTTTTAGATAGGCCTAGGATCATAAAAAAAATCAATATCAAACCATTTTACTCGTTATAGTATAAAAAGAGTGTGTGTGTGTGTGTGTGTGTGTGTGTGTGTGTGTGTGTGTGTGTGTGTTTACTTCATTAATGTTGTTTGGGCCACGTCTGCCATGTTGCAACTAGCGAAGCCGTGAGTCAGCCATCTTGGAACGCAGTCAGCAATAAACAACGTTGAGCTGACACTGACGTTGCTTGAGAGAGAGAGAGAGAGAGAGAGAGAGAGAGAGAGAGAGAGAGAGAGAGAGAGAGAGAGAGAATTTTCTAGCCTTGAGGTAAATATAGTTTCCAGTTCTCTAGTTACTATACTCCTTTCACTCTAACGTGACCTAAAATTACTATCGCTTTACCGTGAATGTTCATTTGTCAGAAGAGATGGATGACGAAGAAGTGCTACGGAAGAAGAAAGATCCGTTCCACTATTTCTTCCATCGAGCAGCATGTAATAAGGAGCAGATGTGCGAAAATCTCTGACAAGGAAAAAAAAAAAAAAAAAAAGGAGAGAAAAGAACTATAGAATTCTCCACAGCTGAACAAACTCGTCTTGTTGGAGGCTGAGTAAAATAATTGTATCTCCACGAAAGGCTACAGTCAAAAAAAAAAAAAAAAAAAAAAAAAAAAAAAGGAAGAAAGAAAAAATATCACCCAGACAAAGCATATCCAAAATTACAGTAAAGTCTTACAAAAAAAAAAAGTTACAGCCTTTGAGGTAATTATATATTCTTTAACACGCTAATACAGGTTTATGTAACCAGCCTAGTTTTAACCCTAATCCAAACAGACCTTGTAGCAGGTTTTTATAAGAACTGGACTACGCTACTCGAATGCACAACATCAGCTGCGTTCCAATACTGTTCACCCGCATTCGAGTTGATGCCTTAGTTATCTCTTATTTTATCTTTATTTCCAAGTCTTATATCTCGATTTATCATCTTATTTAATTTTACTCTAGTTTTCCATTATTCCAATGTTTATTAATCCTCTGAGGTTTCTTTTAACGCAGTTTGAATCTTTATCATCACTTGCATCATCACTAACTTGCATCGTCACTAACTTGCATCACCACTAACTTGCATCACCACTAACTTGCATCACCACTAACTTGCATCCTCACTAACTTGCATCCTCACTAACTGGCATCTCACTAACTGGCATCCTCACTAACTGGCATCCTCACTAACTGGCATCCTCACTAACCTGTATCTTCACTAACCTGTATCCTCACTAACCTGTATCCTCACTAACCTTTATCATCACTAACCTGTATCATCACTAACTTGCATCACCACTAACTTGCATCGTCACTAACTTGTTTTTGTTCTAACCTCGACCTACGGACCATAACTAACATACCCTGACTTTGACTAACCTACCCTAACTTATCCAGGCTTCCATTCCCAGCTAACATGAAAACATAACTTAAGCCTACCCTAACTTATCTAAGCTTCTATTCCCAGCTAACTTAACACCACCATAATTTTAGCCTAACTTCACCCAACTAACCCTAATTTCAACCAACCGTAGCCTCAACCACCTTACAAAAGCCAGCCATTCCCATCTAAGCCAGGCAATCACCACGCTAGGCTACCCATGCTGTTAATGCTTCTTCCGCCTTGGCCAACATCCCAGTTTGCCCGACACGCACACGCATACACACGTACACATACACACGCACACATACATACATTCATCCATTCATGCACATACGCACAAATACAAGCACACACACAAGCAGCAGCACACACACACACACACACACACACACACACACACACACACACACACACACACACACACACAACCACTTTGCTAGGCTACTTCCCCTACTCCTTCACCCACCTCCACCCCTCCTCCCTAGAAAACCCCCTACCTCTATCCCTCCATCCCTCCCCGACCCCCTTTTAGACTACTTTTACTACTCCCACTCCCCCTTCCTCTATCCCTACCCCTCCCCCTCTTCCTCCTCCCCTATCCCTCTCCCCACCCCTATTTATTTCCAGACTACCCACGTTGACACTTCCCCCCTCCCCACTATCTCCGTACCCCCTCCTCAATGCAGCATCATATTTAATCCATTTGTTTTCAACGTTAATGGGTTTTACTTTACTTTGCAAGGCTATTCCCGTCGCCACTCCTCCCAGTCCCCTTCTAGTCTATTCCCTCGTCACCAGCCCCTCAATGCAGTACCTTCAATCAACAGGCCACGTCAACTCAATCTGCCTCAACATCAGTCACTTACAACACATTTCGCCTGGCTACTTCCCGCCTTCCTTCAACCCTTTCTAGGATATTCCCACGACTATCATCTCTCCTCTCCTCATCAGTGTTGTATCTATTAATCAGTCTGCTACATCAACTCAAT